>NW_015171502.1:1613595-1639063 GCF_001447785.1 Gekko japonicus | reverse complement strand
CTCAGTGTTCACTCCAAAGCAACTGGGAGGGGCTAGGAAGCTTCCCACGCCTCTGAGTTCTTCGGTGGCCGCAAGTCCACCCCCCCCTCCTGAGGGGGATTGGAAAGCTAAATACCGTTCTGCCTTCTCCAGTGAGGATGAGACTGTGATTCGTGCCTTTCCTGACTGTGTGCGCGACCCCGAGGGGTTTGTTTACTCCAGCCACCGGCTTTATGTCCCAATTTCTCTTCGCAGGGACATCCTGCACTCTGCGCATGGCTCCAAACTGTCGGGCCACTGGTGTTTCGTCAAATCTCTCCAACTCCTACGCAGACAGTTCTGGTGGCCACACATGCGCAAAGATCTTCTGGAGTTCGTACGCTCTTGTCAGACCTGCGCACTGTCCAAGCCCCAACGGGGGAAGCCGGCTGGACTCCTTCATCCTCTCCCCACCCCTTCCAGGCCATGGGAAGTGGTTTCTATGGATTTCATCACTGACTTGCCTCCCAGCAAAGGGAAAACAGTGATTTGGATTGTGGTTGATTTGTTCTCTAAGCAAGCTCATTTTGTACCGTTCCCTAGCTTGCCCACTGCTCAGGCTTTGGCTAAAGCCTTCTTCGGTAATGTGGTCCGCCTCCATCTTTTGCCTGCCAAGGTCATTTCAGACAGGGGGACCCAATTTGTTTCTAAATTCTGGCGGGAATTGTTGTCTCTCATGGGGGTGGAGCAGGGATTGAGCAGCGCTTACCATCCCGAGACTGACGGACAAACAGAACGTCTTAATCAAACCTTGGAACAATATTTGCGTTGTTTCACAAACTATCAACAATCTGATTGGTGTGACTTGCTCCCCTTAGCAGAATATTGTTATAACAATACGGTTCATTCTTCCATTGGTATGTCTCCTTTTAAGGCTGTATTTGGATACGATAGCCCTCCTCTCCCTTTTCTTGACAGGTCGGGGGATGACTCCAAACCCCATTCTGATGCGGACTCGTGGTGCCAGTCTCTACAATCAGCTTGGCCTCTACTGTGTCACACTCTTGATTTGGCTAAAGAAAAATATAAAGTGCAAGCTGATAAACATAGGGCTAAAGAATGGGATATCAAACCTGGTGATTCGGTTTATGTTTCCACAAAAAACATTAAAATGTTACGTCCCAGTAAAAAACTGGGTTGGAAATACATTGGTCCATTCAAGGTTCGCAAAGTGTTGAATGGTGTGGCTGTTGATGTACTTTTGTCTAAAAACTTACAATCTTTACATTCTGTATTCCATGTCAGTTTGTTGAAAAAAGATACTGGTCAATGTCAATGGAGGGACAGTAATGTTCAACCACCTCCTGTTTTGGTGGACGGCCAGGAACATTATGAAATTTCTGGCATTCTTGATTCCCGGCTCAAACGTGGTAAACTGTGGTATCTTGTGGAATGGGTTGATTTCGGTCCCCAGCACCGCGAATGGGTGGAAGAAGGGGATATTCGGGCCCCTTATCATGTTCGGGCGTTTCACAAGAAGTTCCCGGGCAAACCTGGAGGTCTCCCGGGCAAACCGGGAGATCTCCCGCCCAGGCCGGGAGACGGTGGGTAAGTGGTATTTTCGGGTGGGCAGTATGTCAGTGAGCTGCCATTTCTCTGGGATGTGTCCCTCTTCCCTCCCTCCCCGTGTTATTCTCTTCTGGTATGCGACTGTAACTGCCAAGCTTCTCCTACAGGTGGACGTTGGAGTGTTATGTCTTCTTGCCTTGCTTAATTAGATTCCCGTGTGAACTGAGCTTGTGTTTATGGTATGAGCAGTTGGAGTTCTCAGGCTGCTTCGCGCCTTTTCTAATCAACTCCCTTGCGAGGGAGTTTAGCCCATTGGGTTAACCAAGTTTGAAGTTCCTATATTATACTGCCCCTGTGTATTGTAGTCATTCTGGACAATTCTCTGTATGTTCATGATCAACCATGCTTTGGAAATAAATCTTACTTCTTTGGAACGTGGGTTTGTTCTCCTGCTTTGGGGGTCTGACACCACCCCAAAGCACCAGTAGACCACATCAGACTATTGCTCCATCAAGGTCAATATTGTCCACTCAGACCGGCAGCGGCTCTCCAGGGTCTCAGGCAGAGGTCTTTCCCATCACCTACTGCCTGGCCCTTTCAAATGGAGATGTCGTGGATTGAACCTGGGACCTCCTACGTGCCAAACAGATGCTCTACCACTGAGCCATGGCCAACTCTACTGTTTTGGTCCCTGGTGAAACTAAGCTTTTATGGGCAGAGCTAGGGTTATCCTGGTACTTGGTTTGGGGGAGGGTGGGTTGCTTTGTTTTTGCTTTCTAGCCCACAAATAAGTCGTCGATGCCCCCACACCCATTCCAGCTAGCCACATCTTTAACAAAGCTAAAAACCGGCTCCGGAATTCCAGCCTCCCACCGTGGTGGTAGAAAGCACCATAAAGTGGCAGCCAACTTATGGCAACCCGTAAGGGGTTTTAATGGAAGAGACGTTCAGAGGTGGTTTGCCACAGAGGAGAAGGAAGAAATTGGATTTATACCCCACCCTTCACTACCCAAAGGTGTCTCAGAGCGGCTCACAATCTCCTTTCCCTTCCCCTCCCCACAACTGACACCCTGTGAGGTAGGTGGGGCTGAGAGAGCTCTCCCGAGAACTGCTCATGAGAGAACAGTTCTGAGAGAACTTGCGACTGACCCAAGGTCACACCAGCAGCTGCACGTGGAGGAGCATGGAATCAAACCCGGTTCTCCCAGATTAGAGTCCGTGCTCTTTAACCACTACAACAAACTGGCTGCCTCTGCATAACAACCCTGGACTTCCTCTGTGGTCTCTCATCCAAGTACTAGACAGGGCCAACCCTGCTTAGGTTCTGAGATCCAGCTAGTCTGGGCCAGCCACCCCTGTAGCCCACCAAAAATGTTTACCAGCCTATCAAAATGGTAAGGATCTGCACTGGCTTGTTTGCGTGTTGCAGAGGATGCTGGGAGTTGTCTGGCGCCCATATTCCGCTCACAAGTGGTCTGCTGAACTTGGCCTGAGAAGCACCGCACTAGACGGAAGAATCGGTTTGGACCGGGCGATAAAGATGCAGGTCTATGTGGGTCAGAAAGACTGTGACAAGATCAGACACAGCAAAGAGGGAGGGGGGTAACTTGCAAGCGTCCCCCCACCACACTCAGTCCAAGCATAACTCTCCTTTGCAGGGCTGAGAAGAGAAGAACTCGGTGTGCTTGAAGAAGCAAGTGATAAGGAATGGTGCTGACTGGCTAGCACCTGTGCCACCACAAACCCAAGTGAATAGAGAGAGAGAGACACACACACACACAAAGAGACACTCTCCCATCTCCAGAGCAGTTAGGCAACTGCTTTCAAACACATTTTAAGAAGAGAGAAGAGGAAGAAGCGAGAAGAAGAGAGGAGGAGGAGGAGGAGGGGATTGGATTTATATCCTGCCCTTCAGTACCCAAAGGAGTCTCAGAGTGGCTTACAAACTCCTTTCCCTTCCCCTCCCCACAACAGACACCCTGTGAAGTAGGTGGGGCTGAGGGAGCTCTGACAGAAACTGCTCTTTTTCAAGAACAGCTGTGCCAGAACTACGGCTTGCCCAAGGTCATCCAGCAGGTGCAAGTGGAGGAGTGGGGAATCAAACTCGGTTCTCCCAGATTAGAGTCTGCACACTTAACCACTACACCAAACTGGCTCTCAGACTTGGAAATGTTTTAAAAACAAAGAGACGTGCAGTGCTTTCAGAAGCCCCAAAAGGCCGGTAGCCCATCTGAATCGGGGAAGGAGATTAACTGATAGCTGAACCACTCGTTGCTGCCATTTCAGTTGTGAAGCCGGGAGGAACCCAGGTTTTCACTGGGAGTGAAGAGGCCTCCGCTAACCCGCTTATCTTCACGCCTGTATTCGCCCCAGGTACAAATCCCTTCCTTGGCTGAGAATTCGCCCTTCCGCTAGAACGTCAGAGTCCTGTGGAGTCAGACCAAAGGTCTATCAAGATCCAGAGGTACCTGGCTTCCCAGAGCAGCCAATCCAAATGCCCCCAAGAGGCCCAGACACAGAGCAATTGACTTCCCTCATGGAAAAGGCTGTGGCTTGGTAGAACAGCCTCTGCTTTGCACGCAGACAGTCCCAGGTTCAATCCCCAGCCTCCCAAAGAAAGGACCAGGCAGTAGGTGATGGGAAAGACTAGAGATGTGAAGGCCCTGAAAAAAACCGGAAAAATTCAGAAAAAAACCGTTTCCCCCCCCCCCCCCAGTTTTTTCCTGAAGCCTTTTTGTTTTTTTCCAAAAAATTGGAAAAATTGAAAAAAGAAAAGAAAAGAAAAAAATTTGATTATGGAACGTTTTATTTTAACATGATTAATAAAATATTTTAAGACAAGGTGTTCAAATATTTTCCAAATCATTTCTAATATATATATATATGGTATCAGATTGATCTAATTTCTGTGCACTGAGGACAAGTAAGTCCTAGGTTACAAACTGAACTCTCCAATGCAAGAACAAGATGCATTTCTTCCTTTAGGAGGCACGATTGTCAGAAGAAAATAAAAAAGTTTCAGTTTTGTTTTTGCATGTGGGTGGTTATTCTGATTGTAATAATTGTTTGGATACACTATATTTTAATATGCTAGTTGTGATAATTTCATGCCAAGTAAAAATGTCCATAGTCATATTTTATTTTCTTAAAGTAACAGAATGACTTTCAATCTAGAAAAGTCAAAAGAAATGCTAATGTAGCATTTTTTTCCATTTTTCCGAAAATTTCCGTTTCCCCCCGGAAAAAAAACGGGTTTTTTTCCGAGCTTCAAAATTTCCAGAAATTTTACATCTCTAGGAAAGACCTCTGCCTGAGACCCTGGAGAGCTGCTGCTAATCTGAGCAGACAATACTTTGACGGACTAAGGATCTGATTCAGTATAAGGCAGCTCCATGTGTTCATGTATAGAGGGGTTATCAGGAAATGGATTGAGAATAAAACTGCCTCTATTGTAATGCCCCTGCATAGATCTACGGTGCGGCCTCATTTGGAACACTGTGTGCAGTTCTGGTCACCGTCTCTCCAAAAGGACATCACAGAGCGGGAAAAAGTACGGGGGGGGGGGGCAACCAAGACGATTAAGCGGTTGGAGCACCTCCCTCATGAGGAATGGCTGAAGAGTGCGGGACTTTTCAGTTTAGAAAAAGATACGACTAAGGGGGGACATGATAGGTTTATACAATTATGCATGAAGTGGAGATAGCTGACAAAGATAATTCCCCCCCCCTCCCACAATACTAGAACTTGAGGGCATCCAGTGAAGCTGATGGGCAGTAGGTTCAGGACTGACAAAAGGAAATACTACTTTACACAGAGAGTGATTAAAATGTGGAACTTGCTGCCAGAAGATGCTGTGACGGCCACTGGAACATATACCGTTAAAAGGGGATTAGATTCATGGAGGATAAGTCTATCACTGGCTACTAGCTATGGTGACTGAAAGGAACCTCCACATTCAGAGGCATTAATCCTCTGAATCCCAGAGCCAGAAGGCAACATCAGGGGAAGGCCTCAGCCCCTCGGCCCTATTGTTGACCCTTGAGAAGAACTGGCTGGCCACTGTTTGAGACAGGATGCTAGACTAGGTGGGCCACTGGTTTCATCCAGCAGGGCTCTTCTTTTGTTCTTATCCGGGGAAGGCCTTGGTCTCTATTCCCTGTTGTTGGCCCTCCAGAGAAAGTAGTTGAGGCCACTGTGTGAGACAGGATGCTGGACTAGATGGACCCTCACTGGTCTGATCCAGCAGGGCTCTTCTGATGCTCTTATGAGGGGAAGGCCTCGGCCTCTATGCCCTGTTGCTGGACCTCCAGAGGAACTGGTTGAGGCCACTGTGTGAGACAGGATGCTGGACTAGATGGAGCCTCACTGGTCTGACCCAGCAGGACTCTTCTGATGTTCTTATGAGGGGAAAGCCTCTGCCTCTCTGCCCTGTTGTTGGCTCTCCAGAGGAACTGGTTGAGGCCACTGTGTGAGACAGGATGCTGGACTAGATGGACCCTCACTGGTCTGATCCAGCAGGGCTCTTCTGATGTCCTTATGAGGGGAAGGCCTCGGCCTCTCTGCCCTGTTGTTGGCCCTCCAGAGGCTGGTCACTGTGTGAGACAGGGCTCTTCTTATGTTCGTATGCTCTTACTGCATTCATGACTTCACCTCTGCACAATGGCTTCTCCTCCACTGTGACTTTGTTGTGTTCCCTTTTAAAGCGGCTGAAATCAACATCCATTTGCATAAATTGTGAATCTCATAAACGGTGCATTATGGGAAGAGGCACACTGTCTCTTTTCCAATTCTCAGTCCCCCAGGGTGCAAAATGGACATAATAGTAATCTATCGCACTACAGAGGGAGAATTCCACGTGAGCAGCGTATGACAAAGCGATACAGAAACACTTTCTTGATCTGAAGGGGCCACACGCTTCCCGTAATGTTTCCCTATCGAGGACCCACGCGGGGCACACGCTGACTAAAATACCCCACCTGTGTGCATAGGAGACGAAGGTATCACATTAGCCTACGGAATTCACTACCACAAGGATGGCTATCATACCAATAAATTAAACAAGATTGCAGAGGAGAGGCTTCCCAGTGGCTAATGGAGGTGAACAGAGCTTCCATGTTCAGAGGCAGTGTACCTTTGAGTAACAGATGCTGGAACGGGAGGGGGCTGCTGCCCCATGGGCTCCCCAGAATCAGAGTTGGAAGGGACCTCCAGGGTCAACTAGTCCAACCCCCTACACCAGGGGTGTCAAACATAAGGCCCGGCAGGGCTCTTATACGGCCCGCGAGCAACTAGTGCAAGGGAGGGAACAGGAGACTGTTTGGGAGGAGGGGGCGGAGCCACTCCGATTGTGGCTTCAGCATGGCAGAACAACCTCATCATCGGCAGCAGTCAAGCAGTGCGGGAACATCTGCTCAGTGCTGCACTGCTGTCTCTCCAGTCCGCCCGTGTGGGTTTTCCTCTGCATCCCCCTCACAGCCCCAGCCCATGGGGCCTTGCAGTGATGATACATCAACACGGAGCTTAGCAGCTGCTGTCCTTTATACAGTTTCTATCTCTGGTCCCCGGCATTATGTTTTCTGGCACACATGGCCCGGCCCGACATAGTGACATGTATGTCAGATCCGGCCCTCGTAACAAATGAGTTTGACAACACTGCCCTACACAATGTAGAAAATTCAACAAATACCTCCCCCACATTCCCCCAGTGACCACTGTTCCACGTCCAGAAGATGACCAAAAGAACCCTCCAGGATCTCTAACCAAACTGGCCGGGAGAAAATTGCTTCCTGACCCCAACGTGGTCACCTGGCCGACTGTTGTGGGATACAGGATGCTGAAGGGGCCCTTGGATTCATTCAGCAAAGTTCTTGGTTGATGCCACTCATTCTGGCCTTTCTGGAGAGGCAAGAAAGGGAGGGGGTGCCTTTTTGGCACACGCAGAGTTCTGGCTGTAACAAGTACCGGTAGATGTCTGTTTAGTTGTTGTAAAAGGTAAAGGTAAAGGTTCCCTTGCTCGAAAGCCAGTCGAATCCGACTCTAGGGTTGCGGTGCTCATCTCCATTTCAAAGCCGAAGAGCCAGCGCTGTCAGAAGACGTTTCCGTGGTCATGTGGCCGGCATGACTAAACACCAAGGCGCACGGAAAGCTGTTACCTTCCTACCGAAGCGGTGCCTATTTATCTACTTGCAATTTCTTGCTTTCGAACTGCTAGGTTGGCAGGAGCTGGAACTAGAGACGGGCGCTCACTCCATCTTGCGGCACCCGGGTCTCGAACTGCTGAACTACTGCCCTTCCACAGCCTGCAGGTTTAGTTGGGGGGGGGGGATCCCAATTATTCCAGATCAATTAATTGAGTTAACAATGTGGTGACACGGAGCCTCCACACTCAGACGCAGTCTACCTCTGAACTGGACAGAAGAAGGCCTGCTATCTTCATGCCCTGCCTGTGGACTTCCTCTCTGGTCGGATTCTGCACACAGTCGGAAGTGCATTCCACGGTATGTTGCTTCTTCAGACAGAGGAGAAAGGACTTCCCCCGTTTGTGGCTTTCCGCGCGGAGCCACGACTGAACTAACGTTTAAAAGGCTTAGCGGCTTAAACGGCAGGGGCCTTTTCTACCTCGGAAAGACAGACCACTCGGGACAGCTTGGCGCACACAAAGCTTTGCCGGCACAGGTGGGCGCGTATGTTTGAGATACACCGCGTGAGCAGAGCCCGTTCCTATGTAAAACACACACAAGCTCCCCTCTCGGGCCGCGACCAGCTTCGAAGCGGCCCCGAGAGAGGAAGTGAGCCAAGTTTAGAAACTCTTTCAAGGGGGCCGGCAAACAATGATACAAAGTTCTTGCCATCTCCAGAAGTTGTTTTGACATTCACCCCAGACAGCTTTACACGGGAGCTACGTTACAGCGGAGGGCCAAATTATGCACAAAATTGGAGGATCAAAATTGGAGCTCCCAAGGTGGCGTTAGGCCTGACTTAGCAAGGGGGGGGGGGTGTCAGTCTACACCAGGTAAAGGTTAACTCTACCCCAGCACTTTTTCTCCAATCCAAAATGGCCTCCAGAGTGGCGTAAGCCCTTGTAGGTGGGAAAAAGACAGGCACAGGAGAGAAGCCTGTCTTTTTCCCTACTAAAGTTACTGGGGGGGGGGAGGGGGGGATCTCCAATCAGTGAAATGGCATAACACGAAAAAGCAAAACCACCCCCTTCCGTGTTCCATGGCCCCGATCCATGTCAGCAGTTCACCACACAGCTGCTGCTTTTCAGGAGCAAATAACATGCCTGGATTTCCCAGCATAGAACTCTCTTGGAGTATTCACCCGTGTTTTGGGTGCAGGCAGGAGCACATTTCAGATTTAGTTCTGTGCAGACGGGAAGCTGGGAACCAGGAACCGGCTTCATCCCAACCCTGTTCTAGTAACTGGAGACAGAACCTAGGAATCCTGGGAGGTCGAGATCCGTTTATTCAGGCCTGTTACCCCAGAGAGCCACCTTGTCAGTCGAAATAATAAAAAATGGGAAGCAAATGAGTTTAGCACAAATGAGTTTAGGACAAATCTGATATCAAGAATCACAAGACTGAGAAACCCGCAGGAGAACACTTCAACCTTCTACGAACAGACTGGAAAGGGAAACTGCTGAATTACAAGGTATTACAATACTCAGGGAGCTGCGGTGGCTCAAGTGGTTAAGACGCTGAACTGCAGGCTGTGGAAGGTCAGGAGTTCAGCAGTTCGAGACCCGGGTGCCGCATGATGGAGTGAGCTCCCATCTCTGGTTCCAGCTCCTGCCAACCTAGCAGTTCGAAAGCAAGAAATTGCAAGTAGATAAATAGGGACCACTTCGGTGGGAAGGGAACAGCGTTCCGTGCACCTTGGTGTTTAGTCATGCCGGCCACATGACCACGGAAACGTCTTCGGACAGCGCTGGCTCTTCGGCTTGGAAACGGAGATGAGCACTGCAACACTAGAGTCGGATTCGACTGGCTTTCGAGCAAGGGAACCTTTACCTTTACAATACTCAGAACAACCCCACCCCCCAGACTTAACAGGGATATTGGTTTCTTATCTCACTACATAAGCTAAACTCATCCAGTCCTTTCAGTCTTTGGTATATGCACAAAGAAGGGCTATATTTTAGTGTATTTCTTATTAGGAATAATAGATTAGAATAGTGATTGTAATGTAATGCAATGAATATTGGAATGTATCTCACTGATTTGGTGACAGAGGAGACATAACACTGGACAACCATTCACCCCACCTCAAAGAAAGGGACGTTAGTTACCGAGAGGAGATGAATGGAGTATAAGGACAGGATCTCAGTTGTTTACTCTTAGCATTCCACAATTAAGGATACATTTACACATTAGTCTCCTATTTCGACATATTTATTTGCTCAACTGCGTCCCCCCCCGTAATTAAATCCAAACAAATGGTGACCATATAAACTTAACTTATTATTCCTGTTTGGTCTTTGCATCTGTTAAAACATCTTCATTATGTTGTATGCTAATCTGCTGTCCACCGTCTGCCTCTATGTCTGGACTGTTAACGTCCACGTCAATGCGTCTGAGGAAGAGTGTGCGCACAGGAAAGCTCACACTGTTGGTCTTATAGGTGCCACTGGACTCAAACTTGGTTCTACTACATCTTCCCATGTCGAATTGAGCCTCAAAGAGGATCGGCAGGAGAGGTTTCCATCAGGGCTGTGATGCTGAAGAATTAATCCCTGACCTGCCAAATGCTGAGCATTTGGATCCCAATCCGAAATGGAAGCAGGCCGTACCTGCTCTCAAGAGGAATGAGCACATTTTTCAAACACTCGTTTGCAGCGTTCACACATGACGCTATTATTCAGGCTGACACCAAAGGCTGCAGTCCCTCACAATTCTGCTTATCAGCCTGTTGAATTCAAGGGGACTGACCTCCCAGGAAACATTTGGGGCTTTTGACAGGCCAGTGGAAATTCAGGGACTAATATGAGGGGGAGCAGGCAGAAGGTGTTTCTGTTTGCCAAGATCGATTCAGCAAGACAACCCCTGCATCCAGAAACCCACTCAGAATTGTCAGGTAGATGCTATCTGCAGTTTACTCCAATGCAAAAAAAAATGCACCCTGCACATGCTCAGCAGCACATTCGTCTCTTCTGACATCATACAGTACAGAGTTAATCCCTGCCACTGGAAACCAGCACCAGGGCTCCACCTTGGCATCAATCAAGTTCTCTGTTGCCTTGCGAATGCTTACTTAGGAGTCCACAGGAACACATGAGTCAGACCCTCAGTCCCTCAAGGTCAGCCTTGTCTACTTGGACTGGGAGTGGCTCTTCAGGGTCTCTCACATCATCTTTTAACTGGAGATGCCAAAGATTGAACCGGGGAACTTCTGTATGCCAAGCAGTGACTTTTCCACTGAGCCACGGCTCCCGCTCTGACTGTCAACAGCTCTCCAGGGTCTCAGGCAGAGGGCTTTCCCATCACCTTCTACCTGGTCCTTCCAACTGGAGATGCCCGGCATTCAAACTGCATGTCGAGCAGATGCTCTACCACTGAGCCACGGCCCCTCCCTTAGATTCCGTAAAGGAGCAGCCTGGTGTCGCGGGTTACAGTAGCGGACTAGAACCTGGGAGACCCGGGTTCAAATTCATACTCTGTCCCAAACATTCCTAGGTGACCCTGGGCCAGCCTAACCTACCTCGCAGGGCGGTTGTGAAGATAAAGCAGAGAGGGAGGGAGGGGACCAATGTTCCCTCTAAGCTGTGGAGCCTTGTGAGCAAAAAATCTATTTTGTGAGCTACTGGCTTTATAGTTGTGAGCAAGCGATTTGGTTACTGCGTAAATTAGTTTGCTCCGGAGGCGTTTTTCCTGAGCTAAGACAAGAATGTGTGAGCCAGAGGCTAAAAAACTGTGAGCTAGCTCACACTAACTCAGCTTAGAGGGAACACTGGAGGGGACCCTGCGTATGCCGCCCCGAGCTCCTCGGAGAAAGGCGGAAGGGCCCACCGATCACCGCGCACACTCCCAAGTCTGCCCGTGTCCGCCACCCCCCCCCCGAAGTAACGTGTGAACCACAAAACACGCGTGCTGCTTCCCGAAAAGGCTCGAGGCCGGGGAGGAGGGAGCCGAGACTCACCCGTGGCGTGGGCTCCGCGGACCCTCCCGCGCTCCTTCCTCCCTGCGGGCTCTCCGGCTCCGAAGCAAGCGAGCAGCACGCCGAGCCCCCAGAGCAGCCTCATGCCTCCCCCGGCGCTGCGGAAAGGCGCTGCGCCTTGGCGCGCCGCCGGCTCCGGAGAGGTGGCCGCGTCCTTGCCGGGGCGTCCGCAGGGGAGGGCTCCCGAGCTCGGAGCAGCCTGGCGCCGAAGGAGCAGCAGCGGCAGCAGCAGCGAGGGCGGCCGCCGAAGCCCGGCCTAAATCCCTCCCCCGAGCCGGGGCCAAGAAGAAGAAGAGGCGGGCCCCCCCCGCTCCGCTCCGCTCCAGCCCGGCCCAGCCGCCGCCAGCGCCTCCTCCGCCCTCCTCCCGCCTTCTCCGGCCCGCCTCGCATTGCAGCGCAGCAACCAGCTGCCTCGGGCCCGCCCGGGAACTTCCTGCCCGGCCCGACCCGACCTTCCTCCAGCCGCCGCCCGCCGGAGCCGTGCCAAGTCCCGGCCAAGCGCGCTCGACCGGCCTGCGGCTGCCAGCTCCCGGCCGCGCCCAACCAGGGGAGCCCGTGGCGGGGGAAGGCGCCGCCCCTGCTCCGCCCAGCCCCGAAGAAGCGGAGCCAAAGCGGAGTCGCTTCCGAAAGGCCCTGCCCTGGTGGGGCACCGGGATTTCTCTGCGGGGAGGGGAAGGGGGGCAGAGGCGAGGCCAGGCGTGGCATTTTGGCTTGTTGCCCCCAAAAGGGGGGGGGGAGGACGAGGATTCAGCAACGCCGGTCTGAAGCCGAGCCAGTTTTCGGCCTCTTCCATTACCATTTCGTGAACCTGTTAGACCAGATTCGAGATTTGGCCCAGCTCCGCCCATGATCCCTGCGAGGTCCCACCCTCCTCCTCCTGCACCTGCAGTTTTTAAAATCGTGCTTAGCTTTTCTGGAGCACATTTCGTGTCGGAAGCATTGCCGCCACAGTCTTTAACAGGGCTGAAGAAGAAGAGATTGGATTTCTACCCCGCCCTTCACTACCCGAAGGAGTCTCAGAGCCACTTACAATCTCCTTCCCCTCCCCACAACGGAGACCTTGTGAGGTAGGTGGGGCTGAGAGAGCTCTTTCGAGGTCTGCTCCTGAGAGAACAGCTCTGAAAGAACTTGTGACTGACCCAAGGCCACACCAGCAGCTGCATGTGGAAGAGTGGGGAATCAAACCCCGTTCTCCTAGATTAGAGTCCACGCTCCTAACCATGAGACCAAACTGGCTCTCCAGGGTGTACCAGCCAGGGAAAGGTATCTTCTTAAAGTTCCAGGCCAGGTGAGCCCCTGATCGGATCACCTCAATGTCACCTCGATGTTTCCTGGTGAAGCTGGTCTGGCGCAAAGCACCATGGGGGTAGAGTAGCCTTGTGGTCACTGCAGGATGCAATAGTTAAATAAACCTAAGAACAAAAGAGAAGCCAATGTCGGATCAGGCCAGTGGCCCATCCAGTCCAACACTCTGTCACACAGTGGCCAAAAATACCAGGTGCCATCAGGAGATCCACCAGCAGCGCCAAGACACTAGAAGCCCTTCCACTGTTGCCCCCCACTCCAAGCACCAAGAATACAGAGCATCACTTGCCCCAGACTGAGAGTTCCTCTCTATACCTTGTGGCTAAAAGCCACTGAAGGACCTCTGCTCCAGATGTTTATCTAATTCCCTCTTGAAGCTGTCCATGCTTGTAGCTGCCACCACCTCCTGTGGCAGTGAATTCCATGTGTCAATCACTCTTTGGGTGAAGAAGTACTTCCTGTTATACGTTCTAACCCTACTGCTCAGCAGTTTCATTGAGTGCCCACGAGTTCTTGTATTGTGAGAAAAGGAGATTTATTTATTTATATCTTGCTTTCCTCCCCCATGGAGCTGCAGTAGCTCAAGAGGTTAAGATGCTGAACTGCAGGCTGTGGAAGGTCAGTAGTTCAGCAGTTCGAGACCCGGGTGCCGCATGATGGAGTGAGCTCCCGTCTCAAATTCCAGCTCCTGCCAACCTAGCAGTTTGAAAGCAAGACATTGCAAGTAGATAAATAGGTACCACTTTGGTGGGAGGGTAACAGCGTTCCGTGCGCCTTGGTGTTTAGTCATGCCGGCCACATGACCACGGAAACGTCTTCGGACAGCGCTGGCTCTTCGGCTTTGAAACGGAGATGAGCACCGCAACCCTAGAGTCGGACTCGACTGGCTTTCGAGCAAGGGAACCTTTTACCTTTACCTTTCCTCCCCAATGGCGATCCAAAGTGGCTTACATCGTTCTCCTCTTCTCTGTTTTATCCTCACAACAACCCTGTGAGGTTGGTTGGGCTGAGAGTGTGTGATTCGCCCAGGGTCACTGAAAAGTACTGGGACTGATTCAGTGATTTCAGCTCATACGTTTATTTCAAGTTGAGAACAAGACAAGGAACCCTGGCTCACAGGCCAGCTTTCATTTGCATGACACCCACACCCATGACACCCCCCCACAACCGTGATAGGGTATTTACAGTGGCCGAGAGTTCCATAGGTCCTGGCTAAGACCCCAGCTCTCCGATTGGTGCTGGCTAGGATCCGCTTGGCCCATTGTCTCTCGGAGCAAAGCTCTGAGGCTTCGCATGACCGCGTGGCGAGCTAGCCTCGCACACGGTTGGAGATGAATACATTACAGTCACCCAGCAAGCTTCCGTGGCAGAGTGGGGATTCGAACCCGGGTTTCCTAGTCAAACACTTTAACCACTACACCACACTGGCCCTCCCAATCTACGTTTTGCCCAATCTTGCCCAGTCTAAGAACTAAATCCTCACTTTTTTCAGGATCATGGTCATTAAATCATGATAATTAAATCATGAAATCATTAATTTGTTACTTGTTTAAATCATGGTCATTAGATCATTGCCACTAAATTGGCGAGCTTATATAAAGCATGGAATTGCTTGTAGTTTGGCCCCTCTTTGTACTTCTGTGGCTGGAGGCATCCTTTAAATGACTGATATTGGCTAGATTGCATTGCCTACTTTTTGTGCCTGAACAGACAGTGTCAGATCCTTGGTAACAGATAGCAAGAAATTATCTGGGTTCATGGGCAGACACCAAAAGTAAACTGAGACATCTAAGTAATAAGGCTCAACTCAAAAGTCTCATACTCCCCCCCCCCATTTTATTATGTGGCCTTTCAAAAAATCAGAGGTAATGGCACGCAGAACTGGCAGGGTGAATGTCTAGTTATGTGGGGAAATTGCTGTAAAAAGTTCAAAGATTTAAATTCATTCAGAGACGTTCAGATAGTTCCCCTCTTGCAAGCAGCAAGCAGGAGGTGAGTGGACCCAGCAGGTACTCAAACAGTAATACTAAAGTATTACTACTCTACCGTGGGTCAGTCACAAGTTCTCGCAGAGCTGTTCTCTCAAGGGCAGTCCTTGAAAGAGCTCTCTCAGCCCCACCTGCCTCACAGGGTGTCTCTTGTGGGGAGGGGAAGGGAAAGGAGATTGTAAATTGCCCCAAGACTCTTTGGGGTAGTGAAGGGCACGGTATAGATCCAATTCTTCTTCGAATTCTGCATAATATAGCGGTCCATTTTGTGAATTTGTGAAAAAGGTTAAATTTGTATTCTGAATTCAACTGAATTTTTAAAAGGGAAACCCTATGCTGGGAATTATTAAGAAAGGCAATGAAAATAAAACAGCCAATATTGTAATGCCCCTCCACAGATCTATGGTGCGGCCTCATTTGGAATACTTTGTACAGTTCTGGTTACCATATCTCCAAAAGGACACTGCAGAGCTGGACAAAGTACAGAAGACGACAACCAAGATGTTTAAGGGGTTAGAGCACTTCCCTAGGAGGAAAGGCTGAAGATTCTGAGTCTTTCCAGTTTAGAAAAGAGACAACGGGGGGGGGGGGAGGGAAGGGGTTTGGGGATGACAGGGTTTATAAAATTATGCTTGTGGTACAGCGACGGGTGGGTCATGACAGGGTTTATAAAATTATGCTTGTGGTAGAGAGAGTGGACAAAGAGAACTTTTTCTCCCTCTCCCAAAATACCAGAACTTGAGGGCATCCAATTAAGCTGATGGGCAGTAGATTCAAGATGGACAATAGGAAATACTTCATTACACAACGAGTGATTAAAATGTGGAATTCACTGCCAGAGGATGCAGTGACGGTTTTAAAAGGGGATTAGACGGAGAGAGGTCAATTGGTGACTACTAGCCATAGGGTCTAAACGGAACCTCCACGTTCAGTGGCAGTCATCCTCTGAATCCCAGTGCCAGGAGGCAACAACTGGGGAAGGCCTCGGCATCTATGCCCTGTTGTTGGCCCTCTAGGGGAACTGGTTGGAGCCACTGCATCCAGGGGGCAGGTGGATACTGAAATTATCCGTCATCTTGGTTGGAGCCACTGCATGAGATAGGATGCTGGACTAGATGCATCACTGGTCTGATCCAGCAGGGCTCTTCTGATGTTCTGATGAGGGGAAGGCCTCAGCCTCTCTGCCCTGTTGTTGGCCCGCCAGAGAACCCGGTTGAGGCCACTGTGTGAGACAGGATGCTGGACTAAATGAACCACTGGTCTGAGCCAGCAGGGCTCTTCTGATGTTCTGATGAGGGGAAGGCCTCAGCCTCTCTGCCCTGTTGTTGGCCCGCCAGAGAACCCGGTTGAGGCCACTGTGTGAGACAGGATGCTGGACTAAATGAACCACTGGTCTGAGCCAGCAGGGCTCTTCTGATGTTCTGATGAGGGGAAGGCCTCAGCCTCTCTGCCCTGTTGTTGGCCCGCCAGAGAACCCGGTTGAGGCCACTGTGTGAGACAGGATGCTGGACTAAATGAACCACTGGTCTGAGCCAGCAGGGCTCTTCTGATGTTCTGATGAGGGGAAGGCCTCAGCCTCTCTGCCCTGTTGTTGGCCCGCCAGAGAACCCGGTTGAGGCCACTGTGTGAGACAGGATGCTGGACTAAATGAACCACTGGTCTGAGCCAGCAGGGCTCTTCTGATGTTCTGATGAGGGGAAGGCCTCAGCCTCTCTGCCCTGTTGTTGGCCCGCCAGAGAACCCGGTTGAGGCCACTGTGTGAGACAGGATGCTGGACTAAATGAACCACTGGTCTGAGCCAGCAGGGCTCTTCTGATGTTCTGATGAGGGGAAGGCCTCAGCCTCTCTGCCCTGTTGTTGGCCCTCTAGGGGAACTGGTTGGAGCCACTGCATCCAGGGGGCAGGTGGATACTGAAATTATCCGTCATCTTGGTTGGAGCCACTGCATGAGATAGGATGCTGGACTAGATGGATCACTGGTCTGATCCAGCAGGGCTCTTCTTATGTTAACTATTAGTCTATCTAGCATAGTGTTATTTTCTCTGGCTGGCAGTGACTCTTTCATATAACTTGAGCTTCTAAGTGAAGATGCTGGAAATTGAACATGGGAACTTCTGCATGCAAAATGGGTGCTCAGCTACTTAGCCACAACCTGTCTAAATAGGGAGAAAAAACATCAAATAAAAATAAACCAAATTCCAAAAACAATAACTACCACAGCTACAATTAAAACAGCAGAAACCATTAAAATGACAACAAGCAAAGAGCTCACCCATTAAAAGCTCAGGAAAATAACACTGTTCGGACTCGGTGCGTAAAAGGAAAGTTAGCGCCATGTAAGTGTTGCTGGGGAGGGTATTCCACAAGCAGGGGGCCTCAAAAAAAAGGCCCTGTTCTTTTTGCTGTTGCCTGCCTAACTTCAGACGGGAGGACAGGCCTTCTGAAGAAAGATGTCAGATTCCAGTGGGATCAGGTGCTGTATCAGATAGCTTGTCGCTGAGGCATAAAAGGCTTCAGGGACTGAGGATTTTAAGTGTGGTGTTCCGGTTGTTTTATTTATTTATTTATTTCAAGTTGCTAGGCTGCCCTTCCATGAAACAGGGCTCAGAGCGGCTTACACCAAAGGCAAATACTATATACAAGAAAATTAAAACCGGATAGGATAGCAAAGTGTTATGGGAAAGTCAACAAAAATTGCTGGAAATGTAAATGCAATGTAGGCACCTTTATTCATGTTTGGTGGAGATGTGGTAAAGTTCAAAAGTACTGGAATACAATATATGAAATGTTAAAAGAGATTACAGGAATAGTCATACCAGTGAAACCAGAGATAGCCTTGCTAAATATGATCCCAAGTAATTACAATAGTGAGAACAAATTCCTAATAACATATACTTTTACAGCAGCAAGAATTATATTAGCAAAATACTGGAAAGGAGAAAAAATTCCTCCTAAGGAAGAACTGATAGACAAGATGTTGTTGACAATAGCCGAGATGGATAGATTAAATGTATTGCTACAGGGAAAAGAATACGAAATATTTGAACAAAGATGGAAGAAGTTTTATGTTTGGTTAGAGGCAACAAAAAAATGACTCGCAAGGATAAATGTATTTTATTTGATATGTAAGACACAATGTATGATATCAATACTAAATAAACCGTTAAAAAAAAGAAAGAAAATTAAAACGACATCAAAATACATTAAAACAGTTCATCAGAGAAACAGCACTGTGTCCAAGATGACGGATAATTTCAGTATCCACCTGCCCCCTGGATGGAGGGGAAAGATGGATACAAGAGGGGAGATGGGAATGTGAGCGTGCCAGCCCAGACCATTGCTCTCCTCAACCAAACTGCCTGGCGGAACGTTGCTCACCATGCTATGTCAGACTTCCAAAGGGGCTTGCAGCCTGGAAAAGTCTGGGGATCCCTGCCCTAGGATCTGGGAGACCCAGGTTCAAATCCCCCCTCGGCCATGGCAGCTTGCAGGGAGACCTTAGGCCAGTCCAGGCCCATAGCCAGGATTTTGTGGCTTGTGGGGCAATTTTTTTTTCCTGGTGGGGCTGCAGTTCTCAGTGTAGACAGAAAAGCCATTTAGCCAATAGAAAGCTGTGACCAGGATAGATCTCTAAATAACAAGCTGTCACCCGCTTTAGATGACAGTTCTCAACTGCTGCAAGTTAATCACTTCTCCCAGCCAAAGCAACAATTCTGAGAGCAAGCCGGCACGTGGGGTGGGGGGGGGTGATGACTTCTGTAGTCCAGAAAGCTAACACTTGGGCAGAAAAACTCTCTTCAAGGAGACCAGTGTCTTGACACAATGTTAGAAGAGATCCTAGAGGTCACCTACTCCAACCCCCTTGCTCATTGCAGGAATTAGTCAACTGTAGCACCCCACTCTGCTTAAAGGAGTTCATGCCTTTAAAAATGTTTTTAAATGATTGGAAAAAAGCATTTACAGGAGAAATTATTGTGGGGCTGTGCCTTTAAGAAAGGGGGCGGAGCCCCCAAGAGCCCTACTGTAGCTACGGACCTAGGCCAGTCACACACTTTCAGCCTCGCATGGTTGTGGTGAGAATAAAACGAAGGGGGAGGAGAAAAGCAGGTTGCTTACCAGTAACTGGTGATCTTCGAGTGGTCATCTGAGCATTCACACCGATGGTGTGAAGCACAGATACCACGAAGAAGATCAATGTAGACCAGGGGTGTCGAACTCATTTGTTACGAGGGCTGGATCTGACATAAATGAGACCTTGTTGGGCTGGGCCACGTGTGTGTCATAAAATGTAATGCCAGGTAGCAGAGATATAAACTTTATAAAGGACACAAACACAAGGATCTTTTTTTAACTTAAAATAAAAACATGCTTAAAACATTAGCCCTCTTGCAATATCTTGTTTATTTAACAGGGTCTGATAACTGACACCTCTTGCTCTGAATTATTGCATCAAAATGTCTGGGCTGTTGCAATCTTGAGTATGCTGTTCAGGTGTGTCTCTGTCAGCTGCAAACCTACGATGACGCAGCAGCAGCAGCAGAACTGGAAGAAGAGGCAGAAGACAGCCAGTTCCACTGCGGGCCTGATTAGAAGCCCTCCGGGGGCCTGATACAGCCCCCGGGCTGCATGTTTGACACACCTGATGTAGACCGCTTTGGGTCCCCATTGGGGAGAGAGCCAGTGTAGAAATGAAGTAAACAGAGTTTTAAAAAATAAAGTTCAGTACCTGCACTCCCACCCACCCACCCCCGGTGCAATTCAAGAGGACCAGAAGAGCAGAAGGAACCAAATCAGTGATTTAATAACGGAATACACAGCCACCCCACCCGGCCGCAGCTCAGTCGGCATAGCCCGTCTCCCCCTCGCTGGTGCTGTCGCTGGAGACCACGTCGTCCTGGCAACACGCAAAGCAGACCTCGCCCATGTCTTTCCAGCACAGCCGGCAGTAGACAGTGCCGCAGTCGGGGCCCGCACAGAGGACCGAGTTGCGGGTTTCGGGCAAGCCGCAGAGAATGCAACGCCGGCGGAGGAAACGCTGCAGGAACGGGAACCAATGGCCCAGCTGGTCCAGCAAGGGCTTTTGCTGCAAAACGAAGGGAGGGGCCCTCAGTGCCAGCCGGGGAGGGGCAGCTGAGGGGTCAGATTGCCCCTCCACCCATGCTGAAACGCCAACGCTGAAATCGGTCTTTACAACCGTGTCCTATGAAATCTGGTGGTCGGGAATGAAACTCAAGTTTCATACAAGTGCACAAGGGTCATTTCCTGCAGGAGCGCACAGGAGCGGAGTTCTGGCAGTAAAAAGCCCAGGAGGCAGGCACATGCAACAAGCCCCCCCCCCCCTGCTCCCAGCAGGCCTCAGTCAGAGCAAGAAGCAGCCAGGTAAGTTGGAGAGCCCCCCTCCCCGGTCCAAAACAGTCCAGTGGGACCTTTAAGGCCAAGTTTTATTCAGGCACGAGCTCTCCCTCCTCTGAGGGCAGATCTGCGCATCCCCGTCCCCCCCATAGCTAGCAATCCGAAACAGTCCAGTGGAGCCTGAGCGGTGGGTGTTGCCTTCTGACACACTTCCGGTGATGCCAGGGGGGGTGGCATATGCAAATAAGTTGTGCTAATGAGCTCCTGCACCTCTTTTTCTATGAAATGACCCCGGCAAGTGCATATCGCAAGGAGATGTAAATGGAGGTCATCAAAGGGGGGGACAGGAAGCGGCCAGGCAGCCCTGTATGCTTCGTGCCTGGGCACAGCTTCAGCCAAGAGCCTCCTCCCTCCAGCTTGAGGCCAGGAAGTAGCCAGGCATCCGTCATGCCTGGATACAGGTCCAGCTAAGAGGACCTCCCTCAAGTTTCCAGCTTCCACTGCAGAGGCCAGGAAGCATCCAGTGGAGGTAGCCAGGAAGCAGCTAGGCACCCGTCTATCCATCCCGCCTGGACACCTAAGGAGAAATCATTTCCAATTGTACATCCAGTCTTCTGAGGCCTGTTTTTTCTTGGAAGACTTCCTGTGCCTTCACAAATAAGTCCTCACACCGGGCCGAGCCATTAAGTCCTTTGTATCTCCCGGCTCTGATCTCATTTCCTTGAGGCAACGTCTCAAAGGAAAGAGGTTGTCTTAATCCGGTACTCAAAGAGTCCAGAAACTTGCCTGCAAAGGGAGATAACAGTCCCTTTGTGTGTGAAGTGGTGTTAAGTCGCTTCTGAATGAATGGCCTCCAAAATGTCCTCTTGTTAACAACCTGTCAGTTTCAGTTTATTTCTACAGTCCTTGGACCAGCCGTACAAAAATAAGTATACCTTTACGATGTTCCAAGATTTTAAAATACATCAGTAAAACGTTAAACACAGATTAAAATTTAATCTAATATCTAACTGCCATAACTACCTAACTACCATAGAATTTCCGTAATCTTTGCCATACAGAAACTGGCTACTTGGTGGGTAATCTTGGGATTTCTACCAGCCTTGCTTGCGTCCTGCAACTGAAGGGCATGGCTTCTTTGACGGAGTCCATCCATCTCATCCACAGAACCCTTAGCAACCACTTTCCTTATAAAGGTAAAGGTTCTCTTGCTCGAAAGCCAGTCGAATCCGACTCTAGGGTTGCGGTGCTCATCTCCGTTTCAAAGCCGAAGAGCCAGCGCTGTCCGAAGACGTTTCCGTGGTCATGTGGCCGGCATGACTAAACGCCGAGGCGCACTGAACGCTGTTACCTTCCCACCGAAGTGGTCCCTATTTATCGACTTGCAATTTCTTGCTTTCGAACTGCTAGGTTGGCAGGAGCTGGAACTAGAGACAGGAGCTCACTCCGTCATGCGGCAACCCGGGTCTCGAACTGCTGAACTACCGACCTTCCACAGCCTGCAGTTCAGCGTCTTAACCACTTGAGCCACCGCCGCTCCATACTTTCCTTATAGACACCCCTTTAAAGGGCGTTTCGGAGGGCCTGGACACAGCTCTGGGCCCCTCAAGTGCTGCTGTCTTATGGCAACCCTGGAGGGTCCTCAAGGTGAGAGAGAGACAGAGGTGGCCTTGCCATTGCCTGCTTCTGTGTAGCAGGCAGCCCTGGACATCCTTGGGGGCCTCCCATCCGAACACCAACGAGGGCCGACCCTGCTTAGCTTCCAAGATTCAGATGAGATCAGGTTAGAAGAAGAAGACTTACGGTGACCCCGTAGGGCTTTCAAGGCAAGAGACAAGCAGGTGGTTTGCCACTGCCTGCCTCTGCACAGCCGTGACCCCGGACTTCCTTGGTGGTCTCCCATCCCAGTGCTAACCAGGGGCGACCCTGCTTAGCTTCCGAGATCTGAGGAGATCGGGCCGGCTCCGGCCATCCAGGTCAGGGCAGAAGAGCTTAACTCAGCAAGAGAGCAGATGCTCTGAAAGGGCCGGAACAAAGCCGGTCAATCCTCTGGGGGCAATCGAGCCCCTTTAAAGTGCTGGCTTTGGCTGGCAACGCAGCAAACGGTCCCTGTGGGAAGGGCAGGTCCGAGGCGGCTTTGCGGAGCCAACAGGAAGCCCTGCCCAGGGGTCCGTGCACGGCCACAGGGGTGGGGAGCCAGGACGCAGGAAACAGGAATGGGCAGGAAACCAGGGCAGGCCTCCTTGTGAAAAGGCCACAGGTTTGCAGGCTGTCGTGGAGTGAGATCCTTGCGCATGAGAAACCCTGTGGGGAAGCCACACAGAGATGAGTGAGATTTTTCACTGGGAGAGCAAGAAGAGAGCAACCTCGGCAGATGTTGGCGCTAAGCTAGCAGGGATCCTGAAGGTGCCGGATGTCACATGAACACGTGAGCATGGCATCGGGACATCTGGTTCACAGAGCAGAGTTTTGCCCAGTCGTAGAAGTGTGATCCTGTGTGCAGTAAATACGTCTCCCAAGAAGTGTACTGCATGAAAGGTAAACTTTACTTTTATTCAAGGAGACCCAGTTTAGAGTCCGGAGGAACCTTTAAGACCAACAAAGGTCAGGCCCGTAGCCAGGATTTCTTAGTTTGGGGCAGGGGTCGTTTCGTAGAAAAAGAGGCGCAGGAGCTCATTAGCATAACTCATTAGCATAACTTATTTGCATATGCCACACCCCCTGACATCACCGGAAGTGTGTCAGAGGGCAACACCCACTGCAACTTACCTGGCTGCTTCTTGCTCCTCGTGGCCCGGGGCTGCTGGGAGCAGGGGGGTGGGGCTTGTTGCATGTGCCCGCCCCCTGGGCTCTTTACTGCCGGAGCTCCGCTCCTGTGCGCTCCTGCAGGAAATGACCCCTGGTTTGGGGGGCCTTTTAAAAAGTCAGGGGGCATTGAAATTCACCTGCGGCCCCGCTTCTCCCTCAGCACATTTAAAAGCTGTGGGGGAGAAGCAGGGGCCACGCACCCACACTCCAAGCCACAAATTTGCGGCTTGGAATGCAGGCAGGCGCGGCCTCCCCCGCTTCACCCCAAAAGTCGGGGAGGCTTGGGAAGAAGTCAGGGGGGCAGGCCCCAGAAGGCCCCACCGTAGCTACGGGCCTGACAAAGGTTTATTCAAGGGATGAGCTTTCGTGCGCAAGGCACGCTTTTTCAGATACATTGGAATGGCAGATGAGGTTCTAAACTTATAGACGGGGATCTGACAGCAAATTAGCACATAACATGATGATGTTTAAGTTATGCAAAGTGAAAAATTGAATAGCAAGTTAAGGTTATAAGGTCAACAGCTGTAAAAAAGAGAAGCGATTGGATATATACCCCGCCCTTCACCTGGAGTCTCAGGGTGGCTTACAAACTCCTTTCCCTTCCCCTCCCCATGACATAGGATTCTATGATTCCCCACCAGTTGTACTGCTCAATTTCTCACTATTTGCTGCGCAGCCGCATTTTGACCCGCATCTCTCCCCAATTTCCCCCGCGTCTTCTTGATTCTTATTTTTTAGGGTCAAGAAGACTCAGGGGAAATCAGGGGGAGAAGCCGGTCAAAATGCGGCTGTGCAGCAAATAGTGAGACACTGAGCAGTACAACCAGGGGAAACGGGAGACCAAGGGCGGGACAACTGCTTTTGCGGAATCGGTCCTGGTTTATGTAGGCAAATCGTGACGTTCCTCCCTACTCCTGGAAATGCTCTCCCTGCTGGCGCAACGATCATACCTGGCGACCCTATTCCATGGAAGGCCATGAGAAGCAAGTGAGAGGACAAAGAAGGTAAGAGCAGCTCCCAGGTTAAGACAAAGAGAGGTATCCCATTCAAGGAGATAACTCCTAAACACCCTTCGAGTGATGGAGCGCCCCCTAAAGTCCAGGCAAGAAGAAGAGGAGGAGGAGGAGGAGGAGGAGGAGGAGATTGGATGTATACCCCGCCCTTTACTTGGAGTCTCAGAGCGGCTTACAAACTCCTTTCCCTTCCCCTCCCCACGACAGGCACCCTGTGAGGTGGGTGGGGCTGAGAGAGATCTGAGAGAAACGGCTCTTTTTCAAGGACAGCTGTGCCAGAGCTTGTGACTGACCCAAGGTCACACCAGTGGCTGCATGTGGAGGAGTGGGGAATCAAACCCGGCTCTCCCAGATTAGAGTCCGCACACTTAACCACTACACCAAAATGGTTCTCAAGAACAGCTCTGACAGAACTACGGCTTGCCCAAGGTCATCCAGCCAGGTGCAAGTGGAGGAGTGGGTCCTCCCAGATTAGAGTCCGCGCACTTAACCACCACACCAGACTGTCTCTCCAAACTGAGTCCCTCACTCCAACAGTATTGTCTGCTCTGACTGGCAGACTGCCAAGCAGAGGTCTTTTGCACCCCCTCCTGCCTCGTTCTTTTAGCCGGAGATGGCCGAGGGACGGGACCTGGGACCTTCCGCCTGCCAAGCGGGGGCTCTGCCACGGAGCCACAGCCCACAGCCCTCCTATGAAATGCGACTCACCAGTCTTTTGTGCCGCCGGGCTCTCTGGATGATGCGTTTCCGCTGCACCGTGATGAAGGCCACCCGCTGCCGCAGCATCTCATTGTAGAGGAAGAGGACGCGCTTCTTCTCCCGCTGCAAAACAAGGGGGACCGGGTGGGAAAGCGTTGAAGAAGAAGAAGAAGAGGAGATTGGATTTATACCCTGCCCTTCACTCTCAGGAGGCTCAGAGCGGCTTAGGGCCTCCTTTCTCTTCCCCTCCCCACAACAGACACCCTGTGAGGCAGGTGGGGCTGCGAGAACTCTGAGAGAAACTGCTCTTTCCAGAACAGCTCTGAGAGAACTGTGGCTGACCCAAGGTCACACCAGCAGCTGCATGTGGAGGAGTGGGGAATCAAACCTGGTTCTCCAAGAGTAGAGTCCACACTCCTAACCACTACACCAAACTGGCTCTTTTTCTTAGCCCGGATCAGCTGTTTCCTTAGCCCGGATTAGGCCATTTTTCTTAGCCTGGATCAGCCGCCACTGAAGGAAACACAGCATACTGGTAGGGTTGACCAGGGGCCGTTTCGTAGAAAAAGAGCTAGGGGAACTCATTAGCATAACTCATTAGCATATGCCACACCCCCTGACATC
>NW_015171502.1:1598122-1613538 GCF_001447785.1 Gekko japonicus | reverse complement strand
CCCATGAGGGGCCCGGTGGTGGACCTGCAAGGCCGGTGGGAGTGCAAGGAAGCCCCGCGAAGGCTCTCCCTGGCCCCAGGCAGGCAGGGGTGGGGAGAGGCAGGGAGGAAGCAACTTACCCTCCCTCTTCTCCTGCCTCCTCCTGGCTGAATGAGGGCCGGAAGCGGGGCGACCGGAAGCAGGGGGCGGGGCTTCGTCATGTGCCCCGCCCCCGTATCTCACCCGGGGGAACTGCGATCCCCCCCGAAATGACCTCTGGGGCTGACCCTTTCCATGGACTGTGTTTTGGCTAGCCTGATCTCATCAGACCTCAGAAGCTAAGCAGGGTCGGCCCTGGTTAGACCTTGGATGGGTGGCTGCCGAGGAAGTCCGAAGTTTCTAGACAGAGATGGGCAATGGCAAACCACCACTGTTCAGCTCTTTCCTTGAAAACCCTATGGGGTCACTATAAGTTGTACAAAAGAGCAAGAGTCCAGTAGCACCTTAAAGACTGACCAAATTTGTGGCAGGGGGTGAGCTTCCGTGAGTCACTGCTCACTTCTTCAGAAAGCGCCTCCCCTGCCACAACACGCCCTCCCCATTGTAAATCAAAAAGAAACCGAACCCTGGAAATAGAGTACTGGCACCTTTCTCCCTGATATGCTAGATTTCTGCATGCAAGGGGTTTTAACTGAATTGGGGGCATTTCAAAATAGCATCTCTTCAAGTGGTCCTTCTCATTTGAGCAGTGGATGGTTCTTCCCCTTCATTCTTTTGTGTTTGTAGAAGGGGATGAGCCAGTGGCCTCTGAAACTTAATTTACTGACCGTTTTTCTTCATTTATACCCCACTTTTCTCCCCGACGGGAACCCAAAGCAGCTTGCATCGTTCTCCTCGCCTCCACTTTATCCTCACAACAACCCTGCGAGGTAGGTGAGGCTGAGAGTGAGTGTGACTGGCCCAAGGTCCCCCAGCGAGCTTCCATGGCAGAGGGGTTTTTTGAACCTGGGTCTCCCAGATCCTAGTCCGACACTTTAACTACTATGCCATGCTGGCTCTCTCATGTGTCAGGGAGTCCCAAAAGTTAACAGTTTTATTTCTTTATTTAATAAAATATTGATATCCTGTCTTTTTCTTGTGGTTCACGGAGGCTTACAATAATAGTTTAGATATTTTCAGTGAAAACCAAAAATAAAATAGCAAACTCCAAATCTCCCCCCCCCTTTAAAAGATGACTGCCATTAAAAACCCTGCAATGAGAAATACCTCCTAGCATCTCTCCTGAAACCAAGTACCCATCCATTTAACCGGACGGCCCGAGGTTTCAGATTATGGGAAATGAAGGGAAAGTTCTCTCTATTTGTTTTTCTCTACGTGTTACACACTTGAGAAACTCTTCAGGGGAAAAGAACATAAGAGAACGTAAGGGGAACCATGTTGGATCAGGCCAATGGCCCATCCAATCCGACGCTCTGTGTCACACAGTGGCCAAAACCCAGGTGCCACCAGGAGGTCCACCAGCAGAGCCAGAACTCCAGAAGCCCTCCCACTGTTGCCTCCCCCAAGCACCAAGAACACAGAGCATCACTGCCCCAGACAGAGTGTACCATCTACACCTTGTGGCTAACAGCCACTCATGGACCTCTGCTCTTAAGAACATAAGAGAAGCCATGCTGGATCAGGCCAGTGGCCCATCCAGTCCAACACTCTATGCCACACAGTGGCCCAAACCCAGGTGCCGTCAGGAGGTCCACCGGCGGGGCCAGAACTCCAGCTGCCCTCCCACTGTTGCCCCCCCAAGCCCCTAGAATACAGAGCATCACCGCCCCAGACAGTGTTCCCTTTATCCCTTGTGACTAATAGACACTGAAATAGAAAGGCCTGACCCAGAAGCAGAGGCTGACTGTTAAGTCGCTCGCTTAACAAAGTAGTCGGAGAGTGATTCAGCAAAGATTTAGCTTTATTCAACAACTCGAACACAACTCCAACACGGATCAACATCTGATAGCCAGAACAGCTTTTACATTGCAGCTGTCCTGCTTTTAAACTCTCCCGACTAATGTAGCCACGCCTACTGTACATTTACCAACCAATAAGGTTGTATGCATAAGGACCAATCACGGACATTCCCGCTCAGGGAGCTTGCTGACAAGTGATTGGTTGGTTCTTCCGGGGCTACCAATGCGATTGGATGGATTTGGATCCTAGCCCAGGACGAAGCTTAACATTGTACTTCAGTTAGATGATTCATGTATTGCAATGGCAGCTTATTGAATACATTACACTGACCCACTTTGGCGATACCCACAGTAATCAGGGAAGCCCTGATGGGGTCTGCTTGTGGGCCTGGCATCCTGACCTTGGGGAAATAGAAGGTGGCGATGACCCTCCGGAGGCGGTAGACGTACACCTGGGTGATACACAGCAGGAACAAGGCAACCATCGGGATGCTACAGGCCTGGTACTGTACTCGGGACATCCCTCGAGGTTCGGGCAAACACTCTGCGGAAGACAGATGGGAAGAGAGGCAGGCGGTGGGCTGGGGGTCCCAGCGTTCGAGGTGGAAATGAAAGCGGCCAGGCTGTGGCCAGAACCAGTCTAAGGGTTTTTTTTGGCACCCCAGGCAAACTACGACTTTGGCACTAGGGCTTGCCAATCTCCAGGTGGGGCCTGGATATCTCCCAGAATCACAGCTGATCTGCAGTCAACAGAAATCAGTTCCCCTGGGGGAGGGGAATGGCTGCTTTGGAGGGTGGGCTGTATGGCTTTATGGCCCACTGAGGCCCCTCCCTTTCCCAAACCCCGCCCTCCCTAGGCTCCACCCCCCAAAAAATCTGGTATTTCCTAACCTGGAGCTGCCAACCGTGTTTGGCAGTCCCCCTTCGAAAGAGAGAAAAGCGAGGAGTCTAGAAGAAATGTTTTGCTTACTGGCCCTTCAAAATGAAAAACAAGCTCTTCGGAAGGCCTCCATGAGCCGTCGTAGCTGCTATGGAGGACCAAAGTCAACTAAGATCTGGAGGGTCTAGAAGCCAGTTCATACCAAGCTTCCCTTCAAACCAGCAGAAGAAGACCTCCTCTCACTTTTTGGCACCCCTTGAAGTCTGGTGCCCGAAGCGATGGCCTAGGTTTACCTAGCGGTTGATTGATAGATTCACTGGTATGTGAAGAAGTGAGGCGTGACCAGGGCTATTTGGGGGCAGGAACGCACAGGAACGGAGTTCCGGCTGGCTCCTGAGTTGGCCACACCCAGCAGGAACTCATTAGCACCCAACAGCAGAAACGTATTAGGATTGGCTACATTAGGGGTGTGTGGCCTAACATGCAAAGGAGTTCCTGCTACAAAAAAAGGCCCTGGGTTTTGACAACAAACAAGGTAAAGAGAATAAGAAGCAAAAGGTGGGTATGGCTGGATGACCACACTTCTGGTAACATGGGGGTGTGGCCTAATATGCTAATATGCTGTGCTGTCAAGGGTGTGGTCTAATATGCTAATGAGTGTCTGCTTGTTGGGTGTGGCCTATTATGCTAGTGAGTTCCTGCTGGGCTTTTTCTACAAAAAAAGCCCTGGGCGTGACTCACGAAAGCTCCTCCCCTGCCACATATTTGGTTAGTTTTTAAGGTGCTCCTGGACTCTTGCTCTTTTCTACAGCTACAGACAGACTAACACAGTGACCCATCTTGATCTATTCACTGGTATGGTAAGCCAATAATCTGTAATCTATTGTAGAAGGGTGCACTAAAGGCTAAACGCAGCAGAGCATTTTGTTGTTCTGCGCATGCGAGCCAGTCAGAGAGTTACACAGAGGCACTTGTCAGTTTCAAGCTAATAAGAATTATTTGTTTAGGGAACTCCATTCTAGACAGTAAAGATGAGAGATAGATAGCGATAGGGACAACTGCCAACCTCTCTCCCTCTCTCTCCCTCTCTCTCCCTCTCTCTCTCTCTCTCATCAATGGTGCGACCTCATTTGGAATACTGTGTGCAGTTCTGGTCACCACACCTTAAAAAGGATATTATAGCTTTGGAAAAAGTGCAGAAAAGGGCAACTCGAATGATAAAAGGGTTGGAACACTTTCCCTATGAGGAAAGGTTAAAGCGCTTAGGGCTCTTTAGCTTGGAGAAACGACGGCTGAGGGGTGACATTATTGAGGTTTATAAGATTACTAGCAGTAAAGCCCGTTGTGGAAATAAATACAACGAGATCTAGAAAGAGGCTCTGGGGGAGTGCTCTGGCTTTGGGCAAACAGTGTCTGATTGAGTGTGGGAGAGGAACGGGCATTGTTTGACTGGGATTGCCTGTAATTGAGAGGAAGTGGAAGGGGCATTGTTTTGCCTGTGATTGAGTGCCTGGGTGAATTTGAATTTGAATAGCTGCTGCCTGACCTCTGCTGGGGGAGGCCTCTATTTAAGGAAGCACCTTGCCAGAGGCAGAGGAGACCAGCTGAGCTCTGAGCAGGAGCAGGAGAGAGAGCTGTGAGAGAGGTGAGTGGGTTTCTTTTACTTGCTTTCAGCTGAGAGAATTCAGCTAAGGATATTTTGTGGGAAAACTGTGTTTAGCAGTGTGTGGAAGCACTTAGAGTTCTTGCAGAGTCCTGGCTGATTGAGTGTGGGAGAGGAACGGGCATTGTTTGACTGGGATTGCCTGTAATTGAGAGGAAGTGGAAGGGGCATTGTTTTGCCTGTGATTGAGTGCCTGGGTGAATTTGAATTTGAATAGCTGCTGCCTGACCTCTGCTGGGGGAGGCCTCTATTTAAGGAAGCACCTTGGCAGAGGCACGAGCCTCTGGCACGAGCCGAAGGGTGAGCTAAAGGGCTCTTTGCCTGTGGCTCTTAGCCTAGGGACTCTTAGACTAGGGGCGCTGTAAGAAGCCCAAAAAGAGCCAGAAAGACAAGGCCCTAGGCTCTTTGTCTTTCCCGTAAAATAATTTGACTTGATAACAAAACCCACATAAATACCAAGGGTTTAAAAGGGGGATTATATTTATTTATTTTAAAAGAATTATGAAGCCAGAATGCCAGCAGGGGGTTGGGGGCTATCCAGTGTTTTGCACGGAGTGTCACATGTATGACTATCTGCCCACTGGGCAGAAGTCTTGGGTGTGTCCTCGGTGCAAGGAGCTCCTGGTTCTCAGGGAACGTGTGTGCTCCCTTGAGGCCAAGGTGGCTGACCTGGAGAAGCAGAGACAGTCAGCTAGGCACACAGAAAAGACTCTCGGGGACTTGTTAGCTTCGTCCCACTCTGGATCTGGCAGCCCCGCTGCTGTCAGGGAGCATGAGGGTCTAGGGGAAACAGGGCACCATGCTGAGGATAAGGGGAATGTGCCCTCAGAAGGGACCTCTTCCCCAGCTGGTGAGCGGCTCTCCTTTTGCACCAAGGAACCATCCCTGAGCAGGGTGGGAGGGGGGCTCTTGGTAGTGGGTGATTCGATCCTTAGGCAGGTAGACAGCTGGGTGGCGAACCCGCGTACTGACCGTATGGTGACTTGCCTGCCTGGTGCGAAGGTAGCGGACATTACGCGTGTTTTAGATAGGCTGGTAGATAGTGCTGGGGAGGAGCCAGTGGTCGTGGTGCATGTCGGCACCAACGATGTGGGGAAATGCAGTCGTGAGGTCCTGGAGGAGAAATTTAGGCTGCTGGGCAGGAAACTTAGGTCCAGGACCTCCAAGGTAGCCTTCTCAGAAGTGTTACCTGTTCCACGCGCAGGGCCGGAGAGACAGGCAGAGATCAGGAGTCTCAATGCGTGGATGAGACGATGGTGTAGGGGGGAAGGGTTCAGGTTTGTTAGGCACTGGGATACTTTTTGGAACAAGAGGGAGCTGTACAGGCGAGACGGTCTCCACTTGTCCCGAGAAGGAACCAGGCTGCTGGCACTTAAAATCAAAAAGGTGGCAGAGCAGCTTTTAAACTGAATATTGGGGGAAAGCCGACAGGAGATGAAAAGTCTCTGGTTCGGGTTGGCTCATCTGAGAGAGGTGAGGGGGTACCGGTTGCTTTTCTACAGGGAGGTGGATTGAAATTGTCCACAGAGGCCATGGCTGGTGACATGGACTGCCGGACAACGACTCGAGATAGCAAGAGGAAGGATGCAGGCTTAACTTGTAAGGGAAATTACAGCTGTTTCTATACAAATGCTAGAAGTGTCCGAGGTAAAATCGGGGAGTTGGAGTGCTTGGTGTCGGAGGGAAAAATAGACATTGTGGGTATTTCTGAAACTTGGTGGGATGAGGAAAATCAGTGGGACACAGTGATTCCCGGTTATATATTATATCGGAAGGATAGGGGGGGAAGGGTTGGAGGTGGGGTAGCTCTGTATGTCAGAGAGGGTATAAAGTCTAGAAAGATTGAGAGGCTAAGTGAATTGGATTCGCTTCTGGAAGTTCTATGGGTTGAAATAGGGGGGCCAAAAGGAAACTTAACACTGGGAGTTTGTTATCGCCCACCAGATCAAAAGATAGAGGAGGATTATAAAATGATGAATGCCTTAAAGATAGCAACTAGACAAAAACACTGTGTAATAATAGGTGATTTTAACTACCCACACATTGATTGGGTCAATATGTGTTCTAGTCGGGAAAAAGAGATTGAGTTTCTAGACACTCTAAATGACTGTGCTATGGAGCAGATGGTCACGGAACCTACCAGGGGAGAGGCGATCCTTGATTTGGTCCTAAGTAACACTCAAGACCTGGTGAGAGATGTAAAAGTGATTGCACCGCTTGGAAACAGTGATCATAATGTTGTTGAGTTCATCATTTGTACAAATAGAGAATTGGCCAAAAAGACTCACACAACCATTTTTAACTTTAAAAGGGGTAATTTCTCTGATATGAGGGGACACGTGGGGAGGAAACTGAAAGGAAAAGTAGAAAGGGTCAAAACAATTGGGGAAGCTTGGGATCTATTTAAAACTACGATCCTAGAAGCTCAAAAAATATATATTCCGCAGGTTAGGAAAGGCACAAACAGGTATAGGAAAAAGCCTGCATGGTTAACAAACAGAGTAATGGAGGCTGTAAAAAGTAAAAAGAATTCCTTTAAGCAGTGGAAAGCTAGTCACAGTGAGGCTGATAAAACGGAACACAGGCTATGGCAAATAAAATGCAAGTCTGAGGTCAGGCAGGCAAAAAGGGAATATGAGGAGCATATAGCAAAAAACGTAAAAACCAACAATAAAACTTTCTTCAAATACATTAGAAACAGGAAACCAGCCAGGGAGGCAGTGGGGCCCTTGGACGACCAAGGGGTAAAAGGAGTATTGAAGGATGATAGGGAAATGGCTGAGAAGCTAAATGCATTTTTTGCCTCCGTCTTCACTGTGGAAGATGAGAAGTGCTTGCCCACTCCAGAACCACTGATTTCAGGAGGGGTGTTGGAAGACCTGAGTCAGATTGAGGTGATGAGAGAGGAGGTCCTAAAACTGATAGACAACTTAAAAACTGAAAAATCACCAGGCCCAGATGGCATACATCCGAGAGTTCTGAAAGAACTCAAATGTGAACTTGTAGATCTCCTGACAAAGATATGTAATCTTTCCTTAAAATCTGCCTCCATTCCTGAGGATTGGAAGGTAGCTAATGTCACTCCCATCTTTAAAAAGGGTTCCAGAGGAGATCCGGGAAATTACAGGCCAGTCAGTCTGACGTCGATACCGGGTAAATTGGTGGAAACCATTATTAAGGAAAGAATTAGTAGGCACATAGATGAACAAAACCTATTGAGGCAGACTCAGCACGGTTTCTGTAAGGGAAGATCTTGTCTCACTAACCTGTTAGTGTTCTTTGAGGGGGTGAACAAACATGTGGACAAGGGGGATCCAATAGATATTATTTACCTTGACTTCCAGAAAGCTTTTGATAAAGTTCCTCATCAAAGGCTCCTAAGTAAGCTCAAAAATCATGGGATAGAAGGACAAGTCCTTTTATGGATCAAAAACTGGCTAGTTCATAGAAAACAGAGAGTGAGTGTAGGTGGGCAATTTTCTCAGTGGAGGGTGGTAAGCAGTGGGGTACCGCAGGGATCAGTACTTGGTCCACTGCTTTTTAACTTGTTCATTAATGATTTGGAGATGGGAGTAAGCAGTGAAGTGGCTAAATTTGCGGATGATACAAAGTTGTTCAGGGTGGTGAAAACCAGTGAGGATTGTGAGGCACTCCAAGGGGATCTGTCAAGGATGGGCGAGTGGGCGTCAACATGGCAAATGGGGTTCAATGTGGCCAAGTGCAAGGTGATGCACATTGGAGCCAAAAATCCTAAATATAAATACACATTGATGGGGTCTGAACTGGCAGAGACTGAGCAAGAGAGAGATCTTGGAGTTGTAGTGGATAACTCACTGAAAATGTCGAGACAGTGTGTGACTGCAATAAAGAAGGCCAATGCTATGCTGGGGATTATTAGGAAGGGTATTGAAAACAGATCAGCCAATATAATAATGCCCCTATATAAATCAATGGTGAGACCTCATTTGGAATACTGTGTGCAGTTCTGGTCACCACACCTTAAAAAGGATATTATAGCTTTGGAAAAAGTGCAGAAAAGGGCAACTCGAATGATAAAAGGGTTGGAACACTTTCCCTATGAGGAAAGGTTAAAGCGCTTAGGGCTCTTTAGCTTGGAGAAAAGACGACTGAGGGGTGACATGATCGAGGTTTATAAGATTATGCATGGGAAAGAGCAGGTAAAGAAAGAGGTACTTTTCTCCCTTTCTCACAATACAAGAACTCGTGGGCACTCCATGAAACTGCAGAGCGGTCGGGTTAGAACGGATAAAAGGAAGTACTTCTTCACCCAAAGAGTGATTAACACATGGAATTCACTGCCACAGGAAGTGGTGGGTGCTACAAGCATGGACGGCTTCAAAAGGGAATTAGATAAGCATATGGAGCAGAGGTCCATCAGTGGCTATTAGCCACAAGGTATAGCTAGGGGCTCTGGGGCAAGTGATGCTCTGTCTTCTTGGTGCTTGGGGGGGGGGTCACCAGGGGGGGGGCGTCTAATGCCCCTTGGGGGGGGTCAACAGTGGGAGGGCTTCTAATGTCCTGGCCCCACTGCTGGACCTCCTGATGGCACTGGTATTTCTGGCCACTGTGTGACACAGAGTGTTGGACTGGATGGGCCTTTGGCCTGATCCAACATTGGCGCCTCTTATGTTCTTATGTGGTGTAGTGGTTAGGAGTGCGGACTCTAATCTGGGAGAACCGGTGGACAGTCACAGGTTCTCTCAGAGCTGTTCTCTCAGGAGCAGTCCTCGAAAGAGCTCTCTCAGCCCCACCCGCCTCACAGGGTGTCTGTTGTGGGGGGGAGAAGGGAAAGGAGTTTGTAATCCGCTCTGAGACTCCTTTGGCTAGTGAAGTGCGGGGTGTAAATCCAATCTCTTCTTCTTCTCCATTATATCCTGTTGAGTCCCCTCCCCTTCCCTCCCTAGGCTCCACCCCCAAACCTCCAGAAATTTCCCCAGCCAGCCTCAGGGACCTTACTTCTGACCCTCAGTTCCCCCAGTTCCACGAGGGCTGGAGCAGTGTAGAGAAAAACATTCCCTCATGGTTGCAGGGTCCATCCTTCGGGGAGCCGCCTCCTGGCCCGCCCCTGCCCACACTTACGCACGTTGGTGGCCTCCATCGCCATCTCCGAGGAAGTATTCAGGGCCCCGATGGTGCTACGGAGGAGTCGCGCCATCATCGTGTCCCCGCCGATGTTCACTTCCAAGTGGTGGCTGCCTGCAGAAAGGATGGGGGTCGTCACAGGCAAGAAACCCCCCCCCCCAAAAAAAACCCTTCCTCACATCGTCCACAGGGCTCAACTGAATTATTCCACAGGGGCTTTCCGCACAGGCCACAGAGTTCCCCTTTACAAAACGGTTCACAACCTTACTTGGACAAATGTTGAAGGACTTGTGGGCTGTACTGCTGTGCATAGTAGGGATGCCAGCCTCCAGGTGGGACCCGGAGACCTGGAATTACATCTTTGCCAGTTTGGTGTAGTGGTTAAGTGCGCGGACTCTAATCTGGGAGAGCCGGGTTTGATTCCCCACCTCCTCCACTTGCACCTGGCTGGATGACCTTGGGGAAGCCGTAGTTCTGATAAGAGCTGTCCTTGAAAAAGAGCAGTTTCCGTCAAGAGCTCTCTCAGCCCCACCGCCTACCTCGCAGGGTGTCTGTTGTGGGGAGGGGAAGGGAAAAGGAGTTTGTAAGCCGCTCTGAGACTCCCTTGGGTAGTGAAGGGCGGGGAATAAATCCAATCTCTTCTCTTCTTCTTCTTCTTCTTCTTATCTCCGGACTACAGAGATTAGGACCCTTGGAGAAAATGGATGCTTGGGGGGGGGGGGTGGACTCTGTGGCACTGTATCCCACTGAGGTCCCTGTATTCCCCGGGCTCCACCCCCAAATCTCCAGGAGTCACCCTACCTGGATCTGGCAACCTTACCCCCCATCCCCTGCCGGGGGCCAGGAGGGACCTGGCTAGCAACCCTCGCGTATAGCTTATTGTAAGTAGGATCCATTCCGAGCCAGTGTTCCCTCTAAGCAGAGTTAGTGTGAGCCAGCTCACAGTTTTTTAGCCTCCAGCTCACACATATTTGTCTTCGCTTAGGAAGGATGGCCTCCAGACTAATTTATGCAGTGGCCAAATCGCTTGCTCACAACTTTAATGCCAGTAGCTCACAAAACAGAATTTTTGCTCACAAGACTCAATGCTTAGAGGGAGCATTGTTCCTAGCACGTCATTTCTGAACTGCTTAATGTGTTGTGTGAAGCCTTATGCTTTGCTTTAGTTCTTACTGGTGGTTCCAGATTTCAGTAATCCTAACGCATTGGTTGTTGAATGTCCTGCTGTGTAGATTGTACTGACTCACTCCGCGTAATCCACCTTGAGTCCCCGTGAGAAAGCTGGGCTACGAACACCATGAATCGGGCCTCCGAAGCGAGGGTTTACCCGCCACCCGCCCCCACTTGGCAGCCCTACCAGTGAGGGTCCATCTAGTCCAGCATCCTGTCTCACCCAGTGGTCTTCAACCAGTTCCATCTAGCCCAGCATCCTGCCTCACACAGTGGCCTCAACCAGTTCCTCTGGAGGGCCAACAACAGGGCAGAGAGGCCGAGGCCTTCCCCTCATAAGAACATCAGAAGAGCCCTGCTGGGTCAGACCAGTGAGGGTCCATCTAGCCCAGCATCCTGCCTCACACAGTGGCCTCAACCAGTTCCTCTGGAGGGCCAACAACAGGGCAGAGAGGCCGAGGCCTTCCCCTCATAAGAACATCAGAAGAGCCCTGCTGGATCAGACCAGTAAGGGTCCATCTAGTCCAGCATCCTGCCTCACACAGCGGCCTAAACCAGTTCCTCTTGAGAGCCAACAACAGGGCAGAGAGGCCGAGGCCTTCCCCTCATAAGAACATCAGAAGAGCCCTGCTGGGTCAGACCAGTGAGGGTCCATCTAGCCCAGCATCCTGCCTCACACAGTGGCCTCAACCAGTTCCTCTGGGGAACCAGCAACAGGCTAGAGAGGCCGAGGCCTTCCCCTCAGAAGAACATCAGAAGAGCCCCTGCTGGGTCAGACCAGTGAGGGTCCCTCTAGTCCAGCATCCTGTCTCACACAGTGGCCCCAACCATTTCCTCCGGAGGGCCAACAGCAGGGCAGAGAGGCCGAGGCCTTCCCCTCATAAGAACATCAGAAGAGCCCTGCTGGATCAGACCAGTGAGGGTCCATCTAGTCCAGCATCCTGTCTCACACAGTGGCCCCAACCATTTCCTCCGGAGGGCCAACAGCAGGGCAGAGAGGCCGAGGCCTTCCCCTCATAAGAACATCAGAAGAGCCCTGCTGGATCAGACCAGTGAGGGTCCATCTAGTCCAGCATCCTGTCTCACACAGTGGCCCCAACCATTTCCTCCGGAGGGCCAACAGCAGGGCAGAGAGGCCGAGGCCTTCCCCTCATAAGAACATCAGAAGAGCCCTGCTGGATCAGACCAGTGAGGGTCCATCTAGTCCAGCATCCTGTCTCACACAGTGGCCCCAACCATTTCCTCCGGAGGGCCAACAGCAGGGCAGAGAGGCCGAGGCCTTCCCCTCATAAGAACATCAGAAGAGCCCTGCTGGATCAGACCAGTGAGGGTCCATCTAGTCCAGCATCCTGTCTCACACAGTGGCCCCAACCATTTCCTCCGGAGGGCCAACAGCAGGGCAGAGAGGCCGAGGCCTTCCCCTCATAAGAACATCAGAAGAGCCCTGCTGGATCAGACCAGTGAGGGTCCATCTAGTCCAGCATCCTGTCTCACACAGTGGCCCCAACCATTTCCTCCGGAGGGCCAACAGCAGGGCAGAGAGGCCGAGGCCTTCCCCTCATAAGAACATCAGAAGAGCCCTGCTGGGTCAGACCAGTGAGGGTCCCTCCAGTCCAGCATCCTGCCTCACACAGTGGCCTCAACCAGTTCCTCCAAAGGGCCAACAGCAGGGCAGAGAGGCCGAGGCCTCCATGGCACTGTGCCCCACTGAGGTCCCCTGTCCTCCCCAGGCTCCATCCCCAAATCTCCAGGAGTTTCCCCACCTGGATCTGGAAACCCCAACCACCCCATTCCCTGTTGGTAGCCAGTAGGATCTGGCAACCCTACAGTGATACCATAGTGTCCAACATCCAAAATTGCAATTTTCTCCAAGGGAACTGATCTCATTAGTCCAGTGTAATTCCTGTAGAACTCCAGCGCCCACCTGGAGATTAAGACACAGAACACACCACTGTGTAGAAAGGTTTTGCCAAACATCAAAAAAAATCTTATTGTATGTTATATAAAAACTTTATTTATTAATTCTTGAAAATGGCAGCTAATCAGCTCAGCAAATGGACGTACAATGTTTCAACCAACCATCAAGCAACCATATTAATATGAAAACTTCATAGGAAAAGCTGCTGGTCAGCTCAGTGGCTATTATACATCTCGCCTTGAAGTCTGACAATCTTGGCTCCTCTGTGGAACTCTGCAGCTAAATACCCAGCAGACTTGGCAACTCTGCAGCTAGAGATCTGGCAAACCTGGCATGGGGGAAAGTGCCTGTAATTCCTTGTTTTGGCTGTTGCCTTTATCCAGGCCCATAGCCACCGGGGCATTGGGGGGCAATGCCCCCTACAAATGAGCACTGCCCCCTCAGAAAAAAATAGATGTTCCAAAACAACCCCAGGCACATTCAGGGAAGCTTCAGTCTATTTTTTTCTTTTTTCCCAGGCCAAAAAATAAATCGGTTTTTAAAAATGCAATGCAATGCAATAAAATAAAATAAAATAAAATAGAGAGAGTTGGAGATTCCCACCCCCCTCCCCGGCTTACACAGAAAAGCAGCCTAGAATCAAGTCTCTCCAATCGAGAGAAGAAGAGAGAAGAAGAGATTGGATTTATACCCCGCCCTTCACTCGGAGTCTCAGAGCGGCTTACAAACTCCTTTCCCTTCCCCTCCCCACAACACCCTGTGAGGTAGACGGGGCTGAGAGAGCTCTGAGAGAACTGTCCTTGAGAGAACAGCTCTGGCAGAACTACAACTTGCCCAAGGTCATCCAGCAGCTTCAAGTGGAGAAGTGGGGACTCAAACCAGGTTCTCCCAGATTAGAGTCCACGCACTTGAGAACAGCTCTGACAGAACTATGGCTTGCCCAAGGTCATCCAGCAGCTGCAAGTGGAGGTGTGGGGAATCAAACCCGGTTCTCCCAGATTAGAGTCCACGCACTTGAGAACAGCTCTTATCAGAACTACGGCTTGCCCAAGGTCATCCAGCAGCTGCAAGTGGAGGAGTGGGGAATCAAACCTGGTTCTCCCAGATTAGAGTCCGCGCACTTAACCACTACACCAAACTGGCTCTCAGAGAGGACTAAAGGAGGACTGGAGGTCGCCGTGGAGCCGGAGCGGCTTCTTCTGCTACTGCAAGAGGAGCTGCAGGTGCGGCCAAGGTGCCCCCCCCCCAGATTTCCCCACGCCCCACCAACCAAAATTTTCTGGCTACGCCCCTGCCTTTATCACAAGCCAAAACACTTCTTCGGGTAACAGGAGCTGATTTACTGAGCGGATGTTTGGCAAAGCCTTTTCACACGGCGGTGCGTTTGTGTATTTCGCTCTTGCGCTGTGTTTCCCATTTATTTCGTTTTGTGTAACCCACCTGGAGACTGGCAACCCTACCCCAGGTCTGGGTTAAATCAGGCCCGTGCCAACCAAATCGGGATCGCGGCAGCGTGTGGAAGTTTCCCGCTGTTCCGGAGAGATCGAGCAATGCTTGGAAAGAGTTACCTGCCCACCTTCCTGATCTTTGGCTGTCGTTCAAGGGACGGAGGCTGTGCGGAAGGGGGGAGAGCGGGCCTCCCTTCCTGGGCGGGGGAGAGAAGGGCGCGGTGCCAGGGGTCGCGCACTCACTGCGGAAAGAGTACTCCACAAAGGAATGGTGTCGGATGGCGCTGAATATGTTGTACAGCAAGTAGTCGAGGCAGAAAGCCAGGAGCAGGAAGATCAGAGTTGGCAGGCAGCCCAGCAGCTCCGACATCTGGAAACAGGCAGGGTGGGGAAGAGTGAGGTGGGACTGATAACAGGGAAAAAGGCAGACTCTGCAGGGGCTGGTGGTACAGAGCGGTTGGGGGACAGAGCTTGGAGGCACCGAGTGCCTGATGCGAATCATCCCTCCGTTTGTTGAGAATGAGAGGCTGGTGACCTGCAACCCGCAAAGACCTGCAACCCAACTTCCAGGCGGGGCCTAGGGTCTGCCAGAATTACAGCTGGTCTCTGGATGACAGAGATCATAGAATCATAGAATGTTAGAGTTGGAAGGGACCTAGAAGGTCATCTAGCCCAACCCCCTGCACTCTGCAGGAGCCTAGCCGAAAGACAACCCTACGACATACCCGGAAGATGGTCGTCCAGCCTCCACTTGAAAACGTCCAGTGAAGGAGCATCCACCACCTCCCGAGGCATTCTGTTTCGCTGCTCAACCACTCTTACCGTTAGGAAGTTTCTCCTGATATTGAGCCGGTATCGACTCCCTTGTAATTTCCACCCATTAGATCTAGTCTTGCAATCCGGAGCAAGAGAGAATACATCTGCTCCATCTTCTACATGACAGCCCTTCAGACACTTGAAGACTGCAATCATGTCCCCTGGAGCAAAGGGCTGCTTCTTAGGGTGGACTCTGTGGCATCCCTAACACCAGGGGTCATTTCCTGTGGGAGCACACAGGAGCGGAGCTCCGGCAGCAAGGAGCTCAAGCGGCGGGCGGATGCAACAAGCCCCGCCCCCTGCTCCCAGCAGCCCTCAGTCGGGCCACAAGGAGCAAGGAGCAGCCAGGTAAGTTGCAGAGGAGGCCCCCCCGCCCGCCTTTAGGTACAAGCTCTCCCTCCTCTGTGAGGGCAGATCTGCGCATCCCCCCCCCCCCAATAGCTAGCAATCCAAAACAGTCCAGTGGAGCCTGAGCGGTGGG
>NW_015171502.1:1594828-1596814 GCF_001447785.1 Gekko japonicus | reverse complement strand
CGGGGGGGAAACCATATGGTTCCCCCCCCCGACGATCTGGGCCACGCCCCCAACGTGCTGTACGTCCTGTGTCACCTCCAGTGACGCAGCTTCGGGGGGCAGAGTTCCCCACGGGGCCCGATTCTGCCGCGGCGGAATCGGGGGGGAAACCATATGGTTCCCCCCCCCGACGATCTGGGCCACGCCCCCAACGTGCTGTACGTCCTGTGTCACCTCCAGTGACGCAGCTTCGGGGGGCAGAGTTCCCCACGGGGCCCGATTCTGCCGCGGCGGAAATCGGGCCTCCAAAGCGGGGGGAAATCCGCCCCCCGTGGGATTTGGCAGCCCTATTTGTAGTGTGGACTCTATGGCGTTGTACCTAGGGTTGCCAGGTCCCCCCTAGCCACCAGCGGGGGAATGGGGGAATAGAGTTGCCAGATCCAGGCTGGGAAGTTCCTGGAGATCTGAGGGCGGAGCCTGGGGAGGACAGGGACCTCAGTGGGGCACGAGGCCACAGAGTCCACCCTCCAAAGCAGCCATTGTCTCCAGAAGAACTGACCTCTTGTAGTCTGGAAAGGAGCTGTAATTCCTGGGGGGTCCCCAGGTCCCAACTAGAGGCTGGCATCCCTGAATTTGTACCCCACTGAGGTCCCTGTCCTCCCCAGGCTCCACCCCCAAATTTTACAGGAGTTTCCCAGCCTGCATCTGGCAACTCTCCCATCCCGCACCTCTGGCCAGGGGGACTCAGAAACCCTCTAGGGGACTCCCTGCCACATGGTGCCCTGATGGTTGTTAGCTTAGTCGTTTTTTTAAAAAGGGAGGACAGACCTAACCAATGCTCCCTCTAAGCTGTGGAGTCTTGTGAGCAAAAATTCTACTTTGTGAGCTACTGGCAATAAAGTTGTGAGCCAGCGATTTGACTGCTGCATAAATCAGTTTGCTCTGGAGCCCTCCTTCCTGAGCTCAGATGAAAATGTGTGAGCCAGACGCTAAAAGACTGTGAGTTAGCTCGCACTAACTCAGCTTAGAGGGAACACTGGACCTAACTAGCAGCTGCTAGATGGACTAATCAAATAGGACGTCCATGTACAGAGGCAGTGTGCGGCGGGGAGAAAGAGCAGACGGAAGGAAATGGACATTTGAATCTTGCTTTTGAGTCACTCAAGGGCATCTTCCTTGGGTTGCCAACCTCTAGGTGGGCATGGAAAAGTATATGACTCTGTGGAGAGGTTAAAACGCTGAGCTGCAGACCGGAAGATCGGTAGCTCCGCAGTTCGAGACCCGGGTGCCGCATGATGGAGTGAGCTCCCATCTCTGGTCCCAGCTCCTGCCAACCTAGCAGTTCGAAAGCAGGAAATTACAAGAAGATAAATAGGCGCCGCTTCGGTGGGAAGGTAAAGCGTTCCGTGTACCTCGGTGTTTAGTCATGCTGGCCACATGACCATGGAGAAGTCTTTGGACAGTGCTGGCTCTTCGGCTTGGAAACGGAAATGAGCACCGCAACCCTTGAGTCGGATTCGACTGGCTTTCGAGCAAGGGAAATCTTTTGTTGTTGTTTTTCAGTCGCACAGTCGAGTCCGACTCTTCACGACCCCATGGACCAGGGGCGTAGACTTTCCAATTTCCGGGGGGGGGGGCTGGGGCTGGGCCTGGGCCAGAGGCACAAGCAAGGGGTAGAAGGGCCAGAGGCACAAGACAGTGGTAGAACCTCCTAACAATGGACAATATTGTAGGTAGTGGGTGTATAACAATCTATGTTCAAGAGAGACAGAGAGACTGTGTTGCCATTTTAGCCTAGTCCCATGTAATATGAAACCCACTGAATACTTCATTTATTATGATGACCAGCACGCCGGCGGGGTTAAATAGTTGCCCAGAAGCCCGGCGGGAAGTTCTGTGTCAAGCAGTATTTCCTTTGGTCCGTCCTGAACCTCCTGCCCATCAGCTTCACTGGATGCCCTCCAGTTCTAATATTTGGGGAGAGGGAGAAAAAGTTCTGTTTGTCAC
>NW_015171502.1:1594199-1594472 GCF_001447785.1 Gekko japonicus | reverse complement strand
GAATCAAACCCGGTTCTCCCAGATTAGAAGAAGAAAAGGAGATTGGATTTATACCCCGCCCTTCACTACCCAAAGGTGTCTCAGAGCGGCTGACAAACTCCTTTCCCTTCCCCTCCCCACAACAGGCACCCTGGGAGGAAGGTGGGGCTGAGAGAGCTCTGACAGAAACTGCTCTTTTTCAAGGACAGCTCTTATCAGAACTATGGCTTGCCCAAGGTCATCCAGCAGGTCCAAGTGGAAGAGTGGAGAATCAAACCCGGTTCTCCCAGATTA
>NW_015171502.1:1577261-1592724 GCF_001447785.1 Gekko japonicus | reverse complement strand
GCGCCAGCCCCCCAGCCCCCGCGAAGATTACACCGGTGCCATGGACAAGATCTCGCCAGGCCCTCCTGTTTTCCGCCGTCCTCTGAAGTTTGCTCAATTTCATGTTCGTTGCATCTATGACATTGTCTAACCATCTCATTCTTTGCCGTCCCCGCCTTCTTTGATCTCCTGCCAGGCCCTCCTGTCTTCCGCCGTCCTCTGAAGTTGGCTCAATTTCATGTTCGTTGCATCTATGACATTGTCTAACCATCTCATTCTTTGCCGTCCCCGTCTTCTTTGACCTTCAATCTTTCCCAGCATCAGGGTCTTCTCCAGTGAGTGCTCCCTTCTCATTTGGTGGCCAAAGTATTTGAGCTTCAGTTTCATTATCTGGCCTTCCAGGGAACAGTTAGGGTTGATTTCTTTTAGGACTGACTGATTTGATCTTCTTGCAGTCCAAGGGACTCTCAAGAGTCTTCTCCAGCACCATAGTTCAAAAGAATCTATTCTTCGGCGCTCGGCCTTCCTTATAGTCCAACTCTCGCAGCCATACATGACTACTGGGAATACCATTGCTTTGACCATGCGAACTTTTGTTGGCAGGGTGATGTCGCTACTTTTTATCATGCTGTTTAGGTTCGCCATCGCTTTCCTCCCAAGGAGCAGGCGTCTTTTAATTTCATGGCTGCTGTCACAGTCTGCGGTGATCTGGGATCCCAGGAACGTGAAGTCTGTCACTACTTTGCCAAGGAGTGATGGGGCCGGATGCCATAATCTTACCTTTACCTTTACCTTTATAATAGATGCATGCTTAAGATAGATGTATTTTGTGCTTTTTATTGGTGTCGAGTACTACCAAGCACAGGTTCACCAAAACAATACATCAAAGTGCAGGTTTTTTACACTATGCTCAGACATTCAAACAGCAACTTGTCAGTTTCACAATCACTAGTCCCTGGGGACTCTAGTGATTTACCCATATCGAATGCAATCTTTTCCAAGGACAGTGATGTACACACAAGACTCAAGGCACAATAAATTCTCTTGGTGAGTATAAATCTCATAAAATAGCCGCATATCTTCTAGGGTCCCACTGGAACCCTTGCAGCAAACATAATAACTTATCTAGGAGAACATATCTCTCAAGTTCTATCACCAATATTTATATAATAGTATAGAAAAAAAATTTTAAAGAAAAATAAAAGGCACAAAATAGATCTAAACTAAACATACATCTATTATACACAGTGTCATATATCTTTCCATAACCTCTAGGTGGGGCCTGGAGATGGCCCAGAATTACAGCTACTCTCCAGCCTATAGCAATCGGCTTCCCTGGAGAAAATGGCTGCTTTAGACTCTATAATGGCACTATACCCTGCTGAGGTCCCTCCCCTCCCCAAACCCTGCCTTCCCAGATCTCCCCCTCCCCAAATCTCCCAGAATTTCCCCACTCAGACTGGCAACCAGGGGTCATTTCCTGCAGGAGCGCTCCGCGGAGCTCCGGCAGTAAAGAGCCCAGGGGGCGGGCACATGCAACAAGCCCCGCCCCCTGCTCCCAGCAGCCCTCAGTCAGAGCAAGAAGCAGCCAGGTAAGCTGCAGAGCCCCCCTCCCCGGTCCCCCTGATCCAAAACAGTCCGGTGGCACCTTTAAGACCAAGTTTTATTCAGGTACAAGCTCTCCCTCCTCTGTGAGGGACAGATCTGCACTCCCCCCCCCCAATAGCTAGCAATCCAAAACAGTCCAGTGGAGCCTGAGCGGTGGGTGTTGCCTTCTGACACACTTCCGGTGATGTCAGGGTGTGTGGCATATGCAAATAAGTTAAGCTAATGAGTTATGCTAATGAGCTCCTGCACCTCTTTTTCTACGAAATGACCCCTGCTGGCAACCCTCTAGCTAGCTACCTTGGCTGGAAAGCGAACACCAGATTTTGAAGCTAAATTGCAGAAACACTGCCCAGGTGGAGAAGGAGGAGGAGGAGGAGATTGGATTTATATCCCGCCCTTCACTACCTGAAGGCGTCTCAGAGCGGCTTACACTCTCCTTTCCCTTCCCCTCCCCACAACAGACACCCTGTGAGGTAGGCGGGGCTGAGAGAGCTCTTTCCTGAACAGTCCTTGAGAGAACAGCTCTGGGAGAACTTGTGACTGACCCAAGGTCACTGCAGCAGCTGCATGTGGCGGAGTGGGGAATCAAACCCAGTTCTCCCAGATTCGAGTCCGCGCTCCTAACCATTGCACCAAACTGGCTCTCTGAGGTGGCCTGTTAACTGCATGGGAGATGGGATTTGGGTAAGTGTAGCTTGTTACCCGGACGGGAGAGACGCCACTCCCTCTGAAATCCCCTTCAGCATGCTGATGAAAGGCCTTGCCACCAAACTCCAACTTCCCCACTGACTTCCTAGGTCTCTGCCTGCACATCCCATACACTCACCAGGTTCTTGGTCTCAGCCGGCTGGAACATGAGATGGTAAGGATCGATATAGCTAGGAAGCTCGGCACGGCGCAAAGGAAGGAGAGTCCGTTTCTTCTGGAAAATTCCAGGGAAAAGACGGGAAAGGGGGGGGGGAGAGAGAGCAATCGATGGGAGTGACAGATAAGCTTGCCACTCTCCAGGTGGCAGCTGGAGATCACAACTAAATCCCCAGGGTGGCAGAGCGCAGTTCCCCTGGAGAAAATGACTGCTTTGGACGCTAGACTCTGTGGCACTATACCTGTCCGCCCCAGGCTCCACCCTCAAAATCTTCAGGTATTTCCCAACCGGAGCTGGCAACCGAGACTGACCCTGATTGGTTGAACTGTTCTCACAGCATAGCAGGCACAAGCTCAGACTCAGTTTCCCCAGGAAATCTCTCCCCCTACCAGGAAGGGGGGGGGAGCGATCCACCTCAAAGAACAGGGGGCCTAGATTCCGGCTTCCTCCCTCTGAACATCGGCTGGCCCAGGTGGTCCGTGATGACTGGGACCCTCTCTGCCCTGGCTATGCCTGCCCTGCCGTCACTGACCGCTCTTACCTGCTTCCGACGCCGGGCATCGATCTGCCGGAAATAGCGGGTGATGTAGATGTTGTCGAAGCGGACATCTTGGTTGAAACTGTTTGTGTAGGACTGTGCCCTTGGGAAAGGGATTTGGGGGACAGGTCACGCCTAGGCAGTGCTGGAGGTGGGAAGCCGCTCCAGCCCTGTCTGTCTGAATCCAACCTATTGATCCCAACAAGCCCCTCCCGCTAAACCCACCCATCACTTGCCGGACTCTTAGGCTCTGCCCCTGACTTGGCTGGCACTATTCCCTTCCATTCAGCTCTGCCCCTGACCCGCCTGAGACTACTCCCTTCTGCTCCGCCCCTGACTTGACTGGCACTATCCCCTTCCATTCAACTCTGCCCCTGACCCGCCTGAGACTACTCCCTTCTGCTAGGCTCCGCCCCTGACTTGACTGGCACTATTCCCTTCCACTAGGCTCTGCCCTCGACCTGCCTGATTCCCTTCTGCTTGGCTCTGCCCTTGACTTGACTGGCACTATCCCCTTCCATTAGGCTCTGTCCCTGACCCGCCTGAGACTATTCCCTTCTGCTAGGCCCCGCCCCTTGACTGACACTATCCCCTTCCATTCAGCTCTGCCCCTGACCCGCCTGAGACTACTCCCTTCTGCTAGGCTCCACCCCCGACTTGACTGGCACTATTCCCTTCCACTAGGCTCTGCTCTTGACCTGCCTGAGTCTATTCCCTTCTGCTAGGCTCCGCCCCTGACTTGACTGTGGCTAATAGCCACAACAGAGGTCTGGGGCAAGTGAGGCTCTGTATTCTTGGTGCTTGGGGGGGGGGCAACAGTGGGAGGGCTTCTAGTGTCCTGGCCCCGCTGCCGGACCTCCTGATGGCCCCTGGTATTTTTGGCCAATGTGTGACCCAGAGTGTTGGACTGGATGGGCTATTGGCCTGACCCAACATTGGCTTCTCTGATGTTCTTATGATTGACACCGTTCCCTTCCATTCAGCTCTGCCTTTGACCCACCTGAGTCTATTCCCTTCTGCTAGGCTCCGCTTCCGACTTGACTGGCACTATTCCCTTCCACTAGGCTCTGCCCCAGCCTGCCTGCGACTATTCCATGCCCTGAGGCTCCACCCCCCATTCACTGGGCTCCTCCCAATCTTCTTGGTGCCTCCCCATATCTCCACGGCTTGTCCCCCTCGAGTCCCTGAAGATCTGCCACCCTAGACTGGATGGCCAGCAGCTCTCAACCCTTGAGGTGATTTAAATTGGAGAGACCGTGGACTGAACCTTCGGTAGAGGGGCCCATCTCCAGGTAGGGCTGCCAACCTCCCAGGTACTGGCTGGAGATCTCCTACTATCAGGGCTTTTTTTGGTAGAAAAAGCCCAGCAGGAACTCATTAGCATAATAGGCCACACCCAACAACAGAAACTCATTAGCATATCCAGCCACACCCCTGACAGCACAGCTCATTAGCATATTAGGCCACACCCCCATGTTACCAGAAGTGTGGTCATCCAGCCACACCCACCTTTTGCTTCTTATTCTGTTTACCTTGTTTGTTGTCAAAACCCAGGGCCTTTTTTTGTAGCAGGAACTCCTTTGCATGTTAGGCCACACACCCCTAATGTAGCCAATCCTAATGTGTTTCTGCTGTTGGGTGTGGCCTATTATGCTAATAAGTTCTTGTTGGGCGTGGTCAACTTGGGAGCCAGCCGGAACTCCGTTCCTGTGCGTTCCTGCCCAAAAATAGCCCTGCCTACTATTACAATTGATCTCCAAGCAACAGAGATCAGCTGACCTGGAGAAAATGGCTGCTTTGGAAGATGGACTCTAGGGCAGGATACCCCACTGAAGTCCCTCCCCTCCCCAACCCTGCCCTCCTCAGGCTCCACCCCCCCAGATCTCCAGCTATTTCCCATTCTAGAGCTGGCAACCCTATCTCCAGGGGGTAGCCGGAGATCTCCTGAGATTAAAGCTGCTCTCCAGGGGACAGAGATTACCTGGAGAATGTGGCCGCTTTGGAAGGAGGACTCTCTGGCACAGGAGGAAGAGATTGGATTTATGCCCCGTCCTTCACTACCCGAAGGAGTTTCAGAGCGGTTTACAATCTCCTTTCCCTTCCCCACCCCACAACAGGCACCCTGTGAGGTAGGTGGGGCTGAGAGAGCTCTTTCGGGGACTGCTCTAGAGAGAACAGGTCTGGGAGAACTTGTGACTGACCCGAGGTCACCCCAGAAGCTGCATGTGGAGGAGTGGTGGGAATCAAACCCGGTTCTCCCAGATTAGAGTCCGCGCTCCTAAAGACGACACCAAACTGGCTCGCTGAAGTCCCCCCTCCCCAAACCCTGCCCTCCTCATGGTCCACCCCCAAATCTCCAGGAATTTCCCAAACGGGAGCTGGCAACCCTAATATTCTGCATGCCAAGCACATGATGTGCCACTTGGCTAGGGGCCCTCCCCGTTAAGGCCCCGCCTCCCCTGCCCTGCTTGTGCTCACGAGGCAAAAATGATGATGAAGGTGCAGGAGAGCAAGACGCGGAGCACGGACATGGAAGTGCTGATACGGCTGCCATGCAGAGCCACCTGTTCGTTGACCTCATCCACCAAGTGTTGGTGAGAGATGTTTGCACCCACAAGCATTGCTTGGTGTTCTTCCTGGGGGAGGGAGGAGACAGAAGGTGGAGTTATATTCCTCAGCAACGGTACCCGGGGCACAATTCAGTGTAGTGGTTAGGAGCGCGGACTCTATTCTAGGAGAACTGGGTTTGATCCCCTACTCCTCCACATGCAGCCAGCTGGGTGACCTTGGGTCAGTCACAAGTTCTCTCAGAGCTGTTCTCTCAGGAACAGTCCTCAAAAGAGCTCCCTCAGCCCCACCTTCCTCACAGGCTGTCTGTTGTGGGGAGTGGGAGGGAAAGGGATTGTAAGCCACTCTGAGACTCCTTCGGGTAGTGAAGGGCGGGGGATGAATCCAATCTCCTCTTCTTCTCTTCACATGGTTCGGCTGCTGGGCTGGCAAAGGACCCCACGCACCTTGACTACCAAGTCAGCAGAGAAGTCTTGGTTTAAGTTCTCGACGGAGCCGTTGACGCGGTCGTAGGTCTGGCCAAAGTTCCCGTCCACGGGAATCTTGTCGCGGCACCAAGCGTTCATAACTGGCAAAAAAGAGAAAATGGAGGGAGGAGTATAGGGAGGGATCAAAAGGCCTCGTTCTCGTGGAGGTCGTAGAAACCTGTGCCTGAACGCTAAGATTTCAAATTGTAGCTGGGGTGCCACACGAAGGAGAGGTTGTAGCTCAGTGGGACAGTCTCTTCTTGGCATGCAGAGCATCCCAGGTTCAATCCCTGTTATCTCCAGTAAAAGGGACTAGGCAGTAGGTGAGGTGAGAGACCTCTGCCTGAGACCCTGGAGAGCTGCTGCCAATCTGAATGAGGGTTGTTGCTCAGTGGGAGAGCCTCTGCTTGGCACGCAGAAGGTCCCCGGTTCAGTCCCCGGCATCTCTAGTTGGAAGGACCAGGCGGGCGGTAGGTGATGTGAAAGACCTCCGCCTGAGACCCTGAGTAGAGAATACTGACCTTGATGGACCAAGGGTGGGGAGGGGCTCTGGCTCAGTGGGAGAGCATCTGCTTGGCATGCAGAAGGTCCCCGATTCAATGCCCGACATCCCCAGTTGGAAGGACCAGGTGGTAGGTGATGTGAAAGACCTCCGCCTGAGACCCTGAGTAGACAATACTGACCTTGATGGACCAAGGGTCGAGAGGGGCTCTGGCTCAGTGGGAGAGCATCTGCTTGGCATGCAGAAGGTCCCCGGTTCAATGCCCGGCATCTCCAGTTGGAAGGACCAGGTGGTAGGTGATGTGAAAGACTGAGACCCTGAGTAGACAATACTGACCTTGATGGACCAAGGGTGGGGAGGGGCTCTGGCTCAGTGGGAGAGCATCTGCTTGGCATGCAGAAGGTCCCCGATTAAATGCCCGACATCCCCACTTGGAAGGACCAGGTGGTAGGTGATGTGAAAGACCTCCGCCTGAGACCCTGAGTAGACAATACTGACCTTGATGGACCAAGGGTGGGGAGGGGCTCTGGCTCAGTGGGAGAGCATCTGCTTGGCATGCAGAAGGTCCCCGGTTCAATCCCAGGCATCTCCAGTTGGAAGGACCAGGCAGTAGGGGATGTGAAAGTCCTCCGCCTGAGATCCTGGAGAGCCACAGCCAGTCTGAATAGACATTACTGACCTTGATGGACTGAAGGTCTGATTCATAGGGCTGCCAGCTCTGGGAAATATTTGGAGATTTTTTGGCGGGGGGACAGGGGAGGGCGAGCTTTGGGGAGGGGAGGGGAGGGGTCTCATCAGGGTACCATGCCATCGAGTCCATCCACCAAAGCTGCCATTTCCTCCAGGGGGACTGATCTCGGCCATCTGGAGATCAAGTGCAATAGCAGAAGATCTCCAGGCGCCACCTGGAGGCTGGCAACCCTGCCTCCAGGAGCAAAGGAAAGCCTCTTTAATGCTTATTGTCAGCGAGGAGGCCTCTGGCACCGATCGAATGCTCCTCCAAAGGAAAAAGAAATCTCTTTGCACATAAAAAGACAGCAGGTCACGGAAAATGACTCTCATAGAGACGACTGCTCCTCCATACAAAACTAAATAAATGATTTGGCCGCTACATAGATTAGTCTGCTCCAGAGCCCCATCCTTCCTGAGCTAAGACAAAAATGTGTGAGCCGGAGGCTAAAGAACAGTGAGCTGGCTCACACTTAACTCAGCTTAGAGGGAACACTGCCTGTGAGGCAGGTGGGGCTGAGAGAGCTCTGAGAGAACCGTGACTGGCCCAAGGTCACCCGGCTGGCTTCATGTGGAGGAGAAGGAAGAAGAAGAGTTGGATATGTACTCCGCCCTTCACTCGGAGTCTCAGAGCGGTGCACAATCTCCTTTCCGTTCACCTCCCCAGACAACGAACACCTTGCGAGGTAGGTGGGGCTGAGAGCGCTCTCTCGAGGACTGCTCTTGAGAGGACACCTCTGAGAGAACTTGTGACTGACCCAAGGTCACCCAGCTGGCTTCATGTGGAGGAGGAGTGGGGAATCAAACCCGGTTCTCCCAGATCAGAGTAGATCCTAACCAGTACACCAAACGGGAAGACATGGATGCTTTGGAGGCATTCTACCCCACTGAGGTCCCTGTCCTCCCCAGATTCCAGCCCCCGCACAGATCTCCAGGAGTCTCCCAACCTGGATCTGGCAACCCCACTGGCAAGTGCAACCCTACCCCCCCCCCCGCCATTTTCCTGAGATGAAACAGCCCTGGGTGGGAGGAGTTATTAGCCCCATTTTGGAGCCGCACGTAACTTCCAGCATTCGAAGCCATTTGGTGCGAGAGCGGAGACGTCCCCCGGCCGGAGTGACCTACAAAGCTATTTTCCTCCCTCTTTGCTAAGCAACGAGCGATGCCAGTGGCACGAAACCAGCCCCGTGGCCGGCCCCGTGGGAAGAACAACGGCTCCTTGGCAGAGACTCACTCTTGGCGAGGTGGCAGAGGAAGCTGAACTTCATGGGGATGCAGAGCAGGTGGCTGATGACGGGCACCGCAATCTTCTTCAAGCAGGCATGGTACTTGGCCTCGAACCAGGCCTGGCAGCGCTTGATGGACTGGTCGATGATGTCTGGGGGAAGAGAGAGCGAGTCCTGGCTTTAATGACGCTCGGGGAGTCCGGCTCCCGGGAAGGGGCCGGGGGCTAGCCTGTCTGCTCGGCCTAAAGGGGACCTACCCAGAGCCGGTGGGATTGTCACGGTAGGAAGAGCCATCTTCGATCAGGCCAGTGGCCCATCCAGCCCAACACTCTGGCCCACGTTCTGCATCTAGCATCTGCTCCGCCGTTCTACCAAACCCACGTTGGCACAGAAATCCCCCTCTACGTTGCATGCCAGCCAGTGTTCCCTTTAAGCTGAGTTAGTCTGAGCCAGCTCACAGTTTTTTAGCCTCCGGCTCACACATTTTTGTCTTAGCTCAGGAAGGAGGGCTCCAGAGCAAACTGATTTATGCAGTAGCCCAATCGCTCGCTCACAACTTTAATGCCAGTAGCTCTCAAAGGAGAATTTTTGCTCACAAGACTCCACAGCTTACAGGGAGCACTGGTTGTGGGGTTTAGGCCAGTCGAGCCAACTGACCTTCTTTCACACTGGGCCCTTGCACGTGATGGTGTACCCCAGGGGTCCTTTCACAGAAAAAGAGGTGCAGGAGCTCATTAGCATAACTCATCAGCATAACATTTGGATATCCCACACCCCCTGGCATCACCGGAAGTCTGTCAGAAGGCAAAACCCACCGCTCAGGCTCCACTGGACTGTTTTGGATTGCTAGCTATTGGAGGGGGGGAGGAACGTGCAGATCTGCCCTCGCAGAGGAGGGAGAGCTGGTACCTGAACAAAACTTGGTCTTAAAGGTGCCACTGGACTGTTTTGGATTGCTAGCTATTGGAGGGGGGGAGGAACGTGCAGATCTGCCCTCGCAGAGGAGGGAGAGCTGGTACATGAACCAAACTTGGTCTTAAAGGTGCCACTGGACTGTTTTGGATTGCTAGCTATTGGAGGGGGGGAGGAACGTGCAGATCTGCCCTCGCAGAGGAGGGAGAGCTGGTACCTGAACAAAACTTGGTCTTAAAGGTGCCACTGGACTGTTTTGGACCGGGGGGCGGGGGAAGCTCTGCAACTTACCTGACTGAGGGCTGCTGGGAGCAGGGGGTGGGGCTTGTTGCATGTGCCCGCCTCCTACTGCCGGAGCTCCGCTCCTGTGCGGTCCTGCAGGAAATGACCCCCGGTGTACCCCCCCTCTCCCCCACTCTTCCACTTTTTCACCCACTCACATGAGCAGCGCATCTGAGTTTTCTTCTCGTAGAGTTCCTGAGTAGAAGGCGTGTGTTTCTTATTCTCCTCCCTCACGGAGCGCACATTGTAGCCCGATTCACTGGCCACTTGCTCATTCAGGGCTGAGAAGGAACGCGCTACTTGTTGGGTTTCGCTCCTCAGGGTCTTTCCGCTTCTCTGTCACAGGAATAATGCTGGCGTGAGAGTAGGCGAGGGAAGGATGCGACGACAGAGGGCCAGTGGGGTAGAAAACAGCAAGAGTCTCGTAGCACCTTAAAGACTTAACAGAATTTGTGGCACGGTATGAACTTTAGTGAGTCAGTGCTCACGTCTTCTGAAAGCTCACACCCTGCCGAGACATTTTTGCTGGTCTTTAAGGTGCTGCTGGACTCTTGCTTTTTTTCCTACCGCTACAGACGGACTAACGCGGCCACCGTCTTGATCTGCCTCAGTGGGGTAGTGGCAGGGGTGTCGAAACTCATTTGTTATGAGGGCTGGATTTGACATAAATGTCACTTTGTCGGGCTGGGCCATGTAGAAGAAGAAGAGAGAAGAGACTGGGTTTATACCCCGCCCTTCACTACCTGAAGGAGTCTCAGAGCGACTTACTATCTCCTTTCCCTTCCCCACAACAGACACCCTGGGAGGTAAGGGGGGGCTGAGAGAGCTCTCTTGAGAACTGCCCTTGAGAGAACATCTCTGAAAGAACTTATGACTGACCCAAGGTCACCCAGCTGGCTGCATGTGGAAAAGTGGGGAATCAAACCTGATTCTCCTAGATTAGAGTCTGCACTCCTAACCACTACACCAAACTGGCCATAAAATGTAATGTGAGGTACCAGAGATATTTTGTCACTGACACTGACCCATAGCCCTCCTCAGCAGGGCTCGAGGCCAAACTGACCCTCCTCACCCCTTACAGTTGCCAACTCTGAGTTGGGCTATCTCTGGAGACCTGGGGGCGGGCCTGCGTTTGGGGAAAGGAGGGACCTCAGCAGGGGGTCTAATACCCTAATATCGGCCCTTCCGGTCCACATTTGGACTGGTTTCCCCCAAGTTCCTCACAGGCCAAATAAAAGCCCTGGATGGGCCTGTTCCAGCTCCCAGGCCATCTGTTTGACATGGCTGGTTCGAGTGTCAGACTAGAAGACTAGAGACACAGATTCGAATCCCTACTCACCCGTGGAAGCATGCTGGGTGACCTTCGGCCAGTCACACATACTCAGCCAAACTTCCCTCACAGAGTTGATCAGAGGCCAGCAAGATTTATTTCATGGAGTGATAGACTGATTGATTCAATTTATACCCCACCCTCCCCCCCCAAGGCAGGCTCAAAGTTAGAGTGAACTTCTAGAGAGTCGGAGTTAACTTCTAGAGCTTTGGGGGTTCTACCATTAATACAGTGGCCTGAAGAAGTCAGAGGAAAGGGACGGCAACCTGGGCCGTAGCTGCTTCATTTGTGCAACTTGAAAAGGGAATTCAATAGATTTACAGAGAACAGGTCTATTGGTGGGTACTAGCCATGGTGACTAAGGGGAACCTTCATGTTCAGAGGCACTAACCTTTGTTGTTTTTTTTGGTAAACAAATTTTATTTTCTCAGGAATACAACATATAAAACATTTCATTCTATCAATTGTCTACCCCATTCCCAGTTCCTCCCCTCCCTCCAATGGCTTCCCACAATGCTTCCACCCCTGCTCCAAATTACTTCATATTATCAACAATATCAGTTTTCCATCATTACAATCTAAAGATAACATCATTTGACTTAATATTGATCTAAACATATTAAGTTTTGTTTCACATCCCAGTTCTTTTCCAGATAAATTTTAAAGTCATTCCATTCTCCAAAAAACTCATCGTCTTCTTTGTTATTCAATTTTTTTGTAATCTTATCCATTTGTGCCATGAACAGAACTTTTTGTATCCATTCTTCAACCTCTGGTACCTTTTCTGTCTTCCAAAACTGAGCATAAATCATTCTCGCTGTCACTATCAGGTACCAGAGTAAAGTCTTTTTAGTCGTATTGACTTCTTCCATTTTAAGTCCCAAAAGCAGAATTTCCGGTGCTTTTTTAAAAGAACATTTCAGTATTTTTTGCATTTCATTGTGGACTTTTGTCCAAAAGTCTACAGCTTTCTCACAAGTCCACCACATATGATAAAATGAGCCCTCATGCCTCTTACATTTCCAGCATTTGTTTGACATATTTTGATTCATATTTGCAATCTTCTTAGGTGTCATGTACCACCTATACATCATCTTATAACAGTTTTCTTTAACATTAGTACATGTCGAGATCTTAATAGAGTTTTTCCACAAATATTCCCAAGTTTCCATATCCACTTCCTTATTCATATTAATAGCCCATTTTAACATTTGTTCTTTAACAGTTTCATCTTCAGTATACCATTTTAACAACACCTTATACATTTTAGAAATATTTTTTCCTCCTCCACTCTCCCAAACCTTTTCAATTTCATTTTTTTCCTCTCTAAAACCATAGTTTTTTTTGTCAGATCTAAAAAGATCATAAATCTGCATATATTTCAACCACTCATATTCATATTCAATTTCATTCTGCTTTTTCATTACCCACTCTGTTCCCTCTTTTTTAATTAAATCTCTATATGGCAACCAGTCTCTACCTCGCTGTCTTGAGTAAGATATCAACACTTCTACTGGTACAATCCACAATGGTCTTAAGTCACTCTGGTACTTCTTATATCTTGTCCATACCATATACAAAGCTTTTCTCACCAAGTGAAGTTTAAAAAAACTGTCCATTTTTATCTTGTCATACCATAAATATGCATGCCAGCCAAATCTACAATCATGCCCTTCCAACCCCAACAATCTGTCATTTTCAAGCTTCACCCATTGATCCATCCATGTTAGACAAACCGCTTCATAATATAGTCTAAGATTTGGCATTTGTAGACCTCCTCTTTCTTTGGCATCACAAAGTATTTTCATTTTGATCCTTGGTTTCTTGCCTGCCCAAACAAATTTTGACAACTCTTGTTGCCACTTGGCCAACAAATCCGTTTTATGCAGAATTGGTATTGTTTGGAACAGGAACATCAAACGTGGTAGGACATTCATTTTTATAACTGATATTCTTCCCATCAGTGATAAGTTCATTTTATCCCATTTCTTAAAATCTTGAGTCAGCTTAGTCCATAATTTCTCATAATTATTCTTATATAGGTCTATATTTTTTGCCGTTAATTCAATTCCAAGGTATTTTGTTTTTTTAACTACTTCACATTGTACCAGTCAATGTAAGGTTGGAGGGAAGTCAGCCACCATCTGATATTAACTACACAGCTCAGTCCCCAAAATGTTGCCGCAGAAACAGAACAGATTAACCCACAAGCCAAAGGCACAGAACCCAAGAAATCAGTAAGCATTTAGAGGAAATGTTTAATATGCATAGGACTAAAAGTATACTGTTCCTACTGCATCTGTGCAGGCATGTACGACTTGATACGAGAAATGGGCTTTGTCGATTAACACAGATTTCAGCGTGCAGCCAACAGTCCGAACTTGAAGGGGCTTTGGATGTTAGTCATATGTTTGAGCACAGGAAGTGGGAGGGAACCATGCTTTCCTGTTGTTCATGCTGATTATTGCCATCTGAAGTGGGTCTTGGTACATCATTCCCATGGGGGGGAGAGATTACACGTGCTGCACCCACAGGAGGAGCACAAATATCTCCCTGTGTGGGATGAATGTAAATCTCTATTTTGTACATTTCTTGATATTCCCAGTCGCAGAATACGACTCACTGATGCATTCTGGTGGCAGCTTTGGAAGTTGAGGAGGTCTTTATATCAAGGATGTGATTATATCAACTTCTAAAGTTCTCCGTGGTCTGTAGCCCATTGCCCTATTTCTGAACTGGCCTAATGAAGGCCCAGGCCTTGATCACCAGGTAAATGCCAGATTTTTGGATGTCCCCAGTGGCAGTAAAAACATGAGCATGTGTTTGTTATCAAGGATGTGGTTGTATTGTTCATGTAAATGTTCCCATATAGACACAAAAATGGGTTCCTTTCTATCCTCTTCCATCAGCCAGAAAAAAAAGGAAAAGGCAACTAAGGGAAGTCATGATAGAGGTTTATAAAAAATATGTATAGAACAGAGACGGTGGATAGAGAGAACTTTTTCTCCCCCTGCCATAGCACTGGAGCACAGGGGCAATCAGTGGTGACGGGTGTTACCCAAATAGGTATACATGTAGGGTTGCCAGGTCCCCTTGCAGCACCAGCGGGGGGGTTTTGATGGGTGTTCCAGGACATCACCAACATAAATAAATAAATAAATAAATAAATATGATGAGGTCACCCAGAAGTACTGTTATCACATCGGCGATGTCATGCAGTGATGCTCTGGTTTATGGGTAAAACTCTATGGTTTTAGGCCAGATTTACCACAGAGTTTTGCCCTCAAACCAGAGCGTTGCACGTGACATCCCTGATGTGATGATGTCACTTCTGGGTGACATCACCATGTTGGGGATGTCGCACCCGGATGTGGCTGTTTGGGGGCAGGTTTCCCCCACCAGCCTATTGGCTGGTGGCAGGCAGAAGCCCCAAAAAGTGAGGGAACCTCCACTGGGACCTGGGGACTGGCAACCCTGTATACATGTGTGAGGGGCCATAAGATGCAGAGGCGTCCCCCTGCACCTTTTTGCATTTGCACTGTCAAAAATGTTCACTTGGGGAGATTTGGAAGTCAGATATGTATGCATCCATGGGTCAGGAAGGGTTGGGGTCTTTCCATCTGGTCATTTAGATAGGAAGGCGATTGCTGGAGCTGGCCCTTTGCTTCTTGTTCTGGAAATCTGGATTGTTGGTTATGATCAGATTAGCTGGGAGGAAGCTCCAGGGTCCCTCAAATGGCCCTCAATAGCATCCCTCTGAAAGTGGGTGTATGCATATGACTGATAGAGGAGCAGCCCAGCATTCCTTTCCTCCTTGGCATGACTCAGTGCTTTTTGATATCAATTTAATTCAAACTCCTTCTATCTTTCCTAGGCCCACATTCAGGTATAAACTTGTAAAGAAGGGACTCAAGCCATAAAACAAAATGGGGGTCTCCTTGTGTTAGGGTCTTGTGGGCCTCATGGGCAATAGATGGGCAATATTTCCCAGTGGATGGGCAGTAGATTCAGGATAGACGCAAGGAAGTACTTCTTCACTCAATGAGTAATAAAACTGTGGAATTCACTACAAGTGGATGTAGTGATGGCCACTAGCACAGACGATTTTAAAAGGGGATTAAACAGATTCACGGAGGAGAGTTTCATCAATCGGCTGCTAGCCATGATGGGTACTAACCTTTGAATAATCAGTGATAGGAGGCAACATCAGGGGAAGGCCTCTCTGCCCTGTTGTTCAAACTCCAGAGGAACTGGTTGAGGCCCCTGTGAGAATGCTGGACTAGATGGACTACTGGTCTGTTCTTATGACTCTGCGATGGACTACGGTTTTTAAGAGTCTTAGAAGTGCTGTACCAACAACAACAGAGCCAGTGAGCCTGAGTGGCAGGCTGCTCTAAGCAATCTGATTGGTTCACATCAGCTGAGCAGACAAAGTCTTGAGAGAGCTGGATGCTGAG
>NW_015171502.1:1535974-1577090 GCF_001447785.1 Gekko japonicus | reverse complement strand
TCCTCCTCCTCCTCCTCCTCCTCCTCTTCTTCATCATCCCCATTTTCCATTATTTATGCTGTCTCTTAGGCCTTTTTAAAAAAATGTGCATCGCTTTCTAATTTCGTAATCGACCCTGAGTCTCAGTGAAAAAGGCAGACTGTCAATAAAATTAAATTAAAATATTCAGTAGGAGAATGGAAGGACGGCGACCAGTCCCAGGTTTCCCTGTGCCGAATACCCCAAAGACCTTCAACGGGACGAGCCCCTCAGTCTGGTGACTGTCGCTCGAACCCGTTCCCTTCCACGTGGAGCTCTCTGCTTGACTCGCACCACCTCCAGACTCACCACCATGTCCGTCAGGACCTTGCGCAGGGGGCTTATTGACACCTTCCAGGAGCGCTTGGCGTTTTCGATCTGCAGCTCCACGGTGCAGCTGATGGACCGTACCACTTCGCCCAGGTTGTGCCGGATGTTGGACACGGGGCCTGCCGGGAGCAGAGAGGAGAGCAGTTTCTGTTGGAGAGAGACGGTGGCCCCTCCCTCTACACTAGGGTTGCCAGTCTCCAGGTGGTGGCTGGAGATCTCCCGGTATTACAACTGGTCTCCAGGTTACAGAAACCAGTTGCCCTGGAGAAAATGGCTGCTTTCGAAGGCCGACTCTATGGCATTCTACCCTGCTGGGGTATGTAGCGATGGCCACAGGAATAAACAGTTTTCAAATGGGTGCTGTAAAAATTAAGGAGAAAGGAGTGTTTTCTCATACCATCGTAGATGCTGGCCAGCACGTAGGTGAGCACATAGAGCCGTCCCTCTTTGCCCATGAACTTGGGAACCACCAGGAGGCTGGTACAGCGGAAATGCGGGGAGGTGCCCCATCCCAGAGCACCCACACCTAGAAGAAGGAGGCAGTCAGAACTGCGGGCGGGCTGATGGGACTCTGCTCCCTTCCTTCACCAGCCTCCCTTGTGGGTTTATTTTAGCTCACTGCCGACTCCTCCGGCCAGCCCTCCCGGGGTCTCTCCCATCCCTGCCTCTCCTCTTGATTCGGTTCTCACCTGCCATGCCATACATCAGCTGGATCTTGTGGTCTTCGGTGATGCTCATGGGGAAAATCAGGATCCAGGAGAGGGCTGGAAACCGAAAACCAGAACGCATATGCCATTTGACCACTATACCTATACCTAACTATTCATTTTTTTATTTTTATTTTTTTTCTAATAATAAAGTTTTATTGATATTTTAAGCACAAAACAACAATTCCAATAGAAAAGTCAGAATACAAGCGGCCAAAATAGTTATTGCCAAGAATTGGAAAGAACCCAATCCTCCGAGTATACAACATTGGGTGCATAAGGTTTGGGATCTATTTTTACTAGAGAATTTTAATACGTTTTACACAGAAACTCAAACGGAATGCGACTTGATGAGTCCAATGCATGCTTGGTATCCTTTATTAGATAGACTCAATATAGGTGGGTTCGACTGGGAAGAAATTTGCAATGTTAAATACCTAACTATTCATAGCAACATACGAAGGTGGCTTATACCGAGGCAAACCACAGACCCATTGACTTCATTACTGTGTACCATGACAGGAAGTGGCTGTCAAGCAGAGAATGGTCTTTCTTTCCAGATGCCTGGTGCCTAAGCAGTGGAGATGCCAAGGATTGAACCAGGGACTTCTTCTTCTTCTGGTATTTTTTGTATTTTTCATATGTGCATGTACGTGTGTGCATGTGAGTGTGTGTGCACCTGGAATTCATTTTGACTTCTGGTGACTGACCTCTACTGGGAATCTGGAGGATATTCAGAGAGGTGGCTGAAATAAAGCCTGCCCCCACCTCCCGACTGCTGGTATCCCAAGGAGGTCTCCCATCCAAGTACTTGCCAGAGTCGATGCCGCTTAGCTTCCGAGATCTGATGAGATCGGGCTTGCCTGGGATATCCAGGTCAGGGCAAGCCAGGGAACTGCTTCATACAGAGCAGATGCTCTATCATTGCGCCACAGCCCCTCTCTAGGGTTGTCAGGTCCCTCCTGGTAACTGGCGGGGGACTGACCAGGAGCATGAGGGAGGCCCAGCCGATGTTGCAGTGACGTATCTACATCATTTCTGCCGTGACCCGGAAGTGACGTCATCACGCAGCAATGTTGGGGCGACGCTTCGGTATTTGGGCAAAAACGCCAGGTCATGGCAGAAGTGTAGATATGTCACTGCAATGTCGACTGGGCCTCACTCTTTTTCCAGGTAAGTCCCCCCTGCCAGTCAGCTGATCAGCAGCAGGGCGCTGAGGTCTGCCAGCGGGGGACCCCTGCCTCCACCAGGTGGTCTGGCAACCCTACCCCACTTCCAAACAAATAATAATAATAATGTAGTGAGAGCCAGTTTGGTGTCGTGGTTAGGAGCATGGACTCTTAATCTAGGAGAACCGGGTTTGATTCCCCACTCCTCCACATGCAGCTGCTGGTGTGACCTTGGGTCAGTCACAAGTTCTCTCAGAGTGGTTCTCTCAAGGGCAGTTCTTGAAGGAGCTCTCTCAGTCCCACCTACCTCACAGGGTGTCTTCTGTCAGTAAAGCAGGGACTTTACCATGGACCCTTGAATTAACCAGATCTGGCCCACGTTCTCCTCCCTGCCAATCCAGTACAAAGTCAACTCACCCAGAGCAAATAAGCTTCCGACTCCAGCGCCCAGGAAAAACTTGGAGAGTCTGAATTCCTCTGGCTGGCTCCAGAGGAAACGGGTGCAGAACTGAGGGAGAAGGAGGCCGAGGAAGTGTTTGAGAGCTGTGAAGAGATAAAATGCTGAACAACACTGGTACCTCTCATAAGAGCATCAGAAGAGCCCTGCTGGGTCAGACCAGTGGTCCATCTAGTCCAGCATCCCATCTCACACAGAGGCTAGCCAGTTCCTCTTGAGGGCCAACAACAGGGCAGGGAGGCCGAGGCCTTCCCCTCATAAGAACACAAGATGAGCCCTGCCGGATCAGACCAGGGAGGATCCATGTAGTCCAGCATCCTGTCTAGTCCAGCATCTCATCTCACAGTGGCCAACCAGTTCCTCTGGAGGGTCAACAACAGGGCAGAGGCCGAGGCCTTCCCCTGATAAGAACCTAAGACGAGACCTGCTGGATCAGACCAGTGAGGGTTCATCTAGTCCAGCATCCTGTCTCACACAGTGACCAGCCAATTCCTCTGGCGAGCCAAAAACAGGGCAGAGAGGCCGATGCCTTCCCCTCATAAGGACATCAGAAGAGCCCTGCTGGATCAGACCAGTGAGGGACCATCTAGTCCAGCGTCCTGGAGGGCTAACAGAGCCTTCCCCTTGTGCTACTTCCTAGCACTGGGTTTCAGAGGTTGACTGCCTCTGAATATGGAAGTTCCTTTTAGTTGCCATAGCTAGTAGCCCCTAGGTTTGCCAGGTCTTACCTGGCTGCTGGCAGAGGGCTCCAGCCTGGGTCCCTGGATCTTCTGGCTACCATAGAGTTTTTAACCAAATGCTAGAGTGTCCCCTGCGCAATGTGCCCTGTGCGATGATGTCACCTCCAGGTGACATCATTACGATGGGCATGTCAGGCGCGACAGGGCTCTTCGGGGGTGGGGATCCCCTACCAGCCAGCTGACTGATTGCGGATTGGGACCCCCAAAGCGGGGGGAAGTCTGCTCCCATCGGGGGGATGGCAACTCTAGTAGTTCCTGATGTGGAACAGTCTGCCTCGGGAGGTGGTGGATGCTCCTTCGCTGGATGTTTTCAAGTGGAAGCTGGACGACCATCTTTTGGGTATGTTGTAGGGCTCTCTTTCGGCTGTACTCCTGCAGAGTGGAGGGGGTTGGACTAGATGACCCGCAAGGTCCCTTCCAACTCTAACATTCTGTGATTGTATGATTCTATGACCTCTCCTCCATGAATGTAATTCTCTCTTCATTCTGACCGTAACTACATCAACGCGCAGGAAGTCGTTAATTATGAGGAAAGAAGTAAATCCCTCCCATACGTTGGCCCTTTCTCCCACCAGCCTCCAGAGATCGGTTCCCCTGGAGAACATGGATGCTTCGGAGGGTGGACTCCATGGCCTTGTACCCCACTGAGGTCCCCTGTCCTCCCCAGGCCCCGCCCCCAAATCTCCAGGAGGCGATCTGGTAAACCTACCCACAATGCTCCCTTCTAAGCTGTGGAGTCTTGTGAGCGAAAATTCTACTTTGTTTCTCCCACACCACGGTTGCCATCCTCCAGGTGGGATCTGGAGATCTCCAACGATCACAATTGATCTCCAGACCACAGAGATCAGTTCCCCTGGAGAAAATGGGAGGTTTTGGAAGGCAGACTCTATAGCAATATACTCTCCCCTCCCCAAACCCCTTCCTCCCGCAGTCCCCCCCCCAAAAAATATCCAGCTATTTTCCTCCCAGAGCTGGCAACCCACAGAGTTTGATCTCCCTCTGAAACTTGGATGGAAGGGGAAGCAAGAAAGAGTACCTGAAATATGGGAATGGATAAGAAAGTTACTTTTGATGGCGGAAATGGATAAAATGACAAGAAAACTAAACAACAAAGAAGATGAGGAGTTCTTTGAAGATTGGAAGGACTTTAAAGACTATATAGAAAAACACTGGGATGTTAAAAATAAACTGTTTTGCTTTAATAATGATTAAGAATAGACTTTAGATGTGTTGGAAATAAATAGTTATTGAATCGGTTACCTATAAGGCTGAAAATTATAAGTAAGGTAGCAAAAGAATTTGTGAATTTGTAAGTAATGTTGAGCTGCGGTGGCTCAAGTGGTTAAGACGCTGAACTGCAGGCTGTGGAAGGTCAGTAGTTCAGCAGTTGAAGACCCGGGTGCCGCAGGATGGAGTGAGCTCCCATCTCTAGTTCCAGCTCCTGCCAACCTAGCAGTTCGAAAGCAAGAAATTGCAAGTAGATAAATAGGTACCGCTTCAGTGGGAAGGGAACAGCGTTCCGTGCGCCTTGGTGTTTGGTCATGCCGGCCACATGACCACGGAAACGTCTTCGGACAGCGCTGGCTCTTCGGCTTGGAAACGGAGATGAGCACCGCAACCCTAGAGTCGGATTCGACTGGCTTTCGAGCAAGGGAACCTTTACCTTTACCTTTTAAGTAATGTTAAGAAGGGAAAGAACAAGAGAATGAGACATGGTGGGGGTGGGAGCGCTGCGGGAAGCCTGAAGCAGGGGAGGGAGGGGAAATTGAAAAGGGGTATATTAAGAAAGGTGAAATGATTTAAGGTTGGACTTGTTGTTATATCCTAATAAAATTTGTTTTAACCGAAACTTGGATGGAAGGGTGAGGGACTCACCAGTATTGGGGGGCTTTCGCCAGCGGCCCTTCCCGACCCTTTGATACTTCCCTTTGGAGAGGTGGCGTCCCATCCCCCCCTGCTACTTTGAACGCCGAAGTGAGGCCTGGCTCAGAACCTGGCCTTATTGGCCTAGTTCTCATTGAGGCAGCAAACCAGTGGCAAGGCTGTACCACCTCAGACCGCAGGGGGCAGTGCACCCGACTACTTGTTCCCTCATACAAACCAGTTCCCTGCACATAGAAAGCTATTTCATCAGGGAGAAGTGTTCTCCGTTTGCATTGTCGCTGAGGTGCTAGTTTTCTACAGGGCAGGATTTTCTTGCATGGATGATTCCCCCCCTCCATGTGAGCCCCCACCTGCAATCTGAACTGGTATAGCCTCAGCAGAGGACGGCCGCCTCACAGTGAGCTAGGCCTCTGTGACATCACAGTCCACATTCTACAGTGGGAGTTCCCCACCTTTTTGAGCCCGCGAGCACTTTTGGAACTCTGACACTGGATGGTGGGTGCAATCACAAAATGGCTGCCACAAGAGGAGGGGCCAGTTTCAAAATGGCCACCACAACTGGGGGAGCCAACCACAAAATCTAAGGGAAGGAGATCATGTGCAACTCTTTCAGTAACTCTTCAACAGTTCGGGCAGAAGCTCTGTCCAACAGGCTGCCTTTGAAAACGAACATATTGTTTTAAAATAGTTTCTTGCGTACACACATCTTATTTTCAGTCATACGGTGAAGATCCTCATGCTGTTGTGGCAGCAGTTTGCAAAGCAACTTGTGAAGAACCTGCACAGCCAATCAGCTCTCCAGTGGCCGATCAGGAGCCCTGCTTGGCAAAACCCGTTTGGCCCGCCCCACTTTTTCCGAGATGGAACTGTAACCACTTAACAAGATCCAAAATTGCTGCATAGTAAAATATTTGATGTCACTGCGTTCTTCCAAATGGTTGTATGATTTAGCATAAATATTTTACTATGCAGTAATTTTGGATCTTGTTAAGGTATGTAGTTTTCAGCATTCGGGTGTTCTTTTAAACTGTTCAAATCGTTTGGAATTGTATGTGTATTTCATAGGTGTTACACAGTTCCATCTCAATAACGTTTTGGTGAAACGAGGTGCTACAACACCGGTTCACCCCATTAGCTGGAACTAAGCTTGCAGAGCTGCTATATGAACAGACCTTTAAGTCTTCAGGAACAGAGGGTTCTACTCACCTCAAGTACCATTGGTGTGCTGAGTGGACTTTTGAATTTGTAATTTGCATTTGAATCCTTTGTTCCGTGACTCATGAACTTGGATCTGTCCCTATTTGCACAATTTATTTCGATTAATTTCAAGATTTGGATTGAAAATTGTTTTGTATGTTTGTTATTGCTGATTGCGGGGCTGCAGTGGCTCAGAGGTTAAGATGCTGAGCTGCAGACCAGAAGGTCTGTAGTTCGGCAGTTGGAGACCCAAGTGCCACGGGACAGAGTTAGCTCCCGTCTCTGGCCCCAGTTCCTGCCAAACTAGCAGTTTGAAAGCAAGAAATTGCAAGTAGATAAATAGGCACCACTTCAGTGGGAAGGAAACAGCATTCCGTGCGCCTCAGCATTTAGTCATGCCGGCCACATGATCACGGAGAAGTCTCCGGACAACGCTGGCTCTTCGGCTTGGAAACGGAGATGAGCACCACCCTCTAGAGTCGGATTCGCCTGGCTTTTGAGCAAGGGAAATCTTTACCTTTATTGCTGATTACGTAAATAATTTGTGAGTATCATATTTAGTGTCTTTGAGGTTTATTTATACGGAGGATTCTTTCTGCACCCACCTGGAGGCTGGCAGCCCTACCAAAGTGGTACAGAAAAGAAGTTAACAGGAGAAAGGCCTGGATCAGGGGCTGTGACAGGGACTGCCTTCTCTCTCAGAATTTGTTCTCTTCCAGTTTGGCTTAGAAAATGCGGTGTGGATTAAGGTCAAGGAAGCAAAAGTCCATTCGAGTTGACTGAATGGTCGCTGCACTGATGCCAAGAAGCAATTGTTTTTTCTTTTTCTTTTGGCCACCTAAAATATCAAAACACATTTTAAAAAGGAAATGTATCCCAATAGGTCCAGGCCGATTCCTAGCTTGTTCTATTGACTTTCAGCCTCAACACAGTCAGTTTGCTGAGTATCGTCGGAGAACCAGAAAGATTCCGTCGGGTCAAAGTCGGATAGAATCTGGGCGTGGCTGAGGGTGGGGCCATGTCAGAATCTGGGCGTGGCTGAGGGTGGGCCATGTTGGAATCTGGGCGTGGCTGAGGGTGGGGCCATGTCGGAATCTGGGTGGGGCTTAGCAACAACGGGATTTTACTGGCTTTCGAAATCCCCGGTTTTGAAAGAACATGGCGTTTGAATGAGGAAACACAGTCTGGCCAAAAAAACTCCTGTACCCTGCATAACTCCTCCATACTCTGTGGGTTTTGTGGGGTGGGGCTCTCTGTTTAGTCCTCAGCAAACCAACATTTCAGAACCCCAGGAGCCAGGAGCCATCTTTGATTTCGAACGCACGCTCTTTCATACGGCCCTTGTGCTGGTTTCTGGGCCAGGGGCCAGGTAGCCCCTTCCGAGCAGCCGTAGCCATGGGCTTTCTGTCCGGTTTCTCTGCGCTGCAGGGGAGGAAGAGAAGGAAAAAGGAGACGCAGGGCCCTCGGCTGTCCGAAGACACCATGGGACGCAAGGTGGCACGCAGCGTGGGCGGCTTTGCCCTGGGGATGACTATCGCCACACTCTACGCTATGTTGGTCATTTTTGTCCAGGGCTACAACCTCTGGTACTGTCTGGTGTCGACCATCAGCCTGGCGGCCGGCCTCGGCTTGGGCATGGCCTTCTCGTACAAAGTGAGGGTGACCGTCTTGCTCGTGCTGCCCCAGATGTTCTCAAGTAAGTGCCGCTTGAGATCACAGGCTCTGGGTGTCAAAAATCAATGCCGGGAGAGCAGGTGAACTTCAACAGAGCTATAGCAGGTTTTTTTAAAAAAAATTCCAGTGGTTTTTGAAGCCCCCCAAATGTAGCCACTCAACTTAACTTATGGCAACGCCCAGCAAGGGGCTTTCAAGGCAAGTGGCAGAGGTGGTTGGCCACAGCCTTCCTCTGCAGAGCCTTCCTTGGTGGTCTCCCTTCCAAGGGCTGACCCTGCTTTGCTTCTGAGATCTGATGAGATCTGTATCTACATAAGTGCCGTCAAGTCACAACCGGCTTACAGCGACCCCAGCAAGGGGCTTTCAAGGCAAGTGAGAAGCGGAGGTGGTTGCCCATTACCATCCTCTGCAGAGCCTTCCTTGGTGGTCTCCCTTCCAAGGGCTGACCCTGCTTTGCTTCTGAGATCTGATGAGATCTGTATCTACATAAGTGCCGTCAAGTCACAACTGACTTACAGCAACACCAGCAAGGGGTTTTCAAAGCATATGAGAAGCAGAGGTGGTTTGCCATTGCTGTCCTCTGCAGAGCCTTCCTTGGTGGTCTCCCTTCCAAGTGCTGACCCTGCTTCGCTTCCGAGTCCTGACGAGATCTGTATGTACATAAGTGCCGTCAAGTCACAACCGGCTTACAGCAACCCCAGCAAGGGGTTTTCAAAGCATGTGGGAATCATTGCTGTCCTCTGCAGAGCCTTCCTTGGTGGTCTCCCATTCAAGTACTGACCCTAGGGTTGCCAGCCTCCAGGTGGGGGCTGGAGATCTCCTGGGATTACAACTGATCTCCAGGCGCCAGAGATCAGTTCACCTGGAGAAAATGGCCGCTTTGGAAGGTGGACTCTATGGTCTTGTACCCCATTAAAGTCCCCGCCCTTCTCAAGCTCCGCCCCCAAAATCTCCAGGTATTTCCCAACCTGGAGCTGGCAACCTAGACCGATCCCGATTAGCTTCTGAGATCTGACAAGATCTGTATGTATGTAAGGGCTGTTAATTTATGGCAACCCCAGCAAGGGGCCTCCAAAGCAAGTGAGAAACAGAGATGTTTTGCCAGTGCCTTCCTCTGCAGAGTCTTCCTTGGTGGTCTCCCTTCCAAGTACCGACCCTGATTAGCTCCTGAGATCTGACAAGAGTTGTCTGTATATAAGTGCTGTCAACTGTGACGTGGCCCCACCGAAGGTTTTTGTGCTGAAAACAGCCATTTTGATTCGTTGACAGGAGAGTTTCCATCTGCAGAACAAGAGCTTGTTTTTGTTGGCAGAGTTTCAAAATGCAGCGGAATGGAACACCAACTGTTTAAAGAAAAGAACTCAGTTTATTAAAGAAGAAATAAACCCTGATAGGACAGAGGAGAGGCAGAGAGGCTTAACTAACTGACTAACTGCTGTGAGAGACAGGAACGAAGGGGGGAAGGGCTCAGTCGGAGCAGGAAGTCTCCAAAGAGCCAATCAGGAGACAAGAATGACATAATCTGAAATTGTGGGAAGTCCCTGTTTTAGCTGTGCTAACTAGCAGTCCTTCAGCTGTCCCCTGTAGGCTGTTCTTCTGACCTTCTTCAAGTAGGTGCACTATAGGTAAAGGTTTCCCTTGCTCGAAAGCCAGTCAAATCCGACTCTAGGGGGCGGTGCTCATCTCCGTTTCCAAGCTGAAGAGCCAGCACTGTCCGAAGACGTTTCCGTGGTCATGTGGCCGGCATGACTAAACAGCAAGGCGCACGGAACGCTGTTACCTTCCCACCAAAGCAGTACCTATTTATCTACTTGCAATTTCTTGCTTTCGAACTGCTAGGTTGGCAGGATCTGGGGCTGGGGCCGGGAGCTCACTCCATCACGGGGCACTCGGGTCTCGAACTGCTGAACTACCGACCTTCCGGTCTGCAGCTCAGCGTCTTAACCACTGAGCCACCACAGCCCCATAGGTGCACTATAGACCTTGTATATTCCAACAGTTTTTATATTAAGAAAAAAGATCTTGCTTTAAGCAAAATCAATGGCAGCTGGAGCCCCCTCCACCCACTAATATTAATGCTCCAAACTCTACCCAGCTTTGCTCATCCAAGGTCCCACCGGTGCACAATGAATTTCTCAGCATCACTGTTACAGTTAAATGATCCTGGGAGGGGAACTATCCCCTGTTTGTTACCTTTTATTATTATTTATTTCATTCATACCCCACCTTCCTCCCCAGTGGAGGCCCAAAGTGGCTTCCGTCATTCTGCCACCTTCCATTTTATCCTCACAACAGCCCTGCGAGGTAGGTTCGGCTCGGAGTGTGTAAGTGGGGGTTCAAACCTGGGTCTCCCAGCTCTTAGTCCAACACAACTGCTACATTATGCTGGGTGGGCTGAGCATGACCGGGTACTTTAAGGGGTTATTATTTCAAGAAAGTGGGCTTTTTTGTGATCAGTAAGAAAATGCTTTTGAACTTAAAAACAAAAAAACCCTCCAAGTCCAATTTCTGACTCTCAGAATTCATGGACACTAAAAGACACAGAGAGACTATAGCATTGGACAGGGTCACACAGAATGTTCTGTTCCTTAGGAAGAATAACCATTGCGTTCTTCCAAGACCGACCTGGGAGCGCAGCATGGCTCTGGGTCATAGTGAGACTCCAGGCAAGAAGAGACCACAATCACACACACTAAGTCAGGGGTGTCAAACATGCAGCCCGGGGGCCGGATCAGGCCCGCAGTGGAACTGGCCCTCTCCTGCTTCCAGTTCTGCGGCTGCTGCTGCATCATAGCTTGCTTCGCCAGACTCTCTTAATCGCTCGGCCATTCCACGTTTCAACCTGGGTCCTAGACTCAGACCTCTGAATGAGATTTCTGTGGTGAATGTCAATGAATCAAAAGTAGGTTTGCCGCTTACAGAGCTAATGTTTTAGGCATGTTTTTATTTCAAGTCAAAAAAAAACTTTGTGTTTGTGTCCTTTTTAAAATTTATATCTCCGCTAACTGGCATTACATTTTATGACACACGTGGCCCGGCCCAATAAGGTCTCATCTATGTCAGATCCGGCCCTCATAACAAATGAGTTTGACACCCCTGCACTAAATAATCCACTTTCAATCCACTTTTACTGCACTTTCCAACTGGATTTGACTGTGTGAACTGGCAAAATCCAGTTGGAGAGTGGACTGAAAGTGGATTATTTAGTGTGTGAGATGAGAGGCTTTAATTCAAGTCCCATCCTCTCCCGGGGGGCCCACACTTTTTACTTTCTGAACTCCCCCCTGCTTGCTCACTCTTTTTCATGTCTTCCTTCTGTAAAATCAGGGACAGAGTTACACGCATAACCTTCTGTTGGCACCTGAAGTTTGCTACCCAGCTGGGGAACTTCACTTTTCAAAACTCTGGCAAGATATTTCACCCCCTTCGTGAGAATCAAGGGCCAAAGGTGCATTTTTGTCCAAATAGGATTGTATCTAGAATTGCTACGGAATTTCTTGTCCTTGTGAGTTCCACTGAGATATAAATATTTATTTCAGGCATTTTTATGCCACCGTTTTATCCCACCTGATCAGGGTCCCCCAGGCTGCGAACATAAAAACATGAAGACATTTGAACAATTACAAACATTTAAAATGATAAAAGAATTATAATTGAAGTGAAACGACAGCTGAGGGGGGTGACATGATCGAGGTTTATAAGATTATGCGTGGGACAGAGCAGGTCGAGAAAGAAGTACTTTTCTCCCTTTCTCACAACACAAGAACTCTGGTGGGCACTCCATGAAATTGCTAAGCAGTCGGGTTAGAACGGATAAAAGGAAGTCAACTTTTTCACCCAAAGAGCGATTGACACATGGAATTCACGGCCACAGGGGGTGGCGGCGGCTACAAGCATGGACGGCTTCAAGAGGGAATTGGATAAACATCTGGAGCAGAGGTCCATCAGTAGCTCTTAGCCACAAGGTATAGAGAGGAACTCTCAGGCTGGGGCAAGTGATGCTCTGTAGTCTTGGTGCTTGGGGGGGGGGCAGCAACAGTGGGAGGGCTTCTAGTAGGGATCCCAAGTCCCCCTGGGGGGCGGGGAAACCCCCGCCCCAGAGGCCCGTTCCCCGGCGCCACCAGATCGGGCCCCAGGGGGAACTCCGCCCCGACGCGCACGTCACCCAGAAGTGACGGGAGGACGCCAGGCATGCTGGGGGCGGGGTCACGGCCATCCAAGGGAAAACTCTATGGTTTTCCCTTGTATGGCCGTGGCCCCGCCCCCAGCGTACCTGGCATCCTCCTGTCACTTCCGGGTGACATGTGTGCGGCACGTGCACGCGTGCACCAGACGCCGGCCGGGAGCCCCCCGCTCCCGGCAAAAATCCACTTGGCAACCCTAGCTTCTAGTGTCCTGGCTCCACTGCCGGACCTCATGATGGCCCCTGGTATTTTTGGCCACCATGTGACAGAGTGTTGGACTGGATGGGACATTGGCCTGATCCAGCATTGGCTTCTCTTATGTTCTTATGTTAAACACAGAAACACACAGCACCAGAATCAGGGGAAAGGCCCTCCAAAGCATCTGTTTTCTCCAGGGGAATTGACCTCTGTTGTCTGGAGATGAGGTGTAATTCCAGGGGATCCCCAGGTCCCACCTGGAGGCTGGCATCCCTATGTACCTCTGTCTGTCCCTTGCAGGAGAGAGCAAAACCATCCTGCTGCTCTTGGCCTTCGGCTTGGCCATGCAGGGCCCCTTCGCCAACATCGTGCGGAACTTCACGCGCTCTGCCGAGGCCGTGTCGTGCGGCGCTGAGCTCGCTCTGAACCAGACGGCGGAGATGCTGCAGAGAGCCCGTCAGCCCCTGCTCGGTGAGAGAGATTGTTTTATTTAATTACTTCTCTGCTTCATTTACCCCTCACCTTTCTCCCCTAATGGGGACCCAAAGCAGCTTACATCAATCACCTCTCCTCCATTTTATCCTCACACCAACCCTGTGAGGTAGGCTAGGCTGAGAGGGTGTCACTAGGCCAAGGTCACCCAGTCAGCTCCCGCGGCATGGGCATATTATTATTATTTATTTGCTTCCTTTATACGCCGCTGTCCTCCCCAAGGGGAACCCAAAGCAGCTTATATCATCATTCCCCTCTTCTCCGCTTCATCCTCACAACAATCCTGTGAGGGAGGCCAGGCTGAATGTGTGGCCAGCCCAAAGTCACCCAGTAAACGTCTGTGGCAGAATGGAGACCTGAACTGGGGTTCCCCAGATCACGTATGCATAACATATGAATCATAGAATCATAGAGCTGGAAGGGACCTCCAGGGTCATCTAGTCCAACCCCCTGCACAATGCAGGAAATCCACAAATACCTCCCCCTCCATACCCCCAGTGACCCCTGTTCTATGCCCAGAAGATGACAAAAAACCTCCAGGATCCCTGGCCCAACTGGCCTGGAGAAAAATTGATTCCTGACCAATGTTCCCTCTAAGCTGTGGAGTCTTGTGAGCAAAACTTCTACTTTGTGAGCCACCGGCATTAAAGTTGTGAGTGAGCGATTTGGCCACTGGCATGAATTAGTTTGCTCTGAAGCCATCCTTCCTAAGAGAAAAATGTGTGAGCTGGAGGCTAAAAGTCTGTGAGCTAGCTCACACTAATTCAGCTTAGAGGGAACACTGTTCCTGACCTCAAAGTGGCGATCAGCATTTCCCTGGGGGTGCAAGAAAGGGCCACGAGAACTAAGCACTGAGGCAACCCTTCATGCCCTCCTGATCTGCCCAAGTTCACAGAATCAGCATGGCTGTCAGATGGCCATCGAGCCTCTGCCTCCAAAGAAGGAGAGCCCACCACCTCCAGAGGAAGCCTGTTCCACGGAGGAAATGCTCTAACTGTCAGGAAGTTCTTCCTAATGTTTAGCTGAAAACTCTTCAGATTTAATTTCAACACGTCGGTTCTGGTCCGACCTTCTGGGGCAACAGAAAACAACTCTGCATCACCATCCTCTAGATCACGGCCCTTCAAGTACTTGAAGATGGCTATCCTATCACCTCTTAGTCGTCTCCTCTCCAGGCTAAATGTGCTGCCCCCAGCCAGCGTTTATCTGTAGTTTAGTAAAACTGCTCTGTATCTTTAAGACTTGTTGCACTTGGGAATTGGAGTCCACAGTTAGGGGTCCCAGAGGCTTCCCTCTGACTGGCTCATTAAGAGTAATTTCCTGAGCTCAGAGGCGCAAAGATAGAGGAGTTTTATTGTTCTTTTCCGTTTTCTTTGTCCATCAACCCTTACTGCAAGGAGAGGGGAAGCCCATCTCTTTCTCACCACGGCTATAGAACTGACCTAGATCACAAGATGTAACTTTCCACCCAGCTATCTGGTCGATTGTGAGTAAAGGATCTTCTGAATGCGTGTGAAGTTGATTAAAGATGATTTAAGCTCTCCTCAGTAGTCGTGCGTTGACTCACACCTAGAGAGCGCTGGCTTAGTACAGCTCGCGCTGGACAGGACACTAAACACACCCAGCTCCTTCAACCTTTCCTCATAGGACTTGGTCTCCAGATCCCTCACCATCCTTGTTGCCCCTGCCTTATACTGAACCCGACCCTCGGTCCATCAAGGTCAGCATTGTCTACTCCTGGAGGGGTTTTGCCTTCCTCTGGGCACACAGCAGGGGTCACTGTGGAGTGGGGAGAGGGGGGAGCAGTTGTTACTCTCCCTTCCAGCTCTATGTTTCTGTGTTTCTAGATTTCTGGTTCTGACTACTAATAGTTCTGGTTCTAGTCACAAATAAAAAAATCAGGACAGGGAAAGGAAGTGATCGCTGTCTTAGAGGACGTGCTGGAAGATCCGTGAGGGGACCTCAAGCACACTTTGAAATGGTTAGAAGGTTAACGGGTAAAGGTTTCCCTTGCTTGAAAGCCGGCTGAATCTGACTCTAGGGGGCGGTGCCGAAGAGCCAGCGCTGTCTGAAAACATCTCTGTGGTCATGTGGCCCGTGTGACTGCATGCCAAGGCGCACGGAACGCTGTTACCTTCCCACCAAAGCGGTACCTATTTATCTACTTGCAATTTTTTGCTTTCGAACTGCTAGGCTGGCAGGAGCTGGGGCCGGAGACGGGAGCTCACTCCGTCATGCGGCACTCGGGTCTCGAACTGCTGAGCTACCGACCTTCCGGTCTGCAGCTCAGTGTCTTACCCTCTGAGCCACCAAGGCCCAAATGGTTAAAAAGCAGCCATCAAAAACAAAAAAAACCCTCCCTCATGCTACAGAACTGACCTTGAAACAGGATCTCCTGCAGCTGCTATCTAACCATTAAGAAAACCACTCTGGAAACCCATCCGTGGATATCTGAGCATCAGGCACTGATCCCCATGTCAGACAGGAAGCCTGAGCTCCCGAATACAGATATGAGACTGCGAACCTGTGGTTACTCCATAGTGATTGAAAAACACTCTACACATGCCCAGTGGTCCCTTTTTATGCTCCTTTGCCTTCCTGTATTCTTTAGTTTGGCTGTGGAACCGAAAACAAGTTCCTAGTCCCTATTAAAACCCAGGTTCCTGTTCCCCTCTGCCCCGTGTCTCTGCCCAGCTGCGTTACAGAAAATCAAGGATATTGCGAAGAAGGCCAAAGTGGTCGGCGACCGTGTCCGAAAGCTTTTCCGGGCCGTCATGGACTCTGTTCGGCATGTTGGTAAGTTGTGGGGGCGGGAAGGGGGGTGGGAGAATGGCAGAACCCCCCCCCCAAAAAAATACCCTCCAAAACAACAACAACAACAGTAATAATTATTTGTGGGTGCGTGTACAGAATGCAGGGATTTATGATGTGATAAACCGCCCGGCGTTTTTCCCCCTTCAAATTAGAGCTGCCATAATCAGAAAAGCAAAAAAAGAGGACGTATTTCCCGACTGACTACTTCAAACAAGTGATTCACTGTGACAAATCTCATTTTAAATACTACACTCCTATTTAAGCGGTGATAATTGCTACTCAGTAGGAATATTCCTAGCCTTCCAACCCAAAAGGGGGACATTTTCATCAGTTTTTCTTCTAAAAGGAGCCCCTGTTACAGCTCATTAGCATATTAGGCCACACACCCCATGTTCGCAGAAGTGTGGTCATCCAGACACACTCACCTTTTGCTTCTTATTCTGTTTACCTTGTTTGTTGTCAAAACCCAGGGCCTTTTTTTTTAAAACGGGACTCCTTGCATGTTAGGCCACACACCCCTAATGTAGCCAGTCCTAATGAGTTTCTGCTGTTGGGTGTGGCCTATTATGCTAATGAGTTCCTGCTGGGCGTGGCCAACTCGGGAGCCAGCCGGAACTCCGTTCCTGTGCGTTCCTGCCCAAAAATAGCCCTGCCCAAGAGGACATGTCCTCTAAAAAGAGGACATCTGGTCACCCAAGTTCAAATGTCACCTTCAGTTCGTTCCTCTTTCTTTCTGCATAATCTCTTGACAGTGGGAACTCACTTGCTATATGAAGAGATTTCAGGAACAGCCCCCCCCCACCCTCCCGGAGAAAATGAGAAGCCTCGGACAGAAATAAAAGCAAAGGGATGGATTCAACCGTCTTCCAAGTAGCCCCCCTTCAGGAGGGACGGCCTTAGCCAGTGGCCAACAGGGGAAGCTCCCGGGGGGGGGCTTGCTGGAAGAGGTCTCGGCCACCCACAGCCTCACCCCCATAGGAGAGCGAGGGAAGAAGAAGAAGAGAAGAAGAGAAAAAGAAGAGAAGAAGAAGAGAAGAAGGAGAAGAAGAAGAGAAAAAGAAGAGAAGGAGAAGGAGAAGAAGAAGAGAAAAAGAAGAGAAGAAGGAGAAGAAGAAGAGCAGGATCCTGCTACTGCTTAGGTTTGCACCTGATGGGGGATAGGGGAGTAGGGTTGCCAGATCCAGGTTGACATACTCCTGGAGATTTGGGGATGGAGACTGGAGAAGAGAGAGACCTCAGTGGGGCACAGTGCCACAGAGTCCACCCTCCCAAGCACCCCTTTTCTCCAGGGGAACAGAGCTCTGGAGTTAAGCTGTAATTCCAGGGGATCCCCAGGTCCCACCTGGAGGCTGGCATCCCTAGCTGCCGCTCATGCCCACCCCATCTGGGGCTCGGGCATCAGGTTTGCAGCAGCGGCTGTCTGAGGGGCTAGGGGGCGCAGGGCTGCCCGCTCCAGCCTGGAAAAACCCACCCCCGCCTGTTTTACTCAAACTGGGGGGGAAATATTTCCAGGTGGGCATCCGTGTTGGTCTGACGCAGTAGAACAAATGTAGAGCCCCGTGGCACCTTGGAGACCAACAAAGGTTTATCCAAGGCGTGAGCTTTCGTGTACGTGCACACTTAAAAAGCGTGCCTGCCCACGAAAGCTCACACCTTGAATAAAGCTTTGTTGGTCTTAAAGGTGCCACTGGACGCTAAATTATATTTAAAGCCGCCCTGAGCCTTCGGGGAGTGAAAAGTACGCAGACGGAGAGTGATTTCAGCAAAGCGTACTGTATTCGATCAGGAACAAGACGACTTTGGCCGGCTCGCAGGCCGGCTTATATCCCCCGAGAAACCGCCACCCAAAACACACACCCTACTTCCCTATAGGTTATTTACAGTGGCCGAGAGTGCCCAGGCTCTCGGCTGGGAACCTAGCCCCCTGATTGGAGCGGGCTAGGATCCGCATAGTCCATTGTCCCTTGGAGCGAAGCTCGACGTTTGTCTCTGGACTTGTCTGGACTTGTCTAGACTGGATACATTACAGGGAGGGCGGGATACAAATCCAAAAAATAAATATAAAAGAGGTGGCTTTTACCAGTGAAAAAATGTTCAGGGAGGAAAAAGTTAACGTCTCCTTTTTTAAAAAAAATTTATTTATTTATTTATTATATTTATACCCCACCCATCCCGCAAGCAGGCTTTTCTTTTCCTACACCGCTCCCCTCCTTAAGGAAGGAAACCGGGACGCTGCAGTTGAAAGGGGGGGGAGCATTTAAAATAGAGGGGAAATATAAAGTGTACTTGACCACTTTGAATCATAGATTTGGAAGGGGGCCATACAGACCATCTAGTCCAACCCCCTGCCCAATGCAGGACCGGCCTAAAACATCTCTGACAAATATTTGTCTAGCCTCTTCTTGAAAGCGGTCAGTGAAGGGGAGCTCACCACCTCCCTAGGCAGCTGATTCCACCTTCGAACCACTCTGGCCATGACACGGTTTTTCCTGATATCCAGCCGATACCTTTCTGCATGTAATTTAAACCCGTTGCTTCGGGTCCTCCTCTGCTGCCAACTGGAACAGCTCCTTGCCCTCCTCCAAATGACAGCCTTTCGCTTGTTCCATCTAGAGATTGTCAGTTGCCAGAGGCACTTGAGATGATTCCCCATGACTTGTAGGGATGCCAACCTCCAGGTGGGACCTGCAGATCCCCTGGAATTACAGCTTGGCATGCAGAAAGTCCCAGGTTGCATCCCCAGCATATCCAGTTAAAAGGACCAGGCAGTAGGTGATGTGAAAGACCTCAGCCTGAGACCCTGGAGAGCCACTGAGGGTCTGAGTAGGCAATTCTGACTTTGATGGACCAAGGGTCTGATTTAGTATAAGGCAGTTTTATGTGTCCAGAGTAAGTTTTAGGGGAGGGGCTGTGGCTCACTGGTAGAGCCTCTGCTCGGCACGCAGAAGGTCCCAGGCTCAATCCTCGGCATCTCCAGTTAAAAAGGACCAGACAGTAGGTGATGTGAAAGACCTCCATCTGGGACCCTGGAGAGCCGCTGCCAGTCTGAGTAGACAATCCTGACCTCGATTCAGTATAAGGCAGCTTCATGTGTTTTTGTAGGTGTACAGCTCATCTCCAGACTACAGATGTTATGTATTGGGACTGAAACATTCCAGGACTGTTCTACCTGAGACTGGCTGAGCTTGGAGCCCAAGAAAAATAGCCCACCAGGACTCTGGTAGTACAACAAGAAGTAGTGTTATGCAGGGCTATTTTGGGGCAGGAACGCACAGGAACGGAGTTCCGGATGGCTCCCAAGTTGGCCACGCCCAGCAGGAACTCATTAGCATAATAGGCCACACCCAACAGCAGAAACTCATTAGGATTGGCTATGTTAGGGGTGTGTGGCCTAACATGCAAAGGAGTTCCTGCTACAAAAAAGGCCCTGGGTTTTGACAACAAACAAGGTAAACAGAATAAGAAGCAAAAGGTGGGTGTGGCTGGATGACCACACTTCTGGTAACATGGGGGTGTGGCCTAATGTGCCAATGAGCTGTGCTTTCATGGGTGTGGCTGGATATGCTAATAGATTCTGTTGGGTGTGGCCTATTATGCTAATGAGTTCCTGCTGGGCTTTTTCTACAAAAAAAGCCCTGGTGTTATGTGAATAGCCTATCGTTGGGAGCGGGGTGTGTTTGGATGTGGCAACTGCATGCTATTTAGACAGGGCTGAGGCCCTGGAGTTTGGTCTTGTTCTTGCTGAAATCACTCATAAAGTAGAGCTGGCCACTAGACACGGAACCTAATATTTAACAACAGAGATCAGTTCCCCTGGAGACAATGGCTGCTTTGGAGGGTGGGCTCTATGGCCTTGTACCCCACTGAGATCCCCTGTCCTCCCCAGGCCCCGCCCCCAAATCCCCAGTAGTTTTCCTACCTGGATCTGACCACCCTACCCTCCCATCCTCTGCGGGTGACCAGGGGGCCCTGGGAACCGTACTGACTTGGCACTGCTTTTCCTGTCCTGCAGCTCACTGCCTCCGGAACGTGTGGTACTGGATGCTGAACCTGGGCGAGGTGTGCAACCGGGAACTGGGCACCCCCTACCGCAAGTGCGTCAACCTCTTTGACAACGCCAAGGACCAATGCGAACAGGCCATCCCCGCCCTTTACCTCCTCTGCTACATCGTGCTGCTCTTCAAGCCCCTCTGCGGCCTGGCAAACGGTGAGGGTAACCCCTGAACCTGTTTTCTGGTCCGCCCCATGGCTGGGCGTGACCCCTGACCTCTGCTGCTAGGCCAACACTTCTCACAGCCCCCCCCCCCCGACAAGCATGACGTACACGCTCCGAACATTTTAGGGCGCTTTCACACACACGAAATAATGCACTCTCTTTCCTTTTGAATAGATGTGTGGGCCAGGGCTATTTTTGGGCAGGAACGCACAGGAACGGAGTTCCGGCTGGCTCCCGAGTTGACCACGCCCAGCAGGAACTCATTAGCATAATAGGCCACACCCAACAGCAGGAACTCATTAGGATTGGCTACATTAAGGGTGTGTGGCCTAACATGCAAAGGAGTTCCTGCTCCAAAAAAAGCCCTGGGTTTTGACCACAAACAAGGTAAACAGAATAAGAAGCAAAAAGTGGGTGTGGCTGGATGACTATACTTCTGGTAACACGGGGGTGCGGCCTAATATGCTAATGAGCTATGCTCTCATGGGTGTGGCTGGATACGCTAATTAGTTCCTGCTGTTGGGTGTGGCCTATTATGCTAATGAGTTCCTGCTGGGCTTTTTCTACAAAAAAAGCCCTGGGTGCGTGTATGTGTGCATGCTTGCACTCGTGTGAGGGTATGTGTGCACACCTGGAAGTCATGGCGACCTCTGGTGACTGACCCCTACTGGGGGCCTGGAGGATATTCAGAGAGGTGGCTGAATAAAGCCTGCCCCCGCCTCCCGACTTCTGATATTCCAAGGAAGTCTCCCATCCAAGTACTTGCCAGAGTCAACCCTGCTTAGCTTCCCAAATCTGACAAGATTGGGCTGGCCTGCGCTATCCAGGCCAGGACTAAACAATGTACTTTCAATCCACTCTCAATGCACTTTGCAACTGGATTTTAGGCCTATTACGCATGGGTGTTTCCCCTCGCTTTCCCCATGAATGTCTGTCGGGTTTTCTTTGTCGCTCTGCATTGATTTCCCTCCCTTCAGGGCTCAGTTCACCTTCTGGTCGCTGTTTCTCCGGGTTTTCCGAGAGTGCTTGGACTAGTACGTACACACATCTTACTGCAGATTTTCGGAGGAGGAAGCCTGTAATCTTGACTTCGGATTCTGTGCCCACCTTATGCACCATTCTTTTTCTTCCAGTGTATTTATTCTGCAGCTACAATTTAAAAAAAACTAAACATTTCTAAATCAGGGTGGAACGTCACGTGATGAGGGGGGGGAGTGGCATCTGAAGTTTTTAAAAAATGTACGCAATTGCCCTATCTCAGCTGCACAGTAGCGTCCAGCAAGCGCCTTCCATTTAAATCTTCGTGGTTCAGGTTTTACGCTGCATTGTAGTGTTAGTGTGTTGAATGAAAGGGAACAGAAAGGAACAGAGGCAAGGGGGGGCAGGGAATTTGACGTTGAAACTGACAAGACTTTTTTGAAACTGACAAGCAGTTGCAAAGCTTGGTTTTCCATATTGCGGAACAGTAGGGGATTCTCTGCTGTGTTACCGGCCACTGTGAAAAATGGGACCGAGGCACATGATCTCATAATACGGGGGAACATGTTGAGTGTATAGAATGCACAGTAGAACCCGCTGACACTGGCACTGCAAGCTGTGATAGCTGACAATGTGTGTGTGTGCATGCCTGTGCAAAGTGGGCTGCAACTCCACCACACTTTGCCCAGCGCTGCAATTTGTACGGGGGAGGTGTCCTCTGCCAAAAGCTCTGGAGAGCTTTTTTAGTCTTGTCCCACTAAATTGAAAAAAAAATGGGGTAGGGGGTGTTTTCGCTGATGCCCTAGCGCAGCTGCATGGTAATGCTAATCTCCTGACCTTCCTTGCAAATGTGCGTGGTTTTCTCTTTGTGATTCTTTAATATGATCCTGCACACTGGTCATGATCTTGGCAGGGTTTTTTTTGAGCCTGTCTTGTGGAGATTGCACCAAATGGATCGATCCCAAGTGATTCTTAAGTTTGGCAATTTGCAGAAGGACCATGTGGCTCAGCTGCCATTTTAATGTTAGGCTTCCAGAGACTGCCAAAATGGTGTCCCCCCCCCCCCTTTAACTTTGTTCACTAAAGCCTGAAAGAGAAACATGTCTTCAGAGCTTTAGGCTTCCCATCCCTGTGTCTGTCTCTCATTACATCTCATGTCAATTTCATTCCACGCCTATGATCCCCCCCTTTATTTTTTTGCCTGTAGCACTGACTCCCCCCCCCCTTTGCAATGGGGACCCTATCATTTGCCTCTTCTCCAATCCCCATTTCAAGTCAACACCAGCAGGGAACGAAACCTCGCATAGCTCCTTTTAAACTCCCCCCTCCCCGGTCGTTTGAATTTTTTGTATTCAGCGATTCAACAATTCAGCAATAGTCTCCTATCACTAGACTCATGCCGCTTGTAAAAAAAATTAAAAAACAAGGGGGAAATAGAGCTTGTGCAGCCTTACCTTGCTGACATACTTGGACACAGGTAATAAATAATAATAATAATAATAACAATAATAATAATAATAATAATAATAATAAATTGACAAATTGACTTTATTGATGAAAGGTCTCTCTGATTCTACATTTCAGAATACATGGTCTCGATTTTATAACTGGTATAATAATCATATGTAGGCAGATATAATTGAAAGACGACTTACAAGAAAAAGAGTACTTATTTAATCCAATTAGAGAGAACTGTAATGAGATATACTCACTTATAAAATTAGTAAACATTCTTAGTGTTAGGCATAGCCAATGTATTACTTATGAGAATTTATTACCCCCATCTATGTTATGTGTATGCGTGTGTTTTAATGTTTGTATGTTAAGTTTTGTATTGTATTCTATTGTGTTTAAAACTTAATAAAATTCTGCCCTTGGGGGCAGCTTTAAAAAAAAGAAAAAAGTGAACTAACGAGGGAGAAAAATCAATGCAGAATGACAAAGAAAACCAACGGACATGCACTGTGAAAGCGAGGGAAAACACCTGTATATTGTAGGCCCTTTTGTGGGGTGGTGATAATGATGGTTTAGTTTACAGGGTTGCAGTCAGGATTACCCAGATGATATCTGTGCTTTGAACCTTCGAAAGCACTGTATTCCTGCTAAGAGTCAACACCGTATCTAAGGGGCTTTTCTAAAGAGAACGGGACTGTTATCTATGCCGGTCTTTAGGGTACATTTTATCTGTCTGTTCGATGTATCATGCTGCTGTTACTACATTAACTTCTGTGTTTACATTTTTTGCATTGTTTGACATTTGTCACATGCTTTTCGCATTGTTATTCATTTGTAATCCTTGTCCTAATGCTTTGCTTATCAGATCTCTCGTACTATTGAACTGCTCTGTTTTTAGACTGTGTTATTTACTTCATTTATATTTCAGCCGCCCTGAGCCTGCCTCGGCGGGAAGGGCGGGACAGAAACTGAATTAAATAAATAAATACATACATACCCTGCCTTTCTCTCCAATGGGGACCCATAGCAGCTTACATCATTCTCGTCTCCTGCATTTTATCCTCACAGCAACCCTGCGAGTTAGGGTAGGTGGAGAGTGTATGATAGGGTTGCCAAGTTGATTTTCCCTACCGGCGGGGGAGCGTCGCTGGGCTCCAGGAGCTCTCAGTTGATGCGTGTGTGCGCCGCCAGCATGTCACCGGAAGTGACGCGCGGCGTCTAACACATTGAGGGCGTGGCCCCGATCGTCGGAGGGAAAACCATAGAGTTTTCCCTCCGACGATCAGGGCCACGCCCCCAACGTGATCGACGTGGTTGTGTCACCTCTGGTGCATTGCGCTTTGGGGGGGCGGAGTTCCCCCCGAGGCCCGATTCCACGGCAGCGGAAATCAGGCCTCCAAAGCGGGGGTTTACCCGCCACCCGCCCCCACTTGGCAGCCGTAGTGTATGACCTGGACAAGCTTCCATGGCAGAGCATGGCAGACTGCGTATGCTGCAGGAGGCAGAGAATGTTGAGAGCAGCTGAGAGTCACTTAAAGTGGTAAAAGGCCAGAGGAGACGGGCTGGTGAAGTGCATGAGAGTTTATAGAATCCTGGAAGGTCACATGGAGGAGGGAGATTTTCATAATCGTTGCCGCTTTCCATAGTTCCTCCCAGTTTGATCGTATCCTTACGTGCAGTGAGATATGGGGGTCTTGGTAGGTCACAGAGGCTAACCATTGCATCTGGGGCGGGAGGGGGGCAGAGCCAGTGTGGTGTAGTAGTTAAAAGCAGCCAACTCTGATCTGGCGAAGTGGGTTTAATTCTCCACTCCTCCACATGAAGCCAGCCCTAAGTGGCATGAGTCTAGCAATATGAGACTATTGCTAGTCTCAGATCACTTGGGTCAGTCACAGTTCTGTTAGAACTCTCCAGGGCTATTTTTGTAGGAAAAGCCCAGCAGGAACTCATTAGCATAAGAGGCCACACCCAACAGCAGAAATTCATTAGCATAATAGGCCACACCCCGAGAGCAGCTCATTAGCATATTAGGCCACACCCCCATGTTACCAGAAATGTGGTCATCCAGCCACACCCACCCTTTGCTTCTTATTCTGTTTACCTTGTTTGTTGTCAAAACCCAGGGCCTTTTCTTGTTGCAGGAACTCCTTTGCATTTGAACTCCCACACACCCCTAATTGTAGCCAATCCTAATGAATTTCTGCTGTTGGGTGTGGCCTATTATGCTAATGAGTTCCAACGCAGGAGCCAGCCAGAACTGCGTTCCTGTGCGTTCCTGCCTAAAAATAGCCCTGGAACTCTCTCAGCCCCACCTACCTCACAAGGGTGTCTGTTGTGGGGAGAGGAAGGGAAGGTGATGGTAAGCCGCTCCGAGACTCCTTTGGGTCGTGAAGAGCAGGTTATAAAACCAACTCTTCTTCTTCTTCTTTTAATGGTCTTTCTTTCTTTCTTTCCCGCAGTCCTCCTCGTGTTTTGCATCATTCCCCAATATATCGTGCCGTTCATACGCCGCAACATTGGAGCTCGTGAGTGCTCTGGGGTCCTTTCTGACTCACTGGCCTCAAGTCGGAGAAGCTGGGTGTGGTGTGGGGGGGGGATGGTGAGGCAGACTCGTATCTATGAATGGCCAAAGGAAACCCCCCCCCCCACACACACACACACCTGACTTCTTCTGAATGGCAATGAGAACCCCACCTTACTTGACCATACCCAGATCCATTGAATCTGTGGATCCTGTTTCCAGTCACAGCCGCCCAAATGTTTTTTGGGGAAACCCACAAGTAGGGTATGAAGGCAACAGCCCTCCCAGTTTATGCCTCTAAAGCACCTGGCACTTGGAGGTACACTGCCTCTGAATGAGGAGGTTCCATTGGGTTGTCAGGGCTAATAGGATTGATGATAGATTATCCTTGAGGGATGGGTCTGTTTTCATGGGTCTATCAAGCCCACCGTTCATTTTCAAATGTCAACAACAGGGATGCCTCTGGAAAGCTGCCCAGCACATTTGAGTTCTGTGGCACTTGGCGTCCAAAGATAGACTGTCACTGCATGTGGAGGTTCCATCTTGCTCTTAACAACTTGATCTTAACAACTCCCGGCTGAGCAGTATCGTCTAATCCCCCCCCCCAAAAAAAACATTGCCCGTCTTGTGGTCCCAGATCTGTGACACTTCAAAATGCAAAGTTGCTGGTGTGGAGCAGTGCCTCACCCGATTCTCACTCTCCCGCCCACCCCCAGCCATCTCCAGAGTGCTCGACCGCATCCGCCGTGAGTTTGAATTCAACATCACCACCGTCCACCATTACGACGTGTCCGTCAATGCCAGCAAGAGCCTGTCCCAGGTGGCCTTCGACATCATGGAGGACATCTCGCTGCGCCTGCAGCCGGTGCGGGAGGCCGTGGGGCTCTTTGGCTATATGTCCACTTTGGTCATTCTGTACATCTATGTCAAGTAAGTCAAAAGGCGAGAGCAGTGAGACACCAGGGCCAATTCCTCACAGCCGCACCATTCACTTGGGGACCAGTCCCATATTTTGCTCCATTTCACAGGAGTCGGGACCAATGTTCCCTCCAAGCTGAGTTAGTGTGAGCTAGCTCACAGTTTTTTAGCCTCCGGCTCACAGACTTTTGTCTCAGCTCAGGAAGGATGGGGCTCCAGAGCAAACTAACTGATGCAGTAGCCAAATCGCTCGCTCACTACTTTCATGCGAGTAGCTCACAAAGTAGAATTTTTGCTCACAAGACTCCATACCTTAGAGGGAACATTAGTCGGGATGCCTGAATCTGCTTTGTTGAGTCACTGGGAGATTTCTCTGCCAGAAACTTACAAGACCATAAAGCACAGTGTTAAATAGTGGGTTCCAAGACGAGACTCCAGAGACTCAGCTCTGCTAAATAGGATGCAGTTGCCACACCCAAATACACCCCACTCCCAGTGATAGACTATTTACATAACATTACATAACATCATGCCGGCCACATGACCACGGAAATGTCTTTGGACAGCGCTGGCTCTTCGGCTTTGAAACGGAGATGAGCACCGCAACCCTAGAGTCGGATTCGACTGGCTTTCGAGTAAGGGAACCTTTACCTTTAACTTACTACTAGATTGGTTACTTTCAGAATCCTGGTGGGCTATTGTTCTTGAGCTCTAAGCTCAAACTGTCTCTGGGGTGATTCAATCAGGAATGATTCAATCCCAATACATAACACATAGAGTGGAAGAGGCCATAGAGGCCATCTAGTCCCTGCTCAGTGCAAGCTCAGCCTAAAGCATCCCTGACAAGTCTTCATCCAGCCGCTGCTTGAAGACTGCCAGTGAGGGGGAGCTCACCACCTCCCTATGCAGCCCATTCCACTGCTGAACTGCTCTTACTGTTGAAACATTTTTTCCTAATATCCAGCCAGTACCTTTTGTTGTTGTTGTTGTTCAATCACACAGTCGAGTCCGACTCTTCACAACCCCACGGACCACATCACGCCAGGCCAGGCCCTCCTGCCTTCTGTCGTCCTCTGGAGTTTGCTCAATTTCATGTTCGTTGCATCGATGACACTGTCTAACCATCTCATCCTTTGCCGTCCCCGTCTTCTTTGACCTTCAATCTTTCCCAGCATCAGGGTCTTCTCCAGTGAGTGCTCCCTTCTCATTTGGTGGCCAAAGTATTTGAGCTTCAGTTTCATTATTTGGCCTTCCAGGGAACAGTCAGGGTTGATTTCTTTTAGGATTGACTGATTTGATCTCCTTGCAGTCCAAGGGACTCTCAAGAGTCTTCTCCAGCACCACAGTTAAAAAGAATCTATTCTTCGGCACTCGGCCTTCCCTATAGCCCAACTCTTGCAGCCATACATGACTACTGGGAATACCATTGCTTGGACCATGCGGACTTTTGTTGGCAGGGTGATGTCTCTGCTTTTTATCATGCTGTTTAGGTTCACCATCACTTTCCTCCCAAGGAGCCAGTACCTACCTGCCCGGCTGCCCTTAATTTAAACCCTTTCTTATGAGTCTTATCCTCTGCTGCCAACAGGAACAGCTCCCTGCCAATGTTCCCTCTAAGCTGTGGAGTCTTGTGAGCAAAAATTCTACTTTGTGAGCTACTGGTATTAAAGTTGTGAGTGAGCAATTTGGCTGCTGCATAAATTAGCTTGCTCTGGAGCCCATCCTTCCTGAGCTAAAACAAAAATCTGTGAGCTGGAGGCTAAAAAGCTGTGAGCTGGCTCACACTAACTCAGCTTAGAGGGAACACTGCTCCCTGCCCTCCTCCGAGTGACAGCCCTTCAGAGACTTAAAGAAAGTAATCATGTCACCTCCCCCTCGACCTCCTCTTCTCCAGACTAGTTCTCCAGTCCCTCAGCCTTTCCTCCTATGGCTTGGCCTTCAGCCCCCTGATCATCCTTGTCGCTCTCCTCTGTACCCACTCCATTCTGTCCACAACCTTTTGGAAGTGAGGCCTCCGAAACTGTACACAGTACTCCAGGCGCAGCCTGATCAACGCAGCGCACAATAGGACTATGACATCTTGCGTTTTGGATGTTATGCCTCTGTTGATACCCCCCCCCAAACCACATTAGCCTTTGTTGCTGCTGCGTCACACTGACTGCTCATATTTAGCTTATAGACTACCCATACCCCAAAATCTTGTTCACACACACTGCTACCCAGAAGCGTGTCCCCCATTTACATAAAAAATTGCGGGGCGGGCGGGTTATAAATATAATAAATAAATAATAAAATAAGAACATAAGAGACGCCAATGTTGGATCAGGCCAAAGGCCCATCCAGTCCAACACTCTGTGTCACACAGTGGCCAGAAATACCAGATGCCATCAGGAGGTCCTCCAGTGGGGCCAAGACATTAGAAGCCCTCCCACTGTTGACCCCTCCAAGCACCAAGAAGACAGAGCATCACTTGCCCCAGAGTCCCTATCTATACCTTGTGGCTAATAGCCACTGATGGACCTCTGCTCCATATGCTTATCTAATTCCCTTTTGAAGCCGTCCATGCTTGTAGCCACCACCACTTCCTGTGGCACTGAATTCCATGTGTTAATCACTCTTTGGGTGAAGAAGTACTTCCTTCTATCCGTTCTAACCCGACCGCTCAGCAATTTCATGGAGTGCCCACGGGTTCTTGTATTGTGAGAAAGGGAGAAAAGTACCTCTTTCTTTACCTGTTCTTTCCCATGCATAATCTTATAAACCTCGATCATGTCACCCCTTAGTCGTCTTTTCTCCAAGCTAAAGAGCCCTAAGCGCTTTAACCTTTCCTCATAGGGAAAGTGTTCCAACCCTTTTATCATTCGAGTTGCCCTTTTCTGCACTTTTTCCAAAGCTATAATATCCTTTTTAAGGTGTGGTGCCCAGAACTGCACACAGTATTCCAAATGAGGTCGCACTATTGATTTATATAGGGGCATTATGATATTGGCTGATCTGTTTTCAATACCCTTCCTAATAATCCCCAGCATAGCATCGGCCTTTTTTATTGCAGTCATTTGGTACGTGTGCTTCTCGTTTTTGTTATTGAAGAACTCAGTCTGCACCTATCCTGGTTGAGCTGCATCTTGTTCACAAGATAAGACGTTAAAACCACCACCACCACCCCTTAGTAAAACTAGGCCAGCCTGAACATAAGAACATAAGAGACACCCATGTTAGATTAGGCCAAAGGCCCATCCAGTCCAACATTCTGTGTCACACAGTGGCCAGAAATACCAGTGCCATCAGGAGGTCCACCAGTGGGGCCAGGACATTTGAAGCCCTCCCACTGTTGCCCCCTCCCCAAGCACCAAGAAGAAAGAGCATCACTTGCCCCAGAGCCCCTATCTATATCTTGTGGCTAATAGCCACTGATGGACCTCTGCTCCATATGCTTATCTAATTCCCTTTTGAAGCCGTCCATGCTTGTAGCCGCCACCACCTCCTGTGGCAGTGAATTCCATGTGTTAATCACTCTTTGGGTGAAGAAGTACTTCCTTTTATCCGTTCTAACCCGACCACTCAGCAATTTCATTGAGTGCCTGTGATAAATATGGGGTGTGTGTGGAGTTTCTAAACCTGCAGCCCCCACACAAAGCACGCAAATTCAGAAAAGGTTGAGGAGCAAGCAGAGAAATACAAACTCTTACAAAATCAATACAGCCTAAACAAGTCAAACGTCCTTTAATAAATAAACAACGTATCGATAATCTGCAGAGTGATGCCCTTTGTAAGCCGTAACAGACCTGTCAACCGTACAAGACTAGACATGATGATTATTTGCTTTTCAACCTTTTCGGTTTTGGCCTAGCCAGTGCTGACACCATCATAATCTTGTGTTACATCGGCATTTTTAAAAAGCCGCACAGAGCAACACAAAAAAGCAGAACACGTGAAACAGTGCAAAAGAAGAGGGATACAGGCCGTGGAGATTTTTTTTTTTTTTTAAGAGATGTTTAAATAAGCCACTAAAAGGTGGGTTAAAATTCAGTTTAAAAGCAAGGGAAACAAAAGGATTTTGTTCCCAAGCCCTATGGCATAAAAACATATGAGGGTATTTTCCCCCCTGGATCCATCGATTGGCCCTGTGAATTCTGTGCCCTTAATACCTGGCACACGTGTGAGTGTGACTTGGATTGGGACCACAGTGCATAAGGAGAGAAGGATCACCCCCCCCCCCCCCCCGTCCCCCCAGCACAGTTTTCTTGACCTGAAATGCCCTGGGGAGCTGCCATTTTCTTCCTTAGGGGTTCTGTATGTGTAGATGGGGTACACTTAAAGCAGGGGTGTCAAACTCATTTGTTACGAGGGCTGGATCTGACATAAATGAGACCAACACAGAACTCTCAATATATATCATGGCTCACACTGAACTCGGGAAGACCCCGGGGGAAACATAATGAGACCTGGGGGGGGGGTTCTCGCAAAGGATCTTGGGAATTGTTTCAGTTCCTGAATTTGCCCCTGAGGCCTCCTCTCGAAAAGGGGCTGCGGTGGCTCAAGTGGTTAAGACGCTGAGCTGCAGACCGGAAGGTCAGTAGTTCGGCAGTTCGAGACACGAGTGTGCTGCATGACAGAGTGAGCTCCCGTCTCTGGTTCCAGCTCCTGCCAACCTAGCAGTTCAAAAGCAAGAAACTGCAAGTATTGTTAGATCGTGCTAACAAAGGACTCGTAGAGTGATTCAGCAAGTGATTCAGCTTTATTGGAAGTAACGAACAAGCACTCAACTCAGTAAGAAACCAGAACAGTTTAACATTGGGAGCTAGCCTCCTTTTAAACATTACTGGGCTAATATAGCCACGCCTATTTACATTTAACAACCAATGAGATTGATGAGTTAAAGACCAATGGGAGTCTTTCCCTCGCAGGGAATGGCACAGTTCTGATTGGTCGCTGTTGCAGAGCGACCAATAGGAAGTTCGCTCAGAGGAGCCCTGGTTTGGCTCGAAGCTTAACATGGGAGTCCTATGAGGTGATTCATGTAATCGTTCCAATACATTACAAGTAGATAAATAGGTGCTGCTTCGGTGGGAAGGTAACAGCGTTCTGTGGGCCTTGGCGTCTAGTCATGCCGGCCACATGACCACGGAGAAGTCTTTGGACTGCGCTGGCTCTTTGGGCTGGAAACGGAGATGAGCACCGCCCTCTAGAGTCGGATTCGACTGGCTTTTGAGCAAGGGAAACCTTTACCTTTACCTCCTCTCGAGGGCTCTTCCTCTTCTGTTCCCTGTTTACCAGGGGCGGTTTCCATATTCTGCTCCGTCGAGTAGCACCTTAGAAGACTAAACATAATTTCTTTCAGCACAGACTATCCTGGGCCAGACCTCCCTTCTTCGGAGGCACAGAAGAGTACATCTGTAGGCTCAGTTAAATATCCAGCAGGGAGAATGGTGCAGAGAGAGGAGGAAGTAAAACAAGATTTGATCAAAGGGGAAATCGGACACTGCTGATGACCAACAGCAGCTGAGCAGAATACACCTCGGATGTGATGGATACTAGATGTCATGTGTGGATTTTGCTCTGTGTCTCTGGCAGTCGATTGCCCCAAAATTTTTGTAGGCATTAAATTTGGGGGCAGAAGCATAAAGGTTTTTCATCTCAACAGGGCTGGCCCAAGGGTTTCAAGTGGCAGTGGCAAATGACTTTGTCCCATCCAACCCCACTCCCGCCATTTCGGTGAAAAGTCACCTTTATGAAGGCTGCCTTCACGGGAACTGGGGCTATGGCTTGGCTTGGCACTTCCCCGCCAGCAATCCCAGACCTGGCAAAGGGGGAAAGCTTTGCCCACCACCCAGGTGCCTCGGCATGGCACCACTTCCACAACTGTGGCCGATCCTGCACTCAGGGGCAGAGGGGAGCTCGCAATACCCAGCCACTTGGCGTTTTTAGAAGAAGAGGAGATTGGATTTATACCCTGCCCTTCACTACCCAATGGAGTCTCAGAGTGGCTTACAGTCTTCCCCTCCCCACAACAGACACCCTGTGAGGTAGGTAGGGCTGATAGAGCTCTTTCGAGCCAGTTTGGTGTAGTGGTGAAGTGCGCGGACTCTAATCTGGGAGAACCGGGTTTGAGTCCCCACTCCTCCACTTGCACCTGCTGATGTGACCTTGAGTCAGTCACAAGCTCTGGCACAGCTGTCCTTGAAAAAGAGCAGTTTGTGTCGGAGTTCTCTCAGCCCCACCCACCTCACAGGGTGTCTGTTGTGGGGAGGGGAAGGGAAAGGAGTTTGTAGGCCGCTCTGAGACTCCAAGTGAAGGGCGGGGTATAAATCCAATCTCCTTTTCTCTTTTGCTCTTGAGAGAACAGCTCTGAGAGAACTTGTGACTGACCCAAGGTCACACCAGCAGCTGCATGTGGAGGAGTGGGGGATCAAACCCAGTTCTCCCAGATTAGAGTCCACGCACTTAACCACTACACCAAATCGGTCCCTGGGGACCGGGCTCACAGCATTGGCAGCAGGAGCGGGCTGGGGAAGGGGTTTGCCCCCCCTCCAGGCAGCGTGGGAACGTCTGCCCAGCACTGCACCTCTGGCTCTCCAGTCGGCTCATGTGGGTTTTCCTCTGCACCCCCCCTTGGAACTTACCAGCTACTGCCCTTTATAAAGTTTATATCTCCAGTACCTGGCATTTAAGATTGCCAGGTCTTACCTTGCCTGGGGCAGAAGACTGGGGGGTGGGGGGCTTCCGGGGGGGGTGTTGCATAGGGGACGCTTTGGCATTTGGGCAAACTCTGTGGGTTTTTTGGCCTCAAACCATAGTTTGCCCAAATGCCAGAGCGTCCCCACGTGACATCCCCACTGTGCAATGATGTCACTTCTGGTGTGATGTCCCTGTTTGGGGGTGGGGCTCCTGTGTGATGTCCCTGCTTGGGGGTGGGGCTTTCCCTGCCAGCCAGGGGGCCGGCAGCGGGCCGAAGTCTCAAATATTGGGGGTTTCCCTGGCACCACCGGAGGAATGGCAACCCTACCGGCATTACGTTTTATGGCATATGTGGCACAGCCCGACAAAGTGACATTTCTGTCAGATCTGGCCCTCATAACAAATGAAGAAGAGATGGGATTTATACCCCGCCCTTCACTACCTGAAGGAGTCTCAGAGTGCCTTACAATCTCCTTTCCCTTCCCCTCCCCACAACGGACACCCTGTGAGGCAGGTGGGGCTGAGAGAGCTCTTTTGAGGACTGCTCCTGAGAGAACAGCTCTGAGAGAACTTGTGACTGACCCAAGGTCACACCAGCAGCTGCACGTGAAGGAGGAGTGGGGAATCAAACCGGTTTCTCCCAGATTAGAGTCCACACTCTGGCCTACATCCTCTGGGTGAACAGGCCAGCTCTGTCCTCCAGGTTTCAGCTTGGTCCCCCCATAGTCTCAAAACATTAAATCTCTGACTGGAGAATCTTCCCTATAGTACACATTTACGTCAATGTGCGCGCATGAATGTCAAGGCACCACGCGGCGCATAGACAGCCGCATTACACCCTGCGCCTGCTGAGCTGCGGCTGAGCTAGGTTTTGAACGTATCATTACGGCAATTCATTTTCTCTCTAGCCGACCTTTAACCCCGAGAACCAACAGCCTCTTGGCTTTCAAATCAGGGATGGAGAGGCTATTGTGCCGCAATCGCTCCGATCTTTTAAGGGACAAGTGGGAACGTTTTCATTGAGCCAAGCTCCCCCCCCCCCCACGTCAGATCCTTGGGCGCGTGCCGCTTTTGATACGGCTCGGACGTGCCGCTGCGTTCCCTTTTGTCGCTGCGTATGAAAAGGTTTTCATTCGAAAGCCGCAGAAAGCCTATTGTGAGGCACCCCCAGGAATCAAAAGGCAGGATAAAAATCTTTTCAGGAAATCAAAGGCGCAGAGAAAGCGGACAACCGAGAGGCTCGAGCCTGCAGGAATATATAACAGTGGGCCGAATGGGGAAAGATGATTCTTGAGAGGAGTATTGGAGTGTTACCAAAAAAAACCCCCACCCCTTTGTCGATCTTTGCTCCTGAAAAATTGGTGGGCTTGTCTGTCTCCCACAGGGCTCTGCTCTACCGGAAGTGTTACTTGCATGAGGACAGCTTTGACAACATCTACATCACAAAACAGTTCCTCGAAATGGAAGCCATGAGGAGAAAGAACCAGAGGCCCACTGTCCTCCCGCTGTCTGCCACAGAGAGCGCGAAATACATCCGCCCAGGTAGGACAAAAGGGTGCCAAACAGGGCTGGCGTCGGCATACCCTACGGCTGTCAACCTGCAGGCAGTGGAAGTCCAAACAAAGCATCCGTGACAAAAATAACGAAGAGTCGATAAAGATATATATGCAAAATTGTTTACTATAATAATTATAATTCTGTGGGAAACTCTCTTTTATCGCTCACACGCAACAAATTCTGCGCAATAAAATATCCGTTTCACAAGGATTGCTTTATCTGAGCATGTAGTGATTACAATTCTTATCAATTTCCACTTATCAACTCTCGAAATAAACATCCCATGTTGACTCTCTGATACCAGAACCCAAGGTCTTCACAAGGTCTTTATGCCTTCGCCCCGAAATTTAATGCCTACAGAATTCAGGGCAGTCGACTGCCAGAGACACAGAGCAAAATCCAGAGAGTCAACATGGGATGTTTATTTCGAGAGTTGATAAGTGGAAATTGATAAGAATTGTAATCACTACATGCTCAGATAAAGCAATCCTTGTGAAACGGATATTTTTATTGCGCAAAATTCGTTGCATGTGAGCGATAAAAGAAGAGTTTCCCACAGGATTATAATTATTACTAGGAGAAAGGTCCGTTGCAGGTATGAATACAACGGGCGCTAGCGGGTGTGTGTGGGTGGTCTGGGTCCGCGCGTCGCCGGGGCACCCCCTTCCACCCCCCGTCACAGGCGTCCCAGAGTGTGGGCCTGGCTCGCGCAGGCGAATAACCTTTTACAGCGGTGCCGCCGAGAAGCGAAAGGCATGGGGAGGCTAACCTCAGCGGGTCGTGTCCTGTCGGCGCGCGGTCCAGGCCAGACGTGGAGAGGGCGGGTGTCCGGCGAAACGGGAGCTCCTCGCAGCCGAGGCAAGGCAGGCAGGAAGGGGCTGTGTCCGCCACCGCCTCGAAAGGCGAGGGAGCAGCGGCGGTTGAGGTCGGTGGCAGCGATCGTGGGGGGCTCGCCTGGCCCCCGAGGGAGGCAGGCGGTGGTCTTGGGGGGACTTCCCACTGCGTGTCACTGGAGCGCGCCGTCGCTCGCCTTGCGCACGCGGCAATGGGGATCCCCTGAGGCCCTAGCTCCTCCCCGGCCGCCCACCCACCCAGCCCCCGGCCGCGCATAGCGGCGGCCGACTCAGACGGCGAAGCGAGGGCGGCGGGGCGGGGCCCGGTCCCCCCCCGGAGAAGTGGCCGCAGTTACCGTGGCGCAGGGCTTGGCGGCACAGGGAAGGTGGACGCTGCAAGCCTCTTCCCGGCCGCCTTAGCTAGTGGGGGGGAGTGCTCCAAGGTGTGAGTTAGGCGCGACGTCCAATGGACGCCGGGGAAGGTGCTGACGGACAGGGCATTCATCCACATACTGTAGGTGCGCATTTGCGTGCCTCTGCGTCTTGGGGAGGGAGTGCTCCGAGGTGGGTGTTAGGCGAGATGTCCAATGGACTCCAGGGAACGTGCTGACAGACAGGGCATTCATCCAAACACTGTAGGTGCGCATTTGCGTGCCTCTGCGTCTTACTCAATTATTATAAGGGAGAGATAGTAAACAATTTTGCATGTATATCTTTATTGACTCTTCGTTATTCTTGTCACTGACATTTTGTTTGGACTTCCATCTCCTCCCATGATCTCTCACTTTTGGCTTCAACCTGCAGGCAGTGGCTAGAGGTCTCCTGGGATTACAACCGATCCCCAGGTGACAGAGATCAGTTCCCAGGGGCTTGAGGTGTTTCTGCGCCCTAGGCAAGGCTGCCTTGTGGCGCAGATGCCAACCTCCCGGTGGGGCCTGGAGATCTGGAGACCTCTGGAGCCAGCCACCCTTTTGCTACCAGAGGAGGGGGGGAGGCACAGCTTGGCGCCCCATCCAGGGCCCGGCGCTCTAGGCGAATGCCTAGTTCGCCTAATGGGTGAGCCGGCCCTGTCAGTTCCCCCTTGGAGAAAATGGCCGCTTTGGAAGGTGGACTCTATTGCATTGTACCCCACGGAAGCCCCTCCCCTCCCCAAACCCCGCCCTCCTCAGGCTCCACCACCAAATCGCCAGGTATTTCCCAACCCAGAGCTGGGAACCCTAATTTTCTGGGATGGCTTTACATTTGTTGCAAAGAAGGTGGGGAGGCCTGTCAGACGCCCTGAGAGGCAGGTCAGAATCTGAGGCCACATAGTACCTTCCCAGAATCCCCTTCTTCTTGGCCTGGCTTGAGCTGAGCCTCCGAGAGGGGGTGGTAGGGGGTTCTAGCTCATCCCAGGCCCTCTCTCTCCCCCAGCTTCCTTTCGCCACACCTTGCAGGAGTAGTCTGGCTGCCATACTCCAGGTGGGGCCTGGAGATCTCCTGTGATGACAACCGATTTCCAGGTGACAGAGATAAGTTCCCCTAGAAAAAATGGCCGCCTTGGAAGATGGGTTCTGTGGCATTCTACCCCACTGACGATCCTCCCCTCCTCAACCCCTCCTCAGGCTCCACCCCCAAAATCCAAAAGTATTTCCCAACCTGGAGCTGGGAGCCCTAGCATAACTTGAAGTGGGGCAGCCAACAGGGCCCAGGGCCTCTGGCAGGGGCCTGCTGCCGTTGACACCCCACTCATTTATTTGCTCCGCCGTGTCCCCAACTACACACACTGCCCACTGCTACTGGGGAAAGGGCGGCAGACCATGGTGAGTGCGGGCAGTTGGAAGAAACACACAGGCAGGTGGGAGGCATATGAGTGGGGGGGGGAGGAAAGGAGGGTGTGTGGGGCTTGAGGGGGTAGAAGAGGGGAGGCCCTGGGAACGCTGCCCAGGATCCCTCAGAACTTAGAACCGGCCCTGGTTGCCAACGTCCAGATGGGTCAAGTAACGAATAAATATGCACTGCAAGAAACTTTTGTAAATTAACGTGTTCTATTTATAACTATCTCCCTTATATATAAAAGCCGAATGGTGGTGGCACTTCTCTAGAACATTCCACACGCTCCGAAATTGGTTGGCGCCCTGGTGTGTCACTCTGAATCTGTCCCTATCCACTGGCTGCATTGCTTGAGTCTCGCCTCCAACATAAACAGTTTGCTGTTCCTCTCCCCCCCATAGCCAGTCAGAACACAGAGATTATTTGCATATGCAGCCTCATTGGCCTTTGCCTCAGAACACAGAGGTCGTTTGCATATGCAACTTGATTGGCTTTTGCCTCTTAACATTCTAAACAATTTGCTGTTCTGAGGTAAAATGTGTCCAATCTCCAGGGCTGGAGATCACTCAGAATTACAACTGCTTTCCAGATGGCAGAGATCAGTTCCCCTGGAGAAAATGGTGGGCTCCTTATAAGCTGCTGAGGTGGCCCCCGTATGACAGCCAATGTGACGTAGCAGTAAGGGCTTCAGAGCATGGGAGAGGCTGCAGGTGTGTGGGGGGTGGAAAGCTGAAGAGTGAGGGGGAAATAAAGGTAGGTGGATGATTGGCTGGGAAGGAAATAGGGTTGCCAACTCCAGGTGGGAAATTCCTGGAGATGTGAGGGATGGAGCCTGGAGAGGGTGAGGTTTCAGGAGGTGTGGGGCCTTGGACAGGTACAAAGCCGTAAACTCCACCCTCCAAGCCAACCATTCCCTTATGGAGAACCATCCTTGCCAATCTCCAGGTGAGGGCTGGAGATCACTCAAAATTACAACTGTTCTTTAGGTAGCAGAGATCAGTTCCTCTGGAGAAAATGGTGGACTGAGTGTCATTATACCCTGCTGAGGTCGCCATAGCAAATTGACTCTGAGTGTCCAAGGCCGGGGCACCCACCCAGAGCCTCTTTCTAGAGCTCGTTGTATTTATTTCCACAATGGGCCTTTTTCCTAGTCATTCTATAAAGTGTATAGTGTGCTATTATAACATTCTTGTCAAGTACATACAGGGTGCGGTCAGATGGCGTGCTGGGAGCAGTTTAAATTGCTCCGGCCCTGATGCGGTCTTTTTTAACCTGGAGAATCGCAATCACACTCCCCTCCTTGCTCCGGATCGCTGTGCAGCCATATTGCTCCCTGCCATCCACAGGCAGGAGCATGCGTCAGTGTTGTTTTTTTCTCTCTTAGTTTGGGCATGCGCACAGGCAACCATCTGTAGAGCTAAAATTTTCGTGTGTGCACAGAACAGCGATTTCCACTTCAACCCGACTGCTGTAACACTTCCCAAACTCGTCTAAACGCGAAAACTAGGCACCGTTTAAACATTGTTTTTAAAAACACAATGACCTCCGCTTATGCGCACACCGCCAACGCTTTTTAAAAAATGACGGGCGAAAAGCAGAAGCCTCGGGCAGCTTTCAAGCGGGGAGGGGGTTTAAACCGGAAGTGGCTCGACACCGCATGACAAAGTGGCTCGATCTGTTTTTTGAGGATCACGAAACTGCGGAGGAAATCGGGCGAAGCCGCGGGTCAACATGCAGCCCCGCGGCTTCGGGTGTGAAATTGACCGATCGTTTCGGGGCAAACGGCGGCGCAACAACGAGGCAGCTCTAGTGCAAAATCAGCCATACTTTCTCCTCACTTAATTCTGAGACACAGTTGGGTGCTTCCACACACACTAAATGAGGCACTTCCGATCCACTTTCAGCACCGTTGCAACTGGACCTCTGAGTGTGTGGAAGCGGCAAGATCCACCTGAAAGTTGTCGCTGAAGGGGACTGAAACGGGACTATTTAGCTTGTCGGTGAGCGCCCAGTGTCTTTAGTGGTAGAAAATGCCGTCAAGTCACAGCCAACTTGCGGCAAGCCCGTAAGGTTTCCAAGGCCAGAGACATTCAGAGATGGTTTTCCATGGCCTGCCTCTGCATAGCGACCCTGGGCTTCCTTGGAGGTCTCCCATCCAAATACTACACAGGGCTGACCTTGCTGGCCTTCCGAGATCTGACAAGATGGAGCTAGCCTGGGCCATCCGGGTCAGGGCACAGCGTCTTTAGGGTCTTTTTTTAAAAAAAATCAATGCTGTTTCAAATGGGGAAATTATTCTGCACGTGCTCAGAAGCAGGGGCAGGCTAACCATTAAGCAGACTAAGCACGTGCTTAGGGCACCAGGGCCAAAAGGGGGCACCACAAAGTTGGGAAATGGGTGAAAAGCTTAGTTTGTACAGTATATTGTGTTATCCTATGAATAAATTTTTGTATTGCTGCAACCTGCATTGTATATCTGGTCAGACAGGTCCAGGGCTTTTTTTGTAGAGAAAGCCCAGCAGGAACTCATTAGCATAATAGGCCACACCCAACAGCAGAAACCCATTAGCATATTAGGCCACACCCCTGACAGCACAACTCATTGGCATATTAGGCCGCACCCCCATGTTACCAGAAGTGTGGTCACCCAGCCACACCCACCTTTTGCTTCTTATTCTGTTTACCTTGTTTGTGATCAAAACCCATGGCCTTTTTTTGTAGCAGGAACTCCTTTGCATGTTAGGCCACACACCCCTAATGTAGCCAATCCTAATGAGTTTCTGCTGTTGGGTGTGGCCTATTATGCTATTCCTGCTGAGCGTGGCCAACTTGGAAGCCAGCCGGAACTCCATTCCTGTGCGTTCCTGCCCAAAAATAGCCCTGGACAGGTCAACAACTAAAATGGACTGGGTCAGTGTGGAAAGGAGGGGGGCACCAAGATTGGTCAGTGTTTAGGGCACCAGTGAGCCTTCATCCACTCCCGCTCAGAAGCCTTTTGCTTGAAGGACTTTCCCTTTCCTTGGAGTGATGCATTATGCATATGCCAGAAGCACTCCGCCTCAGAGAGCTTTTTAAAATGAGCTGGCTAACCTGTCCCTAGACAGAGTCCAAACACACTTAGCTGTTACCAAAGCAAAACGCATGGCCATCAGGTTAAACCAGTTCTGCTAAATCTCAAAAGGCTCCTTCTTTCTTTCTTAGTCCCACAGGATTAAGCCACCTCACTGTATGGGGGAAATTCCCTGAAGTTAGAAAACGAGTGTGCCAAGAAGAATAGACTAGGGTCATCCAATGTTCCCTCTAAGCTGTGGAGTCTTATGAGCAAAAATTCTACTTTGTGAGCTACTGGCATTAAAGTTGTGAGCAAGTGATTTGGCTACTGAATAAATTAGTTAGCTTTGGAGCCATCCTTCCTGAGCTAAGACAAAAATCTGTGAGCTGGAGGCTAAAAAACTGTGAGCTAGCTCACACTGACTCATCTTAGAGGGAACACTCATGTCTGCATCTTCATTTTTAAAGCAGTCTCCACAGCGCCTTCATTTAAACTGGAGTGATGCTTGTTTCAAACTGGTTCAAGAAATTTCTTCAAACCTGGTCGATTCAAGTTTTCACCCCCGACACACTCATTTTCTTTTCTTTTTTAAAAATAAAATTTATTTTAAAATTTTAAGGGGATACAGAAAGAAAAAAGGAATAGGAAAAAAAGCACAGGGGATATAATTAGCAAAGCCATAATGTAAGGGCAATTTGATTGCTTTATCAGAATGCATGTGTGTATGAAAACAATATACAGCATGATTTCTTAACAAATATATAACACGATAGACACGCTCATTTTCAATATGAAGGGGATTTTTAATTTTTTTCACATGGAGAAACATACACTTATGTGAGCTCCCCCCCGCCATCTGAAGTGTCACTATCCTGCCACAAGATTGACCACACCAAGGAGAACTTGTTCAAATTGAATCCAGTGAGGAAGACTCTGAGACAGGAGCTGTCTTCTTAGCAGGGCTATCTTTAAGCAGTAACGCACAGGAACGGAGTTCCGGCTGGCTCCCAAATTTGCCACACCCAGCAGGAACTCATTAGCATAATAGGCCACACCCAACAGCAGAAACTCATTAGGATTGGCTACATTAGGGGTGTGTGGCCTAACATGCAAAGGAGTTCCTGCTACAAAAAAAGGCCATGGGTTTTGATCACAAACAAGGTAAACAGAATAAGAAGCAAAAGGTGGGTGTGGCTGGGTGACCACACTTCTGGTAACATGGGGGGGCGGCC
>NW_015171502.1:1515321-1535770 GCF_001447785.1 Gekko japonicus | reverse complement strand
AGGTGTGGGTGTGTGGCTGGATAAGCACACTTCTGGTAACATGGGGGTGTGGCCTATAATGCCAATGAGCTGTGCTGTCAGGGGTGTGGCCTAATATGCTAATAGGTTTCTGCTGTTGGGTGTGGCCTATTATACTAATGCGTTCCTGCTGGGCTTTTTCCACAAAAAAAGCCCTGCTTCTTAGCGATTCTGGGCCCCTGGGCCAAAATTCAAGATTAGGCCTCAGAATGATGTGAACGCATGAAGCCGCCTTATACTGAATTTGATCACCGGTCCGTGAAGGTCAGGATTGTCTACTCAGACTGGCAGCGGCTCTCCAGGGTCTCAGGTGGAGGTCTTTCACATCACCTACCGCCCGATCCTTTTGACTGGAGACTGAACCTGGGACCTTCTGTGCTCAAAACAGAGGCTGTTCCACAGCCCCTGCTCAGACGGACAGTGGCTCTCCAGGGCAGGGGCGTAGCCAGAAAATTTTGGTTGAAGAAGAGGAGGAGGAGGAGATTGGATTTACACCCCGCCCTTCACTACCCAAAGGTGTCTCAGAGCGGCTTACAAACTCCTTTCCCTTCCCCTCCCCACAACAGACACCCTGTGAGGTAGGTGGGGGCTGAGAGAGCTCTGACAGAAACTGCTCTTTTTTTCAAGAACAGCTCTTATCAGAACTACGGCTTGCCCAAGGTCATCCAGCAGGTGCAAGTGGAGGAGTGGGGAATCAAACCGGGTTCTCCCAGATTAGAGTCTGCACACTTAACCACTACACCAAACTGGCTCTGGTTGGTGGGGTGTGAGGAAATCTGGGGGGGGGGGCACCCCGGCCGCACCTGCAGCTCCTCTTGCAGCAGCAGAAGAAGCCGCTCCGGCTGCACGGCGACCTCCAGTCCTCCTCTGGTCCTCTCGATTGGAGAGACGCGATTCTGGGCTGCTTTTCTGTGTAAGCCGGGGAGGGGGACGGGATCTCCGACTCTCTCTATTTTGTGTTTTGCAATTTTATTTTATTTTTAAAAATCTGTTTAGTTTTTGGCCTGGGGGGGGGGGATTGTTAAATGGGACCAAAGCTTCCCTGACTGTGCCTGGGGTGATTTTGGAACGCCCACATAAATCTTACATTAAAAAAAATAATAAAACGATATTTTTTTTGAAATCTCCTGGAAGTTTTAGATTCTTTTTTTTTTGCCTGAGTGGGCAGCGCTCATATGTAGGGGGCATTGCCCCCAAATCCCCCCCAGGCTACAGGCCTGCTCCAGGGTCTCAGGTAGAGGGTCATCACATCCCCTATTGCCTGGTCCTTTTAACTGGAGATGCTGGGGATTGAACCTGGGACCTTCTGCATGCCAAGCAGATGCTCTGCCACTGAGCAAAAGTCCCCACTCTGTCTGGCAGCAGCTCTCGAGGGTCTCAGGCGGAGGGCTTTCTCAATCACCCACTGCCTGGTCCTTTAGACTGGAGACGCCAGGGATTGAACCTGGGACCTGCTGCATGCCAAGCAGATGTTCTGCCACTGAGCCACAGCCTCTCCCCGTGGCTTTCCAGGGTCTCAGGCAGGGGTCTTTCACATCACCTACTGCCGGGTCCTTTTAACTGGAGTTGCCGGGGATTGAACCTGGGACCTTCTGCACGCTAAGCCGGTGCACTTTCACTGAACCACAGCCCCTGCTCTGACCAGCAGAAGTTCTCAAGAGTCTCAGGCAGAAGTCTTTCAGATCACCTACTGCCTGGTCCTTTTGACTGAATTGGCAGGGATAAAACCTGGGACCTTCTGCAGGCCAAGCAGATGCTCTACCACTGGGCCACAGCCCCTACTCAGAGAGGCAGCAGCTTTCCAGGGCCTCAGAGGTCTTTCACATCACCTACTGCCAGATGCTTTAACTGGAGATGCCGGGGATTGAACCTGGGACCTTCTGCATGCCGAGCAGAGGCTCTGCCACTGAGCCACAGCCCCTCATACTGCCAGCCCCACCTCCAGGGCCAAGTAAGGAGCAGCCCACACCAGGTGTGTGGTGGGCATGAGCCACCTCTGCTGCTAGAAGCCAGCTGCCCACGCCCCAGACAGGGCAGATGCAAACAACAGCAGGAGCCTCCTCTTCTTCTTTCTCCCCCGCCCATTTATTTATTTATTTATTTATTTAATTGGATTTACTGGGCCGCCCTCCCCTGCAAGCAGGGCTCAGGGCAGCTTACAACAGTGTTATCTGTTCACATACAACTATATTTAAAAACAGTCCAATAAATAACAATAAGTAAAAACAATGTATATACAGTACTTAAGACGACGGAAAATCCTAATTCCCCAGTCTCCCCGAGGGGAGGGGCTGTGGGGAATGAGGAACCACATGCCGGCAGGGGTCCTTTTGTAGAAAAAGAGGTGCAGGAGCTCATTAGCATAACTTATTTGCATATGCCACACACACCGACATCTCCCTTCCCTTCGCCTCCAAGCCGGGCAAAGGAAAAGTGGGGGGAAGGAACTCAGGTACTTCTGCCTGACAGAGGGGCCAGCCTGCCAGCCCCTCTGACCGTCTAAAGAACCCAGTGCCTGGGTTCCATTCCTTTCCCCCTCTCCCTTCCCTTCACCTCCAAGCGGGCCTGACAGAAGTGGGCCAGGGAGGGCGGTGAGTGGGCCAGGGAAGGCCTTCCCCGACTCACCAGCAGGTGACCAGGGAAGGCACAGGGAGGCCTCCCCGCTCCTTGCAGGGCCTTCCCTGGCGCGCCCACCTCAGCAGGCCAGGGAAGGCTGGGGGGAGGGGCTCTCCAGGCTTGTTACCGCTGGAACGCCGTCCCGGCTCATTCCGGCTGGAAACAACCCCTGCACATGCGAGTGCCAGAAGACGTCCCATCGCTGTCCTCAGCCGAAAGCCCAGCGGAACATCTCTGCCTTACATGCCCTGCGGAAAGGTAACGGCTCCCACACGGCACGCATGTCTTCCGGCAGAGCGTTCCACCAGGTAGGGGCCAGGGCTGGACCTCTCTCGGGCCGGGGACCACCAGGAAGTTCTTTATTAAATTTATGAATCGACCAATCCCTACTATCATAGGGCTCTGGACAACATACATAATATTAAAAGAATAACTAGATAAAACAATAAATCAAATTAAATTACATTTTAAAAGGCAGATGGTGAATAGTAATGGTATTTGTCAGAGAGTTCCACCAGGTTGGGGCCAGGACCGAAAAGGCCCTGTCCCTGTCCAAAGACCTCTGGATATCCTTAGGGTCAGAGATCAGCAGGGTGTTGTTATCCAAGTAGTGGAATGCCCTCCTGGGAACATAATGGACTGAGGGGGTCCAAGGCATTGTGGGGTCTAAGTGTGGATGTCCAAGGCGGCCTATTGGCTAAGACTGCCCCTGCTCCAACATCCCGCATCTTCATTCTCATGCAGCCTCTCTCGTATTACCCCGCCACGAACGGCTCCGCTACGCCCTGGCGGTGACCTCCATCTTCCGCCAGCTCATCATTGTGACCCTCCTGATCATCGGTGATTACTCGGTCTTCTGGCTTTTCGACCTAGTGCGGTACCAGCTGCACGGCGAGATAGTGGCGAGGGGTAAGTCCGGACACGGGCCGGGGAGAGGGGCCATGCCAAACGAGCCCCCGTCTAAACTGGTCCACATTCTCGTGTTCCGCTAACCGGCTCCTTTCCCTTGAAGACTAGAGAGAGTTTATATATTGGAGCTCAGGATCGCTGACATATTTACTTACTCAATGAGTTATTAAATTGTGGGATTCAGTGCCAATGGACTAGGGATGCCAGGCTCCAGGGGGGACCTGGAGTTCTCCCGGAATTACAGCTCATCTCCAGACTATGGAGACCAGTTCTCCTGAAGAAAAATGGCTGCTTCGCAGGGCATCGTACCCCACTAAGGTCCTTACCCTCCCCAGGGTACATCCCCAAACCTCCAGGAGTTTCCCAGCCCGGATCTCACAACCTTACCCTGCCCCCCATCTGGTGGGGAAGGAACCTGGGAACCCTGTGTGAGCATAGATTGAGAACCACCATACAGGAATTACACTGTATTTTATCTGATGTATATTAACTGTTTTTAATTATTACCATGTTTCCCCAAAAATAAGACACCGTCTTATATTTATTTTTTCTCAAGAAGACACACTAGGGCTTATTCCACAACTGCATAGAAATCCTGCTAGGGCTTATTTTTGGGGTAGGTCTTATTTTCGGGGGAACAGGGTATATATTAGATTTGATGGAACCCTCCCCGAGCCCACTATGCAAGGAGGACAGGATACAAATCCGACGAAATAAAACAAAAATAAATAAATATTCAGAATAAAGGTCCAGTGACACCTTTAAGACCAACACGTTTAGTTCTGGGTAGAAGTTTTGTGTGCGTGTGTGTGTGTGTGTGTGTGTGCACGACAGCTTATGCCCAGAATCGTTCGTTGGCCCTCCAGGGGAACTTCTCGGCCACTGTGTGAAACATGGGATGCTGCAGTTGATGGACTACTGGTCTGATCCAGCAGAGCTCTTCTGACGTTTTTATGTTAGCAATCTGATGCGAGGCATGGCTTTCCCCAAAGGATCCTGGGAATTGTTGCTTTACAGAGCTGCTGACGATTCTCTCGCCCCATTCTCCCTCTCCCAGAACTACAACTGCCATGATTCCCCAGAGGAGGGAATGCTTATTATACCAGTGGACTTCTGTAGTAAAGTTTTGCCCTAACTGGGGCCAGCGTAATCGGGGCCGGGCCAAGGTTTTTTGCGCCCTAGGCAGGGCTACCTTCTGGCGCGCCTCCCGGCGCATGCGCCCAACAATCATGGGGTTGCCAACCTCCAGGTGGGGCCTGGAGATAAGGAAGTTGCCTTCCTCATGCCTCCCCGCGAAAGAAGCTAAAGCCTCTGGGGGCGAAAAGACTGGACTGGACACCAGCTGAGCAGAGGCCAGAAGGGGCCCGCTTGCCTTGACATGCCACCCTGCCAATCCGGGGAGAGCTTCGCCACCCCAAATCCGAGGCAGGCTCGATCCCCCCCCCCGGTGCTGCTTACTGGCCTCAGCAGCTGGCAAATGAGGACAGTGGACTGGATTGGGCGAGCTGCCCCTCAGCAGCCGTACCTGGCTCGCCCGCTGGAGCCAGGCCGGTGCCGTGCAGGAAGGCAGGCAGGGAGCCGATGACTGGGCACTCTTCATGGCAGGGACCAGCTGTTTGCACCGTTCGCCACGACCACAGGTGGGTAAGCTGGCTGGCTGGCAGGGGTGGGGTGGGCACTCCTGGCTGCCAGGCGATGCCACCCCTGTCCCTGCCCCTGCCATGGCAGCAGCAATGCTAGCAGGAGGGAAGCTGGTGGTGAGCCTGGAGGGAAGCAGAGGCGAGGAGGCGCGACTGAGGGAGGTGGGCAGCCAGGCGCGGCTGGGCATCCTGGGCAGGTGGAGGAGGTGGTGGGCTTTTGGTGGGGGCGGGGGGGCTTTGGCGGGGGGCGGGTCCAGTTTGGCACCCTAAGGGCCGGCCTGCGCTCTAGGCGAATGCCTAGTTCGCCTAGCGGGTGAGCCGGCCCTGAGCGTAATGCCCTTGGGAAGCATAGCAGGGCAGTGTAGGAAACAGAGAACTCCATATCTGAGAACAACACTATCAAGAAGGGCTTTCTGTGCTGATAGACGACATGATTCTCCTCCCACATAGCTCCTGTGACAATGACCGTCAGCGTGACCGGGACGGGCTACTCGGGCGAGATGTACCGGGACATGGTTTCAGCATTTGATGTGTTGCAGCGCGGGAACATCAGCGTGCTGTCCAAGAAATGCCGCTTGCACCCCTCAGAGCCCGATTACGGTGGCTACGTCATTATCGGTAAGCTCCGGTGTGTCAACAAGCCAGGCCCGTAGCTGCGGCGGGGCGTTTTGGGGTCCCCACCTCCTTCATTAAAAGCCCTGCCCCACAAATAGCCATGCCAAAAACCTTACTTTTGAGGATGTTTCCCAAAAGCTCATGAGAATGCTTCTGAAAGTCTCGCTATGACATAGGTGGTATACAGCTGGACGAGGCTAGCAGAAAGGGGGGTTCCCGCAGGGCTCTTTTTGCAGCAGGAACTCCTTTGCATATTAGGCCACACACCCCTAATGTAGCCAATCCTCCAAGAGCTTACAGAGCTCTTCTTACAGGGGCTACTGTAAGCTCTTGGAGGATTGGCTACATTAGGGGTGTGTCACTTAATATGCAAATGAGCTCCTGCTACAAAAAGAGCCCTGTAAGCCCTTCTAAGCTTTCTTGGCCTGTGGAAGGGAACTCAGCAGGCATTTGAATGCCTTCTGAAGGCAGTTAAATGCCCTCTGATCTGTTTTTCCCCCTAGGAACTGACGCACGTACTACCCTGTCGTTTGAAAGGAAGAGCTAGAAACAGGCACGGAGCTCTCCCCCTTTAAAGACAGGCATTCAGATTAATTTAACTCACTGTAATTTAACTGCCCCCTTGAAAATTAAATGGCCCCCGAACAAAAAAAAAATCTTGGCCACGGGCCTGCAACAAGCACAGTTCAAACTGCGTACCGATCAAGTCTTCTTCTTCTTCGAGAGCTGATGCAGTGAAGTGGACAGAGTGTTTAGACTAGGATCCTGGGCGACGTGGGTTCGCTTTTCCACTTCCACCGCGGAAGCTCACTGGCTGATCTCCGGCCCATCCCACTCCCTCAGCCTACTCTATTTCACGGGGTTGATGTCGTGAGGAAATGGCGGGGGAGGGGCCGTGGCTCAGCGGTAGAGCCTCTGCTTGACACGCAGAAGGTCCCAGGTTCAGTCCCTGGCACCTCCGAGTAAAAAGACCAGGTAGGAGGTGATGGGAAAGACCTCAGCCTGAGGCCCTGGAAAGCCGCATCCAGCAGTCTGAGGAGACAATACTGACCTTGATAGACCACTGGTCTGGTTTAGTCTAAGGCGGCTTATGTGTTTGTGTGTGTGAAAGGCCTGCATTGTTCCCTGTAGAAGAGGAGAAGAGATTGGATGTATACCCCGCCCTTCACTCAGAGTCTCGTAGTGGCTTACAAACTCCCTTTCCCCCCCCCCCCCCACAACAGACACCCTGTGAGGTAGGTGGGGCTGAGAGAGATTTGAGAGAAACTGCCGTTTCAAGGACAGCTCTGACAGAACTATGGCTTGCCCAAGGTCATCCAGCAGCTGCAAGTGGAGGAGTGGGGAATCAGACCTGGTTCTCCCAGACTGGAGTCCGTGCACTTAACCACTACACCAAACTGGCTCTCCTACACCAAACTCAGGACCAGGATATCTAAAGGTCCCCCTCACTCCCGGATGAAGCCACCTGCTCTTTAAAGAGGTTCTTTTGCTGGAGGCTGCTGGCTTGAGGGGTTAAGCAGTTAAGCCACCAGAGGCAAGGCCTTTTCTGTTGTGGCACCCCATTTGAGAAAAGCCTTCCCAAGGGACACCCGCCGAGCACCTACTTGCCCAGGCCCTCCTGGAAAAAGGGCTAGATTGAGAGAGACTCATTTTCAGTGTTGGAGCTTTTTTCATAGCCTCTTCTTTGCTTTCCCTTGAAATGGACATTGTTGAGGGGAAAAGCCATGTCCATTTAGTTTCTGATTTCCTTCATTAACTACTGACCTGGATAGCCCAGGATAGCCCGATCCCGTCAGCTCTCGGAAGCTAAGCAGTGTCAGCCTTGGCTAGTATATGGAAGGGCGACCTCCAAGGAATACCAGGGTCATGAAGCAGAGGCAGGCAATGGCTAACCACCTCTGAGATGTCTCTTGCCTTAAAAACAAGTCTAGCCACCTAGTGGTGCATAACGCTAAAGGAGCTAGAACTTCTGGCTGCCAGACCATCTTAGGATCTCCTGGCTATTCTATACACAATGTCATACAGTAATTGTCCTGACCTGGATAGCCCAGGCTGGCCTGATCTCGTCAGATCTGGGAAGCTAAGTAAGGTCGGCCTTGGCTACTATTTGGAAGGGCGACCTCCAAGGAATACCAGGGCAGCAATGCAGAGGCAGGCAATGGCAAACCGCCTCTGAACGTCTCTTGCCTAAAAAACAAGTCTAGCTCGCCACCTAGTGGTGCACAATGCTAAAAGAACTAGCACTTCTGGCTTCTAGACAATCTTAGGATATGCTGGCTATCAGGGGTCATTTCGTAGACAAAAAGGTGGAGGAGCTCATTAGCATAACTCATTAGCATAACTTATTTGCATATGCCACACCCCCTGACATCACCGGAAGTGTGTCAGAGGGCAACACCCACTGCAACTTACCTGGCTGCTGCTTACTCCTCGTGGCCCAGGGCTGCTGGGAGCAGGGGGAGGGGCTTGTTGCATGTACCCGCCCCCTGGGCTCTTTACTGCTGGAGCTCCGCTCCTGTGTGCTCCTGCAGGAAATGACCCCTGCTGGCTATTTTACACACGATAGCCATATGATAATTAACTAATTAATTAGATTTCTTCACTGTCTGCTCTTCTCTCAGCTCTGGTGCAACTGACAAGGCTTTCCCCCCAGCCTTGTAAGTTTCACTGCTGAATGAAGAAATGGGAGTGGAATAAAATAGGATACTGATGGGAGCGCACCTGAGTCCTGTGGAACAATCGAAGCTAGCATTTCCTCACGGGGAAGTATGTCTCCTATACTAGCTGGAGAAGAATGTGGCGATCTTTAAGACAGGAAAAGTACTTCTTGTGCATGGCGGGAGAGTGCATCGGCTGAAGAGGGCATCGTGAAAGCGCTTGAAAATTCACTGTTGTCAATTTCAGACTACTAAAGTCTTTCTAGAAACCAGCATGATGCTCTCAAATGTGCAGTGTTCTGTAGCGGGCCCTTGTGGCCAAAACTGGAATGGCAAAGCACATGGAATGCCTACAGTCCTGAGAAGTGGCAGGAATGGCTGTCACAAGGGGATGGATCCAGGGTTTACATGTTAGGGCCGGCCTTGCACAAGAGCATATGCGTACCGTATGCATGAAAGGCTGCTACTAACCTACAGCCAGTCTTAGCCAACGGGCAACAGGGGAGGCTGCCCTGGTTCCCATGCTGTGGGGGGCCCAACCTCCCGTGGCACCACCCACCCCAGTGGAGGGGGGGCAAAGAAAAATAACAGGCTGCAGTGGCTCAAGTGGTTAAGAAGCTGAACTGCAGGCTGGAAGGTCGGTAGTTCGGCAGTTCGAGACCCGAGTGCCGCGTGACAGAGTGAGCTCCCGTCTCTGGCCCCAGCTCCTGCCAACCTAGCAGTTTGAAAGCAAGAAATTGCAAGTAGATAAATAGGCACTGCTTCGGTGGGAAGGTAATGGCGTTCCGTGTGCCTCGGTGTCTAGTCATGCCAGCCACATGACCACGAAAATATCTTTGGACAGCACTGGCTCTTCAGCTTGAAAACGGAGATGAGCACCGCAACCGTAGAGTCATATTCGACTGGCTTTCAAGCAAGGGAACCTTTACCTGCCTCACATCAAGCGAGGGCTGCCCTTGCTTGGCCCTGCCAGGGAGATCCGGTGGGAAGTCCCTGTGGGGGGTGGCAGTGATTCTGGGACCCCACTGTGGACTTTTTGGCATAGCGGTTAGGAGTGTGGACTCTACTCCAGGAGAACTGGGTTTGATTCCCCACTCCTCCACATGCAGCTGCTGGTGTGACCTTGGGTAAGTCACAAGTTCTCTCAGAGCTGTTCTCTCAAGAGCAGTCCTCGAAAGAGCTCTCTCAGCCCCACCTACCTCACAGGGTGTCTGTTGTGGGGAGGGGGAGGGGAAGATGATTGTAAGCCGCTCTGAAACTCCTTTGGGTAGTGAAGGGCAGGGTATAAATCCAATCTATTCTCCTTTTGACTGGGGCCCCAGAATTACTGAGACCTTTATGGGACCTTTATATCATGTTCAACATCACTGGCAACTTATCCTACCTTACCTCCAAAACATCTTCATCAAGCTTTGTGGCGATTTGGTTCCTCATAATGAAACATCTGACAAAACAAGCTGATATTCCTGATGTAATTGATACTCTATATCTGTGGTCATTTTGAAAGATCTTTCGGTACTTTTAATGTCCAGATTAAAACATAGAAAAGGAAAACAGGGCAGATAATGTCTCTGGCTTATTGTATGTATCTAGATTAGCCTTTATGTATTTTGGTTAAGTCATTGATTATTGTGGCATCTCTGTCATTGTACGATATTGCACTGTCTCATCTTGTTACGCTTGCGATGAGAAAATGCAATAAACTGTTTTTTAGAAAAGAATTACTGAGACCGCTACAGCTCTTTGCCACATGAGACCGGAAGAGCATTTTGCAAAGAAAAACCACCCAGTTTTGCTTGCGGTGTTTCCCCCCCCCCCCTCCCCAATCAATGTTTTATTTGTTATTCAAAAAATAATACAAACATAAAATTCAAGGCAATAAGAATTACAAAGTTATGATAGATCCTAACACGTAGAATAAGGGATAATATACAGTGCACTGTAACATTAGAACAATAAGGATTTTGTAGAGAAATAAGTGGTGAAACTTACCGTCTTTTAACTTAACCTGTGGATATTGAGCTCTTAAAGGTAAAGGTAAAGGTTCCCTTGCTCGAAAGCCAGTTGAATCCGACTCTAGGGTTGCGGTGCTCATCTCCGTTTCGAAGCCGAAGAGCCAGCCCTGTCCGAAGACGTTTCCGTGGTCATGTGGCCGGCAGGACTAAACACCAAGGCGCACGGAACGCTGTTTCCTTCCCACCGAAGTGGTACCTATGTATCTACTTGCAATTTCTTGCTTTCGAACTGCTAGGTTGGCAGGAGCTGGAACTAGAGGCGGGAGCTCACTCCATCATGCGGCATACTCGGGTCTCGAACTGCTGAACTACCAACCTTCCACAGCCTGCAGTTCAGCGTCTTAACCACTTGAGCCACCGCAGATCTTAGATAAGCGAAAAAAAGATGATTAGGGCAGCTTAATAAACCTTACCATACTTGCAGTGTTTTTAAAAAATTAATATGTATGCAATTTCCCCCCTACCATTACAATCATAGATGTTACATTCAATGCTCCCTCTAAGCTGTGGAGTCTTGTGAGCAAAAATTCTACTTTGTGAGCTATTGGCATTAAACTTGTGAGCAGGCGATTTGGCTACTGAATAAATTAGTTTGCTCTGGAGCCATCCCTCCTGAGCTGAGACAGAAATGTGTGAGCCGGAGGCTAAAGAACTGTGAGCTGGCTCACACTAACTCAGCTTAGAGGGAACACTGGTTACATTTTAGATTTTTTTTTTAAGATAGAAAAGCTCAAGGAGCAGAGCTATAGAAGGAAGCTGGCTGATTATCCACATCATTTAAAAACAACAACAACATATGTTTCAAAAAACATCCCTCTGCTTTCTGGCTATTCCCTGCACCACTTATGTTTCAGCTGCTTAAGTAGCATCTCATTTCTAAAGGGGAAAAAATACACAGATTTTCAGTCTTCAGACTGTCACATCTGGATGCTTCAGATGCTGGCAGTCCTTAAAATGTGCACAAAATCTCATTTTCCTGGAAACTGGCTTTGAACCAATGTGGTATAGAGGTTAAAGGTTTCTCTTGCACGAAAACCAGTCAAATCCGACTCTAGGGGGCAGTGCTCGTCCCCACTTCCAAGCCGAAGAGCCAGCGCTGTCCGCAGACGTTTCCGTGGTCATGTGGCCGGCATGACTAAACGCCAAGGCGCACGGAACACTGTTACCTTCCCACTGAAGTAGTACCTATTTATTTGCAATTTCTTGCTTTTGGAACTGCTAGGTTGGCAGGAGCTGGGGCCAGAGACGGGAGCTCACCCTGTCATGCGGCACTAGGGTCTCGAACTATCGAACTAAAGACCTTCCAGTCTGCAATTCTGCGTCATAACCTCTGAGCCACCGCAGCCCTAGGAGACCCAGGTTACAATCCCCACTCTTCCTTGGTGGCGGGCTGGTAAACCTTGGGCCGGTCACACTCTCTCAGTCTAGCCTACCTTACTGGGTTGTTGTGGAGACAAAATGGAGAAAAGGAGACTGTTGTAAGCGACTTTGGGTCCCCACTGGGGAGAAAATTGAGCCATTTTTATTTTTATTTTTATTGCTGTTCTCTCAAGCAGTTCTCTCAGAGCTCTCTCAGCCCCACCTACCTCATGGTGTGTCATGGGGAGAGGAAGGGAAGGTGATTGTAAGCCGCTCTGAGACTCCACTGGTGTAGGGCAGGGTATAAATCTAACTTTCCTCCTCCTCCTCCTACTAGTACTAGTTAAGCAAAAATTAGATAGTCTGTGCCAAATCAAGGTGGTACACCCTCAGCTCAGTGATCTTTACAAGCCACTCCAAAGCTTCCAAAATAAGGACTTGCTTTAACACCTCCAATAAAACTTTAGAGCTACAATCAAGAAGATACAATAAAAGGTTTCCATTTAGGAGATGATCTTGACTTCACTTTCAACTTCAATTTCTGACCTGGAAACTGTAAAGATTTAAACAGGGATGAAACTGGGTACATAAATCCCACACTCATAGAGCAATTATTGGTTTGTACATTTCATATGGATGCCTGGGGGAAAAGATTTCAGTCCATAACCCCTTACTAACCAGTTACTGTCCATCCAGTTTAGCCTTGCTTCCCGCCACAAAACAAAATACACACCCTCTCCATCTGGTGGTGGCTACAAGCACAGACAGCTTCAAGAGGGGGCTGGATGAACTTATGGAGGAGAGGTCCATCAGTGGCTATATAGGTATAGAAGGAACACTCTGGCTGGGCTAGTCTTGTGGGGAGGGGAAGGGAAGGTGATTGTGACGTTCCGTATTGTTGGTGCTTGGGGGGGGGCAAGAGTGGGAAGGCTTCTGGAGTTCTGGCTGGTGGACCTCCTGATGGCCCCTGGTATTTTTGGCCCCTGTGTGATGGTGCGTTCAGACGGGGCGTTTCTGCCAGCATAAACTGCACCGGTTGGAACTTACCTCCTGTCTGCGGATCCCTTCGGTGGACGCCCGCTTACACACTGCGGGCGTCGGGGTTTTTTGGTTTTTTTTAAAGCACAGTTTGAGCATGCGCATAGGCAGCCATTCAGAGAATGGCGATCTTTGCGCATGCTCAACCCCCCCCCCCCCCTTAAATTTAAACTTTAAAGGTAAGGACTTACCTTTAAAGTTTAAAGCCCAACCTGGCCTCCCTGTAGTCCCGGACTCCTCCGGGAAGTTAAACTAAGAGCTTTTTCTCCCCTAACAAACGCTTGGGGCGAAGCTTCGCCCGAGCGCATATCGCTTAGTTTAAAAAAAAAATGGCGGGGGAAAGCCGGAAGCCTCAGGCTTCCGACGGAAGTGTCTCTGCAACGGAGGAGAGCGATCAGACGCCGGGGTGCACCATTTACAACCGTTGCACTCAGTTTACCACCACTTGGGACCTAGTGGCAGAGTGAACGGTGTAAAGGGATTTACAACGGTTAGGGACGGGAGGCAGATGTTCGCCGTGTGAACGCCCGTAAGTACACCGGTTGGAACCGGCACCCTAACCGTTGTAAATCCCCCGTCTGAACGCACCCAGAGTGTTGGACTAGATCGGCCATTGGACTGATCCAACATGGCTTCTCTGATGTCCTTATGCCTCCTGAAGATCCTCTTCAGGAAGCCACCACGGAGAAGGCCCGGGCTCCACTCAGTGCCAGATGGGACAGCCAAGAATCTCCCCCTTCCGCTCAATGTAGGAAAACCAGAACTAGAGCCTCCGTGGTGGATGCTCTGTCCGGCCTCTTCTTGAAAACCTCCCGCGAAGGAGAGCTGACCTGACGGCTGCTTCCATTTGTCCCCCTCCCCAGGTCTCATGTACGGAGCCTGTTTATTCATCGCCGTCTTTGGCAGCTACGTGCAGCGGCTGCGGCGGATCGTGTGCGCCTGGTACTACCCCTCCCGTGAGCAGGTGAGAGCAACACACGACCTCCCCCCACCATCCACCAGTCCTGGAATGGGCTGACATTTCCCACAGGTCTGATTGGCTAGTGACTGTTCAGTGGCTTGCTCCTTTTTCTGTTCTGCCTGCAGCCAGGGGCGGACTGGCCATTATAACCAGTGGGGAATTTCCCAGGGGGCCAATAACTTGCCCCCCCACTTGGGCTGGTCCAGTCCGGGGGGGGCACATATGGCCCAGGGAAGGGGGCTTCTAGCCAGCATGAGCAACAGGTGCCTCAGGGAAAACTGCTCCTGACCCAGAAAACCTGCAGAAGGTGCCCAGCCGAGTCCAGCCAATCAAGGTGCAGGGCTGGCTGGCTCTTCCTTCAATCCTCCCTCCCTCCTTTGTGGGGGCAGGGCGTGGATAGATCAGGGGCAGGGCCCTTTTCCAGGGCTGTTTTTGCTCCCAGTCTGCCCTGGCCTGCAGTATGCAATTTGGCTTACTTGCTCGAGCTGTTCATTGTGCCCTTGAACTGCTCCTGCCAAAGGTTTGTGTAGCATTGGTCTTCAGCAGAGACCATGAACTGTGCGCCCTGCCCCCTGCACCTTCCCTACCTCACAGGGTTGTTGCAAGGATAAAATAGGAGCCAGAGGACCATGTCCACTGCCCTCATCTCCTTGGAGGACAGGTGGGGGGAAAATACCCGAGCTGGCCAGATCCTTGACATGAATCTTGGACAATTGACCCTCCAGCATACAGATGACACAGTTCAAGTGGGTTGGTCTTAGGAATAGTGCTCCTTAATAACATAAGAAGAACCCTGCTGGATCAGTCCATCCTGCCTCACACAGTGGCCCCAACCAGTTCCTCTGGGGGGCCAGCAACAGGGCAGAGAGGCCGAAGCCTTCCCCTCATAAGAACATCAGAAGAGCCCTGCTGGATCAGACCACTGAGGGTCCCTCTAGTCCAGCATCCCGTCTCACACAGGGGCCTCAACCAGTTCCTCTGGAGGGCCAACAACAGGGTGTAGAGGCTGAGGCCTTCCCCTCATAAGAATATAAGAAAAACCCGGCTGGATCAGAGCAGTGGTCCATCTAGTCCAGCATCCTGTCTCACACAGTGGCCTCAACCAGTTCCTCTGGAGGGCCAGCAACAGGGCAGAGAGGCCAAGACCTTCCCCTGAGGTTGCCTTCTGACTCTGGGATTCAGAGGATTAGTGCCTCTGAATGTGGAAGTTCCCTTCAGTCACCATGGCAAGTAGCCATTGATAAATGTATCCTCAGTGAGGCTCCATCTGGTCCAGCATTCCTGTCTCACACAGAGGCCAACCAGTCCCCCTAGAGAGCCAAACAAACAGGGCACAGAGGCCCAGGCCTTCCCCTGACCCCCTTTGTGGGGGGCACCAGTTGCCACTGATGTTTTTTAAACCAGATTCCCCCTCCTTTTCCTCCAAACAAGCTATTTTTAAAAAGGAGCTGTCACATCGCAAAGCTTCTTGTTCAAACTATGGGTGGTAGTGAAAGTGCCATCCAGTCGCAGGTGACCGAGGGTGACCTCGTAGGCTTTTCAAGGCAAGAGAGGTTCAGAAAGGGTTTGCCACTTCCTGCCTCTGCGTAGCAACCCTGGACTTCCTTGGGGGTCTCCCATCCAAGCGCTAACCAGGGCTGACCCTGCTTAACTTTGGGATCGGATGAGATCGGGCTAGCCATCCAGGTTGGGGCAAACAATGTATAGAAAGGGCGAACTGGTACTCTGGGCAGGGCCATGCAGGGGCTGGCCCCGCCTTGTGATAGGGCCCTGCATTCTGCGCCAGGCAGTTTCTTCTGCTCACTCGGGACTCCCTGCCCCTAGGAAAGAATCTGCTACCTCTACAACACCATCCTGACCCGAAGGACGACTTTACTGAGTGCTGTGCTGAAGGCCGTGAGGAGGCGTTCAGTGGACGGAGGTCATACCAACCTCTTCCTCATCTTGGCTGCCAAGTAAGTTGGAGATATTTTTCCTAGAGAGGCAGAGGATTGACACATGGTTCTGTCTTCAAAAAGTCACCTTTTTGAAGTTTGGTGTAGTGGTGAGGAGCAATGTTCCCTCTAAGCTGTGGAGTCCTGTGAGCAAAAATTCTACTTTGTGAGCTACAGGCATTAAAGTTGTGAGTAAGAGATTTGGCTACTGCATACATTAGTTTGCTCCGGAGCCCTCCTTCCTGAGCTAAGACAAAAACCTGTGAGCTGGAGGCTAAAAAACTCAGCTTAGAGGGAACACTGGTGAGGAGTGCGGACTCCCAGATTACTGGGAGAACCAGGTTTGATTCCCCACTCCTCCACATGCAGCTGCTGGGTGACCTTGGGTCAGTCACAAGTTCTCTCAGAGCTGTTCTCTGAAGAGCAGTTCTTGAAGAGCTCTCTCAGCCCCACCTACCTCACAGGCAGTGTTACCTCTAAACTGAGTTAGTGTGAGCTGGCTCACAGTTTTTTAGGCTTCAGCTCACACAATTTTGTCTTAGCTCAGGAAAGATGGCTCCAGAACAAACTAATTTATGCAGGAGCCAAATTACACACTCACAACTTTAATGCTAGTAGCTCACAAAGTAGAATTTTTGCTCACAACACTCCACAACTTAGATGGAGCATTGCTCACAGGGTGCCTGTTGAGGGGAGAAGAAGGGGAGGACATTGTAAGCCACTGTGAGACGCCGAGTGAAGGGCGGGGTATAAATCCAATCTCTTCCTCTTCCTCTTTTACACAAAGAGTGGTTAAAATGTGGAATTCGCTGTCAGAGGATGTAGTGATGGCCACAGGAAGGGGACAAGATAGATTCATGGAGGAGAGGTCTATCAGTGGCTACCAGCCATGGTGGCTGAGGGGAACCTTCACATTCAGAGGCACTAAGCCTCTGATTCCCAGACCGCCAAGCTTTCTCCCTCTCTTTGCCCCCAGCGGCGGCAGCGAGGCCTCACTGGCCCGCCAAGCTTTCTCCCTCTCTTTGCCCCCAGCGGCGGCAGCGAGGCCTCACTGGCCCGCCAAGCTTTCTCCCTCTCTTTGCCCCCAGCGGCGGCAGCGAGGCCTCACTGGCCCGCCAAGCTTTCTCCCTCTCTTTGCCCCCAGCGGCGGCAGCGAGGCCTCACTGGCCCGCCAAGCTTTCTCCCTCTCTTTGCCCCCAGCGGCGGCAGCGAGGCCTCACTGGCCCGCCAAGCTTTCTCCCTCTCTTTGCCCCCAGCGGCGGCAGCGAGGCCTCACTGGCCCGCCAAGCTTTCTCCCTCTCTTTGCCCCCAGCGGCGGCAGCGAGGCCTCACTGGCCCGCCAAGCTTTCTCCCTCTCTTTGCCCCCAGCGGCGGCAGCGAGGCCTCACTGGCCCGCCAAGCTTTCTCCCTCTCTTTGCCCCCAGCGGCGGCAGCGAGGCCTCACTGGCCCGCCAAGCTTTCTCCCTCTCTTTGCCCCCAGCGGCGGCAGCGAGGCCTCACTGGCCCGCCAAGCTTTCTCCCTCTCTTTGCCCCCAGCGGCGGCAGCGAGGCCTCACTGGCCCGCCAAGCTTTCTCCCTCCCTTTGCCCCCAGCGGCGGCAGCGAGGCCTCACTGGCCCGCCAAGCTTTCTCCCTCTCTTTGCCCCCAGCGGCGGCAGCGAGGCCTCACTGGCCCGCCAAGCTTTCTCCCTCTCTTTGCCCCCAGCGGCGGCAGCGAGGCCTCACTGGCCCGCCAAGCTTTCTCCCTCTCTTTGCCCCCAGCGGCGGCAGCGAGGCCTCACTGGCCCGCCAAGCTTTCTCCCTCCACCCTCCCCCGTCGGCGGTGGCAGCGAGGCCTCGGCGGCCCACCAAACTTTCTCCCTCCCCCTCTCTGGCGGCGGCGGCAAAGCCGTTCTAAGAGCATTCCCTGCACATCCTCAGGGTATGCTCTTTTACTTTTGGGGGGGATTTACTTATCCCCCCTATATTTTTTACAGTTTTTTCTGCACACCTGGGCATTGCCCCGTGTGCGCAGGAAAACCTCACTGCCCCCCAGGTGCCCCCGATGTGCGGATTTGGATATCCGCACGCAGGGGGCGCCTTGGGAATTAGATATATAGATGTGCTGATTAAACTCCCCCATCCAGGCATTCCAGATCCCGTCATTAGCATGAATTAGGCACGCTGAGCTTGCCGCGCAGTCTCTTACTCAGCACCATCTGCCCTCTCATGCTCATCTGCACAATTAAGTCTGGTTTGGCCCATCATGGGAAGGGGCAAGGCTGCTGGAAACCCCGCCCACTGCAACGTCTCATGCAGCCAACTCTTTGGCTGGCGAGACTGCTGCGGGCGTTTCCCACACGCTTTCCACGCGATCCTCGCAGCCAGAAGGCCTAGAGGCTCGGCTGGTTCGGCAACCCCTTCCAGCTTCTCAGATGGCAGCACGCACCGTTCAGGCTGCCCCCCCTCAAGTACATCTTCACCACCCCCACCCCTGTGTTCCCTCCAAGCTGAGTGAGTGTGAGCCCGCTCACAGTTTTCTAGCCTCCAGCTCACACGTTTGTCGTAGCTCAGGAAGGAGGGCTCCAGAGCAAACTAACTTATGCAGCAGCCAAATCGCTCGCTCACAGCTTCATTGCCCGTAGCTCACAATTTTTGCTCACAACTCTCCTCAGCTTAGAGGGCGCACTGCACCCGAAATTTAAAAAAAAAATGTAACTCGTATGGATTTGTTGGTAACCAGTTTGGTGTAGTGGTTAAGTGTGCAGATTCTAATCTGGGAGCACCGGGTTTGATTCCCCACTCCTCCACCTGCAGCTGCTGGATGACCTTGGGCAAGCCGTAGTTCTGTCAGAGCTGTCCTTGAAAGAGCAGTTCTCTCAAAGCTCTCTCAGCCCCACCGACCTCAGAGGGTGCCTGTTGTGGGGAGGGGAAGGGAAAGGCGTTTGTAAGCCGCTCTGAGACTCCGAATGACGGGCAGGGTATAAATCCAATCTCCCCCCCCTCCTCCTTGATAGTCGATTATATCTGCATCAATTGACATTTGTGCGGAAAGCAGTTATATAAAGAAGAATGCTTTCTTACTATTTTTAAGCAACGCCCTCATGTGCTGTGTCGTGAAGTACCAGTTTGGTGTAGTGGTTAAGTGTGCAGACTCTAATCTGGGAGAACCGGGTTTGAGTCCCCACTCCTCCTCCACATGCAGCTGCTGGTGTGACCTTGGGTCAGTCACAAGTTCTCTCAGAGCTGCTCTCTCAGGAGCATTCCTTGAAAGAGCTCTCTCAGCCCCCACCTGCCTCACAGGGTGTCTGTTGTGGGGAGGGGGAGGGGGTTGTAAGCTGCTATGAGACTCTGAGTGAAGGGCGGGGTAGAAATCCAACCTCTTCTTTCTTCTTCTACCTTAGAGGAGGCATCCCTACCCTTTTCTCTCTCACACAGAAGGGAATGCCTCTTCCAGTGCCACCTCAGGTACCCCACATCATCCTGTGCGCTCCCGCAGGAAATGACCCCTGCCATAACCTACTGTCTGGTCCTTTTAACTGGGGACACCAGGGATTGAACTCTGCATGCCAAGAGCCAGTTTGGTGTCGTGGTTAAGTGCGCGGACTCTAATCTGGGAGAACCGGGTTTGATTCCCCACTCCTCCACTTGCACCTGCTGATGTGACCTTGGGTCAGTCACAAGCTCTGGCACAGCTGTCCTTGAAAAAGAGCAGTTTGCGTCAGAGTTCTCTCAGCCCCACCCACCTCACAGGGTGTCTGTTGTGGGGAGGGGAAGGGAAAGGAGTTTGTAAGCCGCTCTGAGACACCTTTGGGTAGTGAAGGGCGGGGTATAAATCCAATCTCCTCTTCAGTGTTCCCTCTAAGCTGAGTTAGTGTGACCTAGCTCACAGTTTTTTAGCCTCCGGCTCACACATTTCTGTCTCGGCTCAGGAAGGAGGGCTCCAGAGCAAACTAAGTTATGCCACAGCCAAATCACCTGCTCAGAACTTTAATGGCAGTAGCTCACAAAGTAGAATTTTTGCTCACAAGACTCCACAGCTTAGAGGGAACATTGCTCCTCTTCTTCTTTTACCTCACAGGGTGTCTGTTGTGGGGAGGGGAAGGGAAAGGAGTTTGTAAGCCGCTCTGAGACACCTTTGGGTAGTGAAGGGCGGAGTGTAAATCCAATCTCCTCTTCTTCTTCTTTTACCTCACAGGGTGTCTGTTGTGGGGTGGGGAAGGAAAAGGAGTTTGTAAGCCGCTCTGAGACACCTTTGGGTAGTGAAGGGCGGGGTAGAAATCCAATCTCCTCTTCTTCTTCTTTTACCTCACAGGGTGTCTGTTGTGGGGAGGGGAAGGGAAAGGAGTTTGTAAGCCGCTCTGAGACTCCAAGTGAAGGGCGGGGTATAAATCCAATCTCTTCTTCTTCTCTTCTTCTTCCACTGAGCGACAGCCCCTCCCCACCCTTGGCCCATCCAGATCAGTCTGGTCTGCTCAGACTGGCAGCCGCTCTCCAAGGTCCCAGGCGGAGGTCTTTCCCATTCACCTCCTGCCTGGTCCTCTTCACTGGTGATGCCGGAGATTGAACCTGGGGCCTTCCGCATGCCAAGCAGAGGCTCTTCCACTGAGCCACAGCCCCTCCCAAAATCTGGGCCCGGGCCCGGTGCCAGCCTATTGTAACCTCCCCCCCCCCCCGCTCTCCTTTGCAGGGTACCCCCGCTGGCCTGG
>NW_015171502.1:1503239-1515224 GCF_001447785.1 Gekko japonicus | reverse complement strand
TGCCGGGGGTGGAAGCTGGGGGGGGGGGGGCAGGGACAGACAAGGCTAATGTGGGACAGAACGGCACAGAGGAAGGGCCGGAGAGGCTGGGAAGCAAGCAGCCCTGTCCAGATCTCTGCCTTTACCTCTGTGTAGAGGGGTTGGGGGGGTTGGGTGAGCGCTGGTCAGTGTTCCCTCTAAGCTGAGTTAGTGTGAGCTAGCTCACAGTTTTTTAGCCTCCGGCTCACACATTTTTGTCTTCGCTCAGGAAAGATGGCTCCAGAGCCACACTGATTTATGCAGTGGCCAAATCGCTCGCTCACAACTTTAATGCCAGTAGCTCACAAAGTAGAATTTTTGCTCACCAGACTCCACAGCTTAGAGGGAACATTGGCGCTGGTAGCTAGCAGGGCAGAGGTGAGAAGGCCAGCAGGTAGGACTTGCCAGCCTCCAGGTGGGGTCTGCTTTGGAGGGCGGACTCTATGGCAATTGTGCCCTGCTGAGGCCCCTCCCCTCCCCAGACCCCGCCCTCCCCAGGCTCCCCCCCCCCCCAATCTCCAGGAATTTCCCAAGCCAGCACTGCCAACCCTATGTGAACCTCTTGGGCACAGCTGCCCAGCTGTTTGAAAATGTCCATTTGTTTTCAGGTGTGTTTCTGGTTTTGAAAAAGATCCCCTTCAGCTGTGACTGTGGCAAGGTGGTTTGTCTTGCGGGGGGCAGGGAAGGCAACGAAATAGGAACAACTGGTATGGTGTAATCAGGGGTCATTTCGTAGAAAAAGAGGTGCAGGAGCTCATTAGCATCACTCATTAGCATAACTAATTTGCATATGCCACACCCCCTGACATCACCGGAAGTGTGTCAGAAGGCAACACCCACCACTCAGGCTCCACTGGGCTGTTTTGGATTGCTAGCTATTGGGGTGGGTGGGGAATGTGCAGCTCTGTCCTCACAGAGGAGGGAGAGCTTGTACCTGAATAAAACTTGGTCTTAAAGGTACCACTGGACTGTTTTGGACCGGGGGGCCGGGGGGAGCTCTGCAACTTACCTGGCTGCTCTTGCTCTGACTGAGGGCTGGTGGGATCAGGGGGTGGGGCTTGTTGCATGTGCCCGCCCCCTGGGCTCTTTACTGCTGGAGCTCTGCTCTTGTGCGCTCGCGCAGGAAATGACCCCTGTCTAATTCCCTCTTAAAGTCGTCAATGCTTGTAGCCGCCGCCACCTCCTGTGGCAGTGAATTCCATGTGTCAACCACTTTTTTGGATGAAGAAGTACTTCCTTTTATCTGTTCTAACCCGACTGCTTAGCGATTTCATTGAGTGCCCACCTTGTCTTGCGAGAAAGGGAGAAAAGTACTTCTTTCTCGACCTGCTCTGTCCCATGCATAATTTGGACAAGGCCAAATGTGATGGCTTCAGGTTGGAGCCATCTGAGAATCTGAAAAGCCAGGGGAAGAACAGGGATGCCAGCCTCCGGGGGGGACCAGGAGATCCCCTGGAATTACAGCTCAACTTTTTTTAGTTGCCCTTTTCTGCACTTTCTCCAATGCCATGTTTTGTTTTGTTTTAAAAGGTTTAAATGGGTTTGAATGATCAGTGGGGCCAGACAGGACGGGAGAGGGGTGCTTGACTGGGAAAACGCAGGAATGTTTGTGTTCCTGTGGGTGGGAAATAGGGCTGCCGGCTCTTTTACCTGGTTGCCGGCGGGGGGCTCCAGCCGGGGTCCCTGAATCTTCTGGCACGCACTGCAATGACATCACCTAGAAGTAACATCATCATACCAGGCACACAGGGCTCCCAAGTACTTACCTTAATTCGGCGGGGGATGTATAGTTCTTCGCGGGACCCTTCCCGCGGGGAAAACACAGGCGCTGCACTATTCCGTCGCCCAGACGTGACGTAGGCACGTAGCTGGGCGACGCTCTGGTAATGGGACTGGAAACTCAATGGTACCATCGAGTTTCCAGCCCTATTGCTAGAGTGTCGCCCGGCTACGTGCCTACGTCACGTCTGGGCGACAGATTAGTGCAGCGCCTATGTTCCAAGCAAGAATCTTCCGGCGGGGAAGCATGTGTCCCCCGCCGGATCGTAGGGAGGTACTTCGGAACCCTACAGGCTCATCGTGCAGGGGACTCTCTAGCATTTGGCCAAAAACTCTATGGTCACCATAGAATTTTAAGCCAAATGCTAGAGCGTCCCCCGTGTGACATGCCCAGTGCGATGACATCACCGTGCTGGGCATGTCAGGGACAAAAGGGGCTCTTTGGGAGCCGGCGATGGATTGGGGACCCGAAAAGTGGGGGAACCCCCGACCCCCCATCGGGGGGCATGACAACCCTAGTGGAAAAGTGACAGCAGAGCCTTGAAGGGGGCGAGATTGGGATGGGGATGAAACAGAATTAAAGATCTTCTGGCAACAGACTGGCCGGCTAAGGACGGGTTACAAAGCGAACAGCAGAAGTGTGTGGAGGTTCAGCAGTGGTTGTAAGACAACACTTCTTCTCATTGTGAATGTGGTAGCCCTGGAGGAGAGAAAAGGAGACAGACATCCCTGGCCAAAGCTGAGGCTTTTGCATCGCTGGGGGATTCCATAGAAAAAAATTAATTTGTAATTTTTAAAGATAAAAGATGGAATTTGTTGTTGTTCAGTCGCACGGTCGAGTCCGACTCTTCGCGACCCCATGGACCAGATCACACCAGGCCTTCCAGTCTTCCGCCGCCCTCTGAAGTTGGCTCAATTTCATGTTCGTTGCATCTACGACACTGTCTAACCATGTCATCCTTTGCCGTCCCCGTTTTCTTTGACCTTCAATCTTTCCCAGCATCAGGGTCTTCTTCTCCAGTGAGTGCTCCCTTCTCATTGGGTGGCCAAACTATTTGAGCTTCAGTTTCATTATCTGGCCTTCCAGGGAACAGTCAGGGTTGATTTCTTTTAGGATTGACTGATTTGATCTCCTGGCAGTCCAAGGGACTCTCAAGAGTCTTCTCCAGCACCATAGTTCAAAAGAATCTATTCTTCGGCGCTCGGCCTTCCTTATAGTCCAACTCTCGCAGCCATACATGTCTACTGGGAATACCATTGCTTTGACCATGTGGACTTTTGTTGGCAGGGAGATGTCTCTACTTTTTATCATGCTGTTTAGGTGGATGGATGTTTAGGAAAGGTGGAATCCCCCTCCCCCAAAAAAGAGGCATTATCGCCCTCTGTGTTTGTTGTAGGGGGTGTGGACAGGAAGCTAGCTTGCTGGAGCCTGCGACAGATTATAGTGTCCGGGAACGAAATATTAGGGTTGGGGGGGGGGTGAGCCCGGTAGGGTGCATGATCCCTGACCCCAGTTCTTCCTTGCCCGCCTCATGCAGCTGCAGAGCCAGGCACTGAGTAAGCATTATGTACCAACGGGTGAGGCGAGGATGTCCCCGTTATTCATTCCTCCCTTTATGGGCCTTCAATGTGTAATGGCTAAATAGAGTTTCCATGTTCTGAGGCAGTCTGCCTCTAAAGGACTAGGCTTTGGGGGCAAAGCCGTCCTCTCTATGATGTGCTTGTCAGTTTCCTAGATGCATGTGGCGGCAGTGTCCTCTGGCGACCCACATTTCTGGATGAGAGGACTTCAGTGGGCTCTCGTAAGTCCGTTCTTTGGCTGTGTGGTGCGCGCAGTGCAGAGAGGCAGCCCCTGTGTACAGATCTGCAGCTGAAAACGTCATCTAGGCCTGAAGGAGGCAGGGTGTCAGGGACAGAGTTCCCTCTAAGCTGAGTTAGTATGAGCTAGCTCACTGTTTTTCAGCCTCCGGCGCACACCTTTTTGTCTTACCTCAGGAAGGATGGCTCCAGAGCAAACTAATTTATGCAGCAGCCAAATCACCTGCTCACAACTTTAATGCCAGTAGCTCACGAAGTAGAATTTTTGCTCACAAGACTCCACAGCTTAGAGGGAACATTGGTCAGGGACCCCCCCCCGGTCTTCAGATATTTAGTGAAATTCATTTGTACCCCTCCTGTCACCCCCATAGGGACCCAAAGCAGCTTACGTCATTCCCCTCGCCTCCATTTTACCCTCACAACCGCCACGTGGGGTACGTTAAGCTGAGAGTCTGTGACCGGCCCAGGTGTCGCCCCGCGAGTTTCCATGGCACAAGTGAGGATTCGAACCCGAGCCGCCCAGATCCCAGCCCGACATCCTTAACCACTACATCCAGGCCCATAGCCAGGATTTTGTTGTTGTTGTTCGAAGGGTATTTAAATTTTTAAGGGGGCAGTTAAAATCTAGTTAATGACACTAATCCGAGGGCCTGTCTTTAAAGTGGGAGGCTCCAAGCCTGAAGAACAGCTCAGAGGACATTGAATGGCCTTCGTGTTTCCCAAAGGCTCATGGGAATGCTTCTGAAAGACTCACCGTGACCTAGGTGGTCTACGGCAGGACAGGGCTAGCAGAAAGGGGGATTCTGGGAGATGTACTGAAGGTGCCCCTCTTGTGTGACCTTCTGAGCTTTCTTGCCCTGCAGAAGGGAACTCTCAGAAGGCCTTTAAATGCCCTCTGAGCTGTTTCTTCCTGGGTCCCATTATCCCCCCCAAAAAAATTCCACAGTGGGAGGGAGAGGGAAGAGAAGAAGAGATTGGATTTATACCCTGCCCTTCACTACCCGAAGGAGTCTCAGTGCGGCTTACAAACTCCTTTCCCTTCCCCTCCCCACAACAGACACCCTGTGAGGTAGGTGGGGCTGAGAGAGCTCTTGACAGAAACTGCTCTTTTTTCAAGGACAGCTCTGACAGAACTATGGCTTGTCCAAGGTCACCCAGCAGCTGCAAGTGGAGGAGTGGGGAATCAAACCCGGTTCTCCCAGATTAGAGTCCGCGCACTTAACCACTACACCAATAAGCCCGGGGGGGGGGGGGGGCTGTTTTCAAAAATAAGGTTTCGGGCAGGGCTACTTGTGGGGGGCGGGGCTTTTAATTAAGGGGGCAAGGCCGTCACTACAGGCCTGGCTACATCACAGTGGCTTTCAGACAGAGGGCCTGGGTGGGTGGGGGAACCCAACCAGGTTGATGTCAGGCTACTTTTGCCCTTTCTCCCCAGGTATCTACTGCCCCAAATGCTACCGGCTCTTGAACAACATCTGCTCCATCTGCATGGGCCCCCTAACCTTTCAGGGAGATCTGGATGAGGAGATGTGAGTAAAGAAATGTATCTCGGGGCAGTACCGGAAAATGCAGGAGAACGGGGAGAGGTCAGTGAGGCTGGAATGAAGATGTTAGCAACGAGGAGGAGACAGGTTGGCGTTCCTTGCCCAGGATCAAGGGGCATCTAGGGGAACTGTAACGTCCTCTGCTCCATGCCCATCTGTCCAAAGGCAAAGAGGGGCCTTTAGTCACAATCCAGACCCACCAGAGAGCATGACGGAGCTGTTCGCTGCGAGTGCGGAAGAGAGAGAGGTCCAGAAAAAACCCCAGTAGAAACTGGATATATTTGCATAAATGTGTCTGTTCACACACTTAACTCACACCGCACGCATTCCAATAAATAGGTACATTCCTGTTGTGGAATCCCCCTTGCCTCTATCTGAGGATTAGGTGTGCCAAGGAGGAAGTCCTGCACCTTTTCTTTCAGTTGCAAGGGTGCAAGCCCCCACAAGCTGAGCTTGGTGCCATGGAATGTTCACAAACACCCCAGCTGCTCGGGGAAAACCACCCGCCTTATAATGTCGAAAGATGGCGGGGCGTGTAGAGGAAGCGGGAAAAGTTGCTAGGAAGAAAAAAAATCTCAACAGTGTGGGGGCTAAGAACAGAAGGGACTACATATATTAAGACCAGGAATATTTAGAGGACGGGAAGAAATTCAAGGGAGCCCCCATGGGGTAAATAGGGTGAGCTGAGATGCTCAATGGAGATGTTTTTCAAGGAACTGAGGCACAATGTGGAGAAAAGGAGAACTGTTTGGGGGAGCAGTCGGGGCAGTGAGGGGGGGAAACCCTGTTACCTGCCTCCCCTAGACGTTCCGATGGGAGAAACCCGGGCAGCGATCAGGTACCAAGGCAGGATGCTAAGGGACAGGCCCGTAACTATGGTGGGGCATTTCAGGGCTTCGCCCCCTCAAACGTGAGGCACACCCTACAACAGCTCCTGCCCCTCTCCCATTACATTAAAAGGGCCCTCCAGCTGATCGGCAAAGCACATGGCCCGCCAATCAGCTGGAGGGCCCTTTAAATCTTGCAGCCGCCCCTTTCCCTCCACTCCTCCAAGATTTAAAGGGCCCTCCAGCTGATCAGAGAGCCCTTTAAATCTTGCCTGCCTTCCCCGAACTCCAAGTGGCGAATTCGCTGCTTGGAGTTCGGGCACGGGCAACCCCTGCTTCAAAAACACCGTTTAAAACACCATTTAAGGGAATCCTTTAAATCAGGGGTGTCAAACTCATTTGTTATGAGGGCCAGATCTGACATAAACGAGACCTTGTTGGGCCGGGCCATGTGTGTCATAGCGGAGATACAAACTTCATAAAGGACACAAACACAAAGGGTTTTTTTAAAAAAACTTAAAATAAAAACATGCTTAAAACATCAGCACTCTTGCAATATTTTGTTTATTTGACAGTGTCTGATAACTGACACCTCTTGCTCTGAATTATTGCATCAAGATGTCTGTGCAGTTGCAATATTGAGTATGCTGTTCAGGTATGTATCTGTAAGCTGCAGACCTACGATGACGCTACAGCAACAGAACTGGAAGAAGCAGAAGACAGCCAGTTCCACTGGGGGCCTGATAGAAGCCCTCCGGGGGGCTGATCCGGCCCCCGGGCCACATGTTTGACACCCCTGCTTTAAATGGTGTTTTTTGAGTGCGGGCTGCCCAAGCCTGAACTTCAAGTGGCGAATTTGCCACTTGGAGTTTGGGGAAAGCGTGCAGCTGCCCCTCTCCCTTCCCTTCCCCTCTCCCTCCCCTGCTTCCCCACAAAATTTCCCCATGTCCCACCTACCCAAAATTTCTGGCTACGGGGCTGCTAAGGGACGTGTCCTCCCCCTCCAGCGACTCCAGCGACGAGGAGGCCATGGCCCTGCAGACGGTGGCCGTCAAGGCACTCCGGGAGCATCCGGGTGAGGAACGGGGCATCAAGCGGGCCGTCAAAGGGAAGGGGGCCTGCCGCCGCCTGCCCCCCGAGACGGCCCAGGAAACACTCGACCGGCTGAAGGAGGAGGGGAGCAGCTCCAGCGAGGACAGCGAATCCAGCAGCCCAAGGGACAGCAGCACCCCCAGCTCGGGGTCTCCCTCCAGGTGAGCCTAGGGGACGGGAGGGTCGCCATATGCATGCATGGAGCGGGCTTACCCTGAGTCAGACCCTGGCTCTAGCAAGGTCGCCTGCTCCAATGGGCAGTGGCTCTCCGGGGTCTCTGGCTAGCGGTCTTTCACATTACCGACCACCAGGGTGAAGGGTCATGTCAGTGTCTGTGTAGTGGTTAGGAGCGTGGACTCTAATCTGGGAGAACCGGGTTTGATTCCCCACTCCTCCACAGACAGCTGCTGGTGTGACCTTGGGTCAGTCACAAGTTCTCTCAGAGCTGTTCTCTCAAGAGCAGTTTCTGTCAAGAGCTCTCTCAGCCCCACCTCCCTCACAGGGTGTCTGTTGTGGGGAGGGGGAGGGAAAGGCGATTGTAAGCCACTCTGAAACTCCTTTGGGTAGTGAAGGGCGGGGTATACATCCAATCTCCTCTTCTTCTTTCTCACCAGCACTCTGGCTCTTGGGGGCTCAGAGGAGGAGACTGGAGGGACCATTTAGGCCACTTTCTTACCACCAGGACTCTGTACCAAGCCCGTACCAACTTACATTCACCCCTGGCAGGGGTGGCCCATCTACTAGGAAACCCAGGCCTAGTGCAGGGATCCCTGGACTTTTCGGGCCTGAGGGTACCTTTGGAATTCTGACCATGTGGTGGGGGCAGCCGTAAAATGGCTACCACAAAATGGCCATCATAGGAAGAAGAAGAATCGGTTGTCATGCCCCGCTCTTCACTACCCGAAGGAGTCTGACAATCTCCATTCCCTTCCCCTCCCCTCAACAGACACCCTGTGCGGTAGGGTGGGGTGTGAGAGAGCTCTCTTGAGAACTGCCCTTGAGAGAACAGCTCCGAGAGAACTTGTGACTGACCCAAGGTCACCCAGCTGGCTTCATGGGGAGGAGGAGCGGGGACTCAAACCCGGTTCTCCAGATCAGAGTCCTGCTGCTCTTAACCACTACACCAGGCTGGCAGCGAGGGAGCCGGATCAGCATTCCTCCCATGCATGCTCAACTTAGCAGTAAGTCCCACTACGTTCAATGGGATTTACTCCCAGGTAAGCATGCCCTGGCCTGGATAGCCTGGGTTAGCCCGATCTTGTCAGATCTCGGAAGCTAAACCGGGTTGGTCCTGGCCAGTATTTGGATGGGTTGCTACACAGAGGCAGGCCAGGGCAAGCCACCTCTGAAAATTTCTCTCCTTGGAAAGCCCAGGAGAGAATGCCAAAGGTTGGCTGGGACTTGATGGCAAAACCCCCCTCTAAACAATGAAGCTCACTCAGGACTGCAGCAATTGGAAGGAAGAAGAGATTGGACTTATACCCCGCCCTTCACTCGGAGTCTCAGAGCAGCTCACAATCTCCTTTCCCTTCCCCTCCCCACAACAGATGCCCTGGGAGGCAGGTGGGGCTGAGAGAGCTCTTCCAAGGACTGCTCCTGAGAGAACAGCTCTGAGAGAACTTGTGACTGGCCCAAGGTCACACCGGCAGCTGCATGTGGAGGAGGAGCGGGGAATCAAACCCGGTTCTCCCAGATTGGAGTCCACGCTCCTAACCACGACACCAAACTAGCAGGAGTTGGTGGGTTTCTGTATGTATTCTGGAAGGGGAGACGCTACCATCATCGTTCACCCAAGACACCAAAAACCCACGGGAGATGCCAGGGATTGAACCTGGGACCTTCTGTAGATGCTGCAGCCCTGAACTACGGCCCTGCTCCACTTGGGGTGGCTCTGATTTTTCCGGACCAAGGCTGGGTGCCGTTGGGAACCGTGGGACAGGGATTCAACATTGCTAAGTCCTGCCCTGGAGCCTGCTCCTAAAAAGGCAGGAAGCGCTACCCATAGAGAAGGGTGGGAGAAATACGTACCAGACAGACCAACTTCCTCTCTGGCCCGTCTAGGGCAGGAGTTGTCTGCCCACAGTGGCTTGAGTGTCCCATTTTTAATGGCATTCCAGAAATAGTGTCTTTGCTCAAAAGGAAGATAACCCTGAATGTGAGATGCCCCTCCAAACCCCCCCCCCCAAAGTTATACACTAAGAAATTGTTTTTACTGGAACTGGAACTCGTATGCAAATATAAAACAGTCCCCATACTTGAAGAGGGGGGGGGGGACACATACCTAATCTTGCATTAGAGTAAAACTGTAGTCACTGCCCAAGAAAGGGCAATTCCATATTGCAGATTTAAACTGGGAACCTTTTTCCAGAAAACGACGAGGTTGTGTGTCTGTTTGGTTGTAAAGCGCCATCAGGTCATAGCCAGTTTATGGCGACCCCATAGTAGGGTTTTCAAGGCAAGGGAATAAGCCGCGGCAGCTTTTGCCATTGCCTTCCTCTGCAAAGTCTTCCTTGGTGGTCTCCCCCATCCAAGTACCGACCCAACCTAGCTTCCAAGCTCTGATGAGATCGGGCTATCTTATCCCATTCCACATACCCAAGGAAGAGGGTAGAGGGATGCAAAATAATTCTAAGCATCTTCCCAAACAGCTAGTCTGGTGCAGTGGTTTGTTAGGATCTGGGAGACCCGGGTTTGATTCCCCACATTGCCATGGAAGCTGGCTGGGTGACCTTGGGCCAGTCACAGGCTCTCGGCCTATCCTACCTTGCAGGCTTGTTGTGAGGATAAAATGGAAGAGGAAGAGTGTTGTAAGCCACTTTGGGTCCCCGTTGGGGAGAAAAGCAGGGTATGGATGAAGTAAATAGCAATAAATAATGCTCATGGGGAAAGAGGGAAACAGTACTCTTAAACAGTAGTAGAAAGCCAATAGACACTTGTGGCTTAGAGAAAGCCTAAAGCTGGATGTGGCCAGGCCCAAAGCCAGGATTTGGTGGTTTGTGCGGCCATTTTTTCCCCTGGAGGGGCAGAAGTTCTCAGTGCAGAAAAAAAGTCATTTAGCCAGTAGAAAGCCATTACCAGGATAGATCTCTAAATTCTCAGCTGTTGACCATTTTAGATGACAGTTCTCAGCTGCTGCAAGTTAATCACTTCTGCCAGCCTAAGGAACAGTTCTCCTAACAAACCTGCAGGTGGAGGTGATGATTTCTAGAGTCAAGAAAGCCAATACTTAGGCAGAAAAACTCTCTTAAAGGAGACCAGTTCCTTGACACAGAGTTAGAAGGGATCCTAGAAGTCACCTACTCCAACCCCCTTGCTCAATCTGGGAATTAGTCAACTGCAGCACCCCACTCTGCTTAAAAGAGCGCATGCTTTTAAAAAAATGTTTTAAAAATGATTGAAAAAAGCACTTACAGGAGAAATTCTTGTGGGGCTGTGCCTTTAAGAAAGGAGGCGGAGCTTCCAAAAGCCCCACAGTAGCTACGGGCCTGGCCAGGGCAGGATCACACAAGCTTCCCCGTCTCTCCCAACAGCCTGGATTTCACCTATCAAGATCAGGCAGAGACGAGTGGCAGTGAGGGACCCACCCCGGAGACCAAGGAGTTGGAGGAGGTGAAATCGGAGGGGCGCCCCCTGCAGGAGGAGACCAAATCTGAGAGAAGACCTCTGGAGGAGGTGGAGATACCTGGTGGGCGTCCCATGCCGGAGATGGAAGAAGGTCATCCAAGGGGGTCACTGGGGCTGGCAGGGATGGGGAGACCAAGGGGTCCAATAGGGCTGGCAGGGATGGGTACCCAACCGATCCGTCTGCCCTTTCTCCCCTTTAAGAAGGATACCTAGATATTAAATGATGAGGCACAGACGTGGTGTCAGGATAAATACACAAGGATGTGCGCGGCAGTCACAAAATGACGCACTTCTCACTGCAAGGGCACACACCAAGGGGAGTCACACACTTCCCTTTGCTCCCATGCACGAATTTGCATGCAGGCGCATACAGCAGTCCTGCCTGCCTGCCTGCCTGCCACTGCTGATAACAAGCACTGGGGAACAGTGACTTGGGGACAGCTTTGAAGCCCCCAGCCACAAACACTCTCGGTCCATCAAGGTCAGCGTTGTCTACTCAGACTGGCAGCAGCCCTCCAGGGTCTCAGGCGGAGGTCCTTTACGTGGCCTACTGCCCAGTCCTCTACAGCGGAGATGCCAGGGACTCCGCCAGAGATGCTGGGGATCTTCTGCACACAGAGCAGATGCTCTGCCACTGAGCCGTGTACCCCACCTTAAAAATGCATATGAAGCTGCCTTGTACTGAACCAGACCCTCGGTCCATCAAGGTCAGTATTGTCTACTCAGACTGGCAGCGGGTCTCAGGTGGAGGTCTTTCCCATCACGTAATGCCTGGTCCTTTCAACTGGAGATGCCGGGGATTGAACCTGGGACCTTCCGCATGCAGAGCAGATATTCCACCACTGAGCCACGCCCCCTCCCCAACTTTGGTCCATCAAGGTCAGTGTCATCTATTCAGAATGGCAGCGGCTCTCCAGGGTCTCAGGTGGAGGTCTTTCCCATCACCTACTGTCTGGTCCATTTATATGGCGATGCTGGGGATTGAACCTGGGACCTTCTGCATGCCAAGCAGAGGCTCTTCCACTAAGCCACCCTTATACTGAGTCAGACCTTTGGCCCATCAAGGTCAATACTGTCTACACAAACCGGCAGCAGCTCTCCAGGGTCTCAGGCGGAGGTCTTTCACATCACCTACCGTCTGGTCTATTTAACGAGATGCCGGGGGTCGAACCTGGGACCTTCTGTATGCAATGCAGGGGCTCGTCCACTGAACCACGGCCCCTCCCTGTACCACCTCCCACCACTCCCCTCGCAGTCGCACACCCATCGACTCGTGCGGTGTC
>NW_015171502.1:1501277-1503217 GCF_001447785.1 Gekko japonicus | reverse complement strand
CACAGGCGGACACCAGAGACTCCCTGCTTTCCATTTTATTGTGAAGCAGCGTCAACGGACAAGTCACCAGGAGAAACAGTACGCAGGGGGGTGAAAGGGGGAGCTGCCCCCCCTCTCCTCCGGAATGCATCTTATCTAGCCCCCCCACGCTGCTGGTGGGGGGGCAGGACCGACATGAAGAGTGAGCAGAAAGATTCCCCCCCCCCCCAAAAGCACATTTTTCTCAATAGCTGAGAAGCAGCGACTGGGAAGGGGGAGTTCTAAAGAAGGTGGAGAGGGGGAAGGAAAGACAAGAGGGAAGGGGGGGGGGACGAAGTACAATCCAGGCTGGGCCAGACCCGCTGGGGGAAAGACCCGCCCGGCTGAGCCCTACACTGCAATTACGGACTTTCAAGTAGCTAAAAATTCAAGTTTAAACATACAGGCACTTTGAAGCCAAGGAAGACACCCGAGACCACGCGCCCCCCCCCGCCTCCTCCGTGGCGAGAGACCCCAGGGCACGGCTTCTGCAGGGGGGGGCACAGGATGAGGATGGTCCGGAGGAAAGCAGAGCGCAAAAAAATAATATATTACATCATCTTCTTAAATATAGATAAACTCTGAATTAATACTCGAGGAGGCCCCTCTCTGACCCGTGACCACCTCTCCCCCTCCCTCACCCCTCCCGCAATAACGACAAATAAAGCGACTCTGCCTTTCCCAAAGGGGTGGGGGAATTGGAAACTCAAGGAATGTGCAAACAGGCGGGGAGGGGGACAGTCAGGCTCGATGCCCCCCAAACCTCCCACCACCCAGCCCAACCCCTCTATCGGTGATCCCCCACCCCGTCCGCCCCCATCGACTGGGATATTCTAGTGCAATAAAGTGGTAGAGAATAAGGGCGTGGGGGCATTTAAAGCTCGGAAGAAGGAAGGGTGTAAAGGGGGGGAGGGATGCATTTGTGTGCAACCCTAACCCGCCCCCCCCCATACAAAGTGTAATTTTTTTTTTTACTGTGGAGGCATAAATCTATGATTTCGGAAGAGACGGACCCCCGTTCCCCCCCCCACACACACACAAGTGCTAAACGTCTGTCTCTCTCTACCCGTGGGTGCCGCAAGGACATCGGGATGGAAGCCCTCCTGTGGCGAGTGATCCCCACCCCCATAGGGTGAACGGAGGATGGTGGGGGGGGGCGGCGACGGCTCCGGCCCAGTGCAGTGTGCAAGAGAGCCACCAGGGGGCGGCACGGGCCTGGCCCGACACACCATCCGCCTCGGCAGTGCCAAGGAACAAGGTGCAGCAGCGGCCGGGCACGGCCTGTTCCTCCGGTCGGTCGGGACAGGGACTGCCCTGGGTGGGGAGAACGCCCCCGCCCCCGCGCCAGGCAAAGTCTCCGAGCCTGGCACGGGCCCCGAAAAACAGCCGCCGTGTCCAAAAGGGGGAAGGAAAATAAAAGGCCGCTTAACTGAAGCCTCGTTCTCTTTTTTTTTCACACACCAACGCTTTCCCCTTTTCTGCTTCACAAACGTCCAACGGGAGGAGGGCGACGCGACCCGGAAGTGGGCACGGAACCCAGGAGTCCTGGCTCTCTCCCAAGCCTTTTTCGACGCCACCTCTTTTTCCCCCCACAGAGTCTGGTGGTGTCTCTTCTCCCCCGCCCCTGCCCCATCCCGGCCTTCCAAAATGGAGGACGGAACCTAAAAAAGAACAGGGGCCTGAGGCCTACGTGGTGCCAGCCACTCCAAATTTTAGTCCTCCTCTCTTTTTCCCCCAGGAAGTCGGGACCCCCTATTCTACCCCTACATAACTGCTTGTTTCGCAAACCTGAGCGCACACAGTCTCCTTAGGTTGTTCCCGCCCCACCCCTGTCCCACATTGGGGACCACTTTGGTTCAGAACGGCCTCTTCCCCCCCCCCCCCCCGAGGCGCTTCGCTGAAGGTGGGGCGCGCACCGGGCG
>NW_015171502.1:1451438-1501214 GCF_001447785.1 Gekko japonicus | reverse complement strand
GGCCCAACCCGGGGGGGGGGGGGGATAGTGCATCTAGTCGATGGCGGAGTCTTTACAGAATCACCACGGCAACTGTCCAAGCAAGGCAGGCTCGAGGCCTAGGCCCAGGCCTCACGCCATTTCTATTGCTGCTGGCCTGTCGGTCTGCATCTTCTCCACACCACCTTCTTCCTCTTCATCCTCGTCCTCCTCTTCTTCCTCTTCTTTGGGGACAGGAGACGGGCCCCGGTGGGCCCGGTCCTGGTCCCAGTAGCGGGCGAGCGAGAGCAGCCCCTCGATCTGCCCGTTGGTCAACTCGAGGTCGCCGGAGGGCGGGGGCGTCCCGGCGGCGGGCAGGGACTCGGACTCGTGGTCGCCGGCCCGACGCCGGCGCCTCGTCCGCACCTCCAGGCAGTTCTGGCCCTTGAGGTGGCGCTGGAGGTGGTCGTCCTTGGCGAAGGCCTTGTGGCAAAGGCAGCACTCGTAGGGGCGGGCGCCCGTGTGCAGGTGGAGGTGGTTCTTCAGGTCGTAGCTGTGCAGGAAGCGAGCCGGGCAGTGCGGGCAGGAGTAGGGGCGCTCGCCCGTGTGTTTCCGCATGTGGATCTTCAGCTTGTCGTTCCTGCCAGAGAAAGGGAAGGCTGGTCAAAAGAGGGAGGGGCTCGGAGACTTTGGGGGGGCTCTGACCAGCAACGAATCCCAAATTCAAGAATGCGCATTTCTAGTCCTGACAAGGCTCCCTCTAAGCTGTGGAGTCTTGTGAGCAAAAATTCTACTTTATGAGCGACTGGCATTAAAGGTGTGAGCGAGCGATTTGGCTGCTGCATAATTTAGTTGGCTCTGGAGCCCTCCTCCCTAAGCCGAGAGAAAAATGCGTGAGCCAGAGGCTAAAAAACTGTGAGCGAGCTCACACTAACTCAGCTTAGAGGGAACACTGACCCCTGGAGTTCTGGGGGGGGTGTGGAGCCTGAGGAGGGCAGGATTTGGGGAGGGGGGAGACTTCAGTGGGGCGTGACACCACAGAGCCCACCTTTCAAAGCGGCCGTTTTCTCCAGGGGGAACCGATCTTTGTCTCCTGGAGATCAGTTGTGATCCCAGGAGATCTCCAGCCACCACCTGGAGGATGGCAACCCCAAGATCTCCTGGCACGACACCTGATCCCCAGATAACAGAGGCGAACCCCCCTGGAGGAAACGGCTGCTGTGGAGGGCGGACCCCGGGCCGTTACACCCTTCCGAGTCCCCTCCCCTCCCCAAACCCCACCCTCCCCAGGCTCCACCCCCCAAATCTCCAGGAATCCCCCGACCCAGAGTTGACACTGGTGAGGAAAGAGGGCAGGAGTCACTGTAGGGTCACATTCATTACTCATTAAAATGTCATCGTTTTACTTTCAGAAGAATTGCACTAACGGTAAGGGTCGCCCCACTAAAGAGTACCTTAATATAGAAACCAGTGTAATTTTTTAAAAAAACAACAAGCATCGGCCGGCATAATCAAGAATAGAAGACATCAGAGCAAAATCAGAGCGAGTCTATACAGACAGCACACTGACCTGGACGGCCCAGGCGAGCCCGATCTCATCAGATCTCAGAAGCTGAGCAGGGTCAGCCCCGGTCAGTACTCGGATGGGAGACCACCAGGGGTCATTTCCTGTGGGAGCGCACAGGAGCGGAGCTCCGGCAGCAAGGAGCCCAGGGGGCGGGGGCACATACAACAAGCCTTAAAAAGGATATGATAGCTTTGGAAAAAGTGCAGAAAATGGCAACTCGAATGATAAAAGGGTTGAAACACTTTCCCTATGAGCAGGGGTCATTTCCTGCAGGAGCGCACAGGAGCGGAGCTCCGGCAGTAAAGAGCCCAGGGGGCGGGCACATGCCACAAGCCCCACCCCCTGCTCCCAGCAGCTCTCAGTCAGAGCAAGAAGCAGCCAGGTAAGCTGCAGAGCCCCCCCCCTGCCCCCCTGGCCCAAAACAGTCCAGTGGCACCTTTAAGACCATGTTTTGTTCAGGTACAAGCTCTCCTCTGCAAGGACAGATCTGCACGTGTCCCCTCCCCCCCCCAATAGCTAGCAATCCAACAGTCCAGTGGCACCTTTAAGACCAAGTTTTGTTCAGGTACAAGCTCTCCCTCCTCTGCGAGGACAGATTTGCACGTTTCCCCCCCCCCCCAAAAAAAATAGCTAGCAATCCAAAACAGTCCATTGGAGCCTGAGCAGTGGGTGTTGCCTTCTGACACACTTCTGGTGATGTCAGGGGCAATGCTCCCTCTAAGCTCTGGAGTCTTGTGAGTAAAACTTCTACTTTGTGAGCTACTGGCATTAAAGCTGTGAGCGAGTGATTTGGTTACTGCATAAGTCAGTTTGCTCTGGAGCCCTCCTTCCTGAGCGAAGACAAAAATGTGTGAGCCGGAGGCCAAAACACTGTGAGCTAGCTCACACTAACTCAGCTTAGGGTGAACACTGGCCAGGGGGTGTGGCATATGCGAATGAGTTGTGCTAATGAGCGCCTGCACCTCTTTTTCTACGAAATGACCCCTGGAGACCACCGAGGAAGTCCGGAGTCACTAAGCGATGGCAAGCCCACTCTGATGGCCCACAGGGTCACCATAAGTCAGCGGCGACCCAATGTCCCTTTCTACCCCCAAAGCTAGATTCAGGTGGGGGGCTGTGTTGGTCTGAAGCGACAGAACAAAGTTTTGAGTATCAGCTTCCACATGCATGCACACTTCTTCCGATACCCGGAGACGTGTGCCTGCGCACGAAAGCTTATACCCAGAATTAAACTTTGTTGGTCTTACAGGTGCCACCGGACTCAAATTTTGTTCTTCCACTAAAGCTGAGCAGGTTAGTACTGGGATGGGAGACCTCCAAGGAAGACCAGGGTTGCGACGCGGAGGCAGGCAATGGCAAGTCACCTCTGGGTGTCTCTTGCCTCGAAAACCCACTGCTCTCCCAAGGCTCCACCCCCAAAATCTCCAGGTGTTTCCCAAATCAGAGCTGGCAACCCTAAGGTCACGGCTCTTGTTTTACTTCATGGCATGCAATTCCCCCTTCCCAAACGAAACCGTTTGATCCAGGAAAGCCTTTTCTGCTTGATTCTGCTCAATGTATGAACTGGATTGTATAGTTCAGCTACATACTGAAACCCGCTGGAATCAGACGTCTCTGCCTGCGCCAGCTGCATTCCAAGAGAGTCCATCTGCTCCTTCGGGCTGTATTTGCTGGGCACAAAAAAGTGCTTGGAAACCAATTTCTAAACATCCCGGTTTAATGTTTCCACGGAGAAGAGCATCCCCGCAATTAGAACAACCCACCACTTTCGGCAGTGCCCAAAGCCTGCCCTGCATGAAACACCCTTATGATCACCCCAAATTGGGGGAAGAGGGAAAGAAAAAAGGGGGGGCCACGCGTCAGACCTGGAAGTGGTTATTTTGTGGAAGCGACAAGCAGCTGGAATTTTGCTAGAAGCCCAGCCACCTCTTCCCCTGAATGTGTGCCACCGAGATGAGTGACGGAGGCTCTGTATATGCCCAGAGGCACTCTCGACTCTACCCAGCCTGCAGAGTGGAAAGAGCCGCGAGCCCTAGCAAATAAGGCCCAGGGGATCGCAGGTGTGGGGACACTGGCCCCTTAGGGAAATCCACCAGGAGGACCACCAATTAAAATTAAATATCAGACTTCTATTTTGGTTTTTGCTGTCTCATGCAGATGTATATAATGGATCCCTCAATGTGTAAGTCCTTGGGCCTTCAGATTTCTGTCTACGGGCCTAATAGAGGAGACCGCAGCCTAGGGCAGAGTGATTTCAGAAAGGTGGGGTATGAACCCCTGCCACGGTTTTCCAGGAAAGGCAAGGGGAGGCCAGCCTCCAGGTGGGGCCTGGGGATCCCCAGGAATTACTGCTCATCTCCAGACTACAGAGGTTAGTTCCCCTGGAGAAAATGGCTGCTTTGGAGGGAGGACTCTAGGGCATTGTGCCCCACTGAGGTCCCCTGTCCTCCCCAGGCTCCATCCCCAAACCTCCAGGAGTTTCCCAGCCTGGATCTGGCAACCCTACGAGAGCCAGTGTGGTGTAGTGGTTAAGAGTGCGGATTCAAATCTGAGAGAACCGGGTTTGAGGCCCCACTCCTCTGCATGCAGCTGCTGGTGTGACCTTGGGTCAGTCACAAGTTCTCTTGGAGCTGTTCTCTCATCGGCAGTTCTCGGGAGAGCCCTCAGCCCCACGGGGTGCCTTGTTGTGGGGAGGGGAAGGGAAAGGAGATTGTAAGCTGCTCTGAGACTCCTTTGGGTAGTGAAGGGTGGGGTATCAATCCAATCTCTTCTTCCACCCCCTGCTGGTCACCGGGGGGGACCTGGCAACCCTATGCCCCACCAATGTCCTTCCTCGGGCCCCCCACCCCAGGGTCACCTGCACACAAGACTTCCCAAGCATGGAGATACAATACAAATCAGAAGCTCAGCTCGGGTGCTGACTTCAACAGGTGTCCCGGCTCGTGTCCAGCATCTGTTTCCAGTGCCCTGGAAGCCAGTGGGGGGCGAAGGGGAAAGAAGCTATCCTTAAAAACCACTTGCACGGAGCAGCCGTGTACGGAAACAGACCGTCGGTCTGTTGAGATCAGTACTGTCTGCTCAGAGCGGTGGCAGCTCTCCAGGATCTCGGCCTGGGGTCTTTCACATCACTGGCTGCCTGACCCTGTCAAGTGGAGGCGTCGGGGGGGGGGGGGGGGGAACCTTCTGTATGCCAAGCAGATGCTTTGGTCACGGCCCCTCCCAAACACACACACAAAAATTGTTTGCAGTCCTCCCAGTTAAGCCTGATTGTCAGACTTGGGCTGCAGAAGCCTGTTAAGCCACCTTTGACTTTGGGGGTGATGGCCGAAGGGGGACGCATCTCTGTGCGAGCAGCAGCTTCCCAGTATTTCTCTAAGGCTGGTTCTGCATTGGCTTTTCCCTCTGTCGTTTTACCAAACCCATGCTGGAACAGAAAAGGTGCAGCTCAAAACCACATTCAAATACTCCGGGGCCAACGCCGTACTGACTGCGAAGTCACCCCTGAACGGCCAGATATCTATGCAGAAGGTACCATAAAAACTGATGATCAAAGAAAGCAAAAGCGGCATGCAATGCAGAGGGTACCATAAAATCCGACGATCAAAGGAAGCGAAAGTGGCATGCTATGCAGAGGGTACCATAAAATCCGACGATCAAAGGAAGCGAAAGCGGCATGCAATGCAGTAAACGTAAAGGTAAAGGTTCCCTTGCTCGAAAGCCAGTTGAATCCGACTCTAGGGTTGCGGTGCTCATCTCCGTTTCAAAGCCGAAGAGCCAGCCCTGTCCGAAGACGTTTCCGTGGTCATGTGGCCGGCATGACTCAACACCAAGGTGCACGGAACGCTGTTACCTTCCCACCGAAGTGGTACCTATTTATCTACTTGCAATTTCTTGCTTTCGAACTGCTAGGTTGGCAGGAGCTGGAACTAGAGACAGGAGCTCACCCTGTCTTGCGGCACCCGGGTCTTGAACTGCTGAACTACTGACCTTCCACAGCCTGCAGTTCAGCGTCTTAACCACTTGAGCCACCGCAGCTCCTATGCAATGCAGAGGGTACCATAAAATCCGACGATCAAAGGAAGCGAAAGCGGCATGCGATGACAAGGGGAATTTCTGTTCCAACGTGGGTTTGGTAAAACAACAGAGGGAAAAGCCAATGCAGACTCACCCTACTAAGTCTGCGATAGCTTTCGACACTGTGACCTGGGAAGCACATTATGTTAGAGCACATTACAGGCAGGGAAGGTCACCTGAGCTAGGGAACCTTCACATGATTTATACACCAGTACCCCCAGTGTCATAAATGGAATTCTGGCAGGACGTGGGGCAGTGTGGGAGAGCGCCAAGTCGAAGGGTGGAAAGCGAGCCCCACGGCTGCACTCACCGAGTGAAGCGGACCCCGCAGACCTCACAGGCGAACGGCTTCTCCCCGGTGTGGGTGCGCATGTGGCGGGGTAACTTGCCAGCACCGTGGATAACCTTGTGGCAGACGGGACACTCCTGCGGCATCTGTGAGCGGCGCTTGCGCACCAGCTTGTCAGGGGCATCGAGACCCGGAGTCAGCCCGTCCGTGTTCAGTGCCCGCATGCAGTTCATGATGTTGGGGTCGACGGGTTCTTCGTCGGAACCCATATCCTCGGGCGAGAGGCCCCGGCTGTATGGGTAAGGATAGGTACGAGAAGGTTGGAGTCCCTCTTCCTCATCCTCTCGGGGGAGGCCAAAGGCCGGCGCGGGAGAAGCCTGGCTGGGGGGGCTGGGGCGCCCCTGCGTCCCGGTTGAGGAAGGGGACGGAGAAGAAGACGGCTCCACAACGTGGTTGTTGAGGCGGGAACCTTTGGTCTGCAGAAACTTGCGGGTTTTCTTGCTGCGGCGGGGGGCCGGGCAGGCCGGGGGCTCGGCCAAGTCCCCTTCGGCGTTGGGCAGGGTGGCGAAGGCCTCCAGATAGCGGCGGGCACGTTCCCGGGCAGCGTCGTCGGGAACGGGGGCTTCCAAACCGTTGCCTTGCAAGATCTCCACGCAGGCCGCGATGACGCAAGGGATCTCGAGGAGGCGTGCCGCGCGCAACACCTCGCCGAGGCTTCCCGTGCTGATGGTCAACGTGGCGGTGTAGGCGAAGTCCAGGAGGGCCCCCAGAGCCTCAGCCCCCACGAAATCCAGCTCGCACACCCCCATGCCTGGCCCCGCGAAGAGCCGCTGGAAGTAGCGGCTGGAGGCGGCCAGCACGGCTCGGTGGGTCCGGTACTCTGAACCCTGAGTCCGCAGGGTCACGTCGCACAGTACCCCCCGCCGACGTTGCTCGTTCAGGCGTCCCAGGAGCTCGCTGCTGTGCTCTGGGAAAGGGATCCCAATCAAGTCGTCTTCAGGGCTGCCCATTGCCTCACCTGCATGGAACAGAGGGAACGGGGATATTAGCCAGACGGTATCACAGCCAGGTTGAAGATTTAGACTGGACCTGGGGATATCCAGATTCAAACCTCCACTCAACCAGAAAGCTAGCTCCCTGGGTGACCTTGGACCAGACACACTCTCTCAGCCCAGCTTACGTCACAGAAGAAGAAGAAGATGGTTTCAGAGGTCATTTCGGGGGGGATCGCGGGGGATCGCAGGTCCCCCGGGTGAGGTACGGGGGGCGGGGCACATGACAAAGCCCCGCCCCCTGCTTCCGGCTGCCCCGCTTCCGGCCCTCATTCAGCCAGGCAGCGGCAGCCGGGACCGTTGGGGGCGGGGTGTGTGGCCTTATGACACACTTCCGGTGATGTCAGGGGGTGTGGCATATGCTAATGAGGTATGCTAATGAGTCCCCTAGCTTTTTTTCTACAAAACGACCCCTGGTTGGTTTTATACCCCGCTCTTCACTACCTGAAGGAGTCTTGGAGCGACTTACGGTCGCCTTCCCTTCCTCTCCCCACAACGGACACCCTGTGAGGTAGGCGGGGCTAAGAGAGCTCTGAGAGAACCGTGACTGACCCAAGATCACCCAGCTGGCTTCGTGTGGAGAAGTGGGGAGTCAAACCCGGTTCTCCAGATTAGAGTCCGCCGCTCTTCACCACGACACCGACTACCCTCAACCCCTGCAGCAATACAGATACCACGAGGATCACCTTCTCCGATATAAGGTCAGGCGTGCATCAAGGTCACCCACTGAGGCCCTGAACAGTGTTCCCTCTAAACTGAGTGAGTGTGAGCTAGCTCACAGCTTTTTTAGCCTCCGGCTCACACATTTTTGTCTCAGCTCAGGAAGGAGGGCCCCAGAGCAGACTGATTTATCCAGTAGCCAAATCGCTCGCTCACAACTTTGATACCAGTAGCTCACAAAGTAGAATTTTTGCTCACAGGACTCAACAGCTTAGAGGGAGCAGTGGCCCTGAAGTGTATTTATTTATTTTTATTTATTAGATTCCTATCCTGCCCTTTCCCAAAGGCTATGTTGGACAGGGCCTTTTCAGAAGTGGGACCAATACTGCCGGAGTCCCCTTCTAGCGAGACTCGCCTGTTGCATTCCCCATTTCCCTTTAGATGACAAGCTATAGATGGTCTCAGAGGCCATCAGAAGTGCACTGATCAGTGCTGTCTTGATTGTTAAGCTTGTAGATGATTAACTTCTGACATATTCGACCGGTTATCGACTCATGTTGGCTGCCGCTACGTAGTTTCCCTAGTTGGCGATGGGTAGCTTACGGATGGTTTTCCTGTTATGTCATAAGGAAGTTTAAGCGGGTCAGAAGGTGGGCTCAAGCTATTTTTCAACAAACAAAACCAAAATGCGCACTAGGCACATGAGTACATTCAAGACCCTTAACATTATCCTCGCAAGGGTCTTTACAGATGGGCCGATATTATCATCAGGAGCTGATGGAGCCCAGTGCAACTCTCCAGTTCAAAATCTCTCGTCTTCCAGAAATTTGCAAGGTGACCTAGGCCTTCCCCCCCCTGTCTTGCGGAGATAACTATTCTGGCCTACTTTGCAAGACTGTTGTACAGAGTACGAGGGGACGATACATTTGAAAAACCCTAGAAAGTGGCTATGCAAATGCTGGTATCCCCTCTCCACAGATGAGGGAAAGCTGAAGCCAAGAGCGTGCCACGCACTCAGGCCACGAAGCAAGTCTAGGGAACCTGCAAAATTCAAACTGGGGACTTCTCGGCTCAGCGGCAGCACGCCAGGTGGACTCGCACCCCCTACCCCCTCCAAGCCTGAGCACGTCTCCTTCAGGGAAGGAGGAGGAGGAGGTCGGGCACCAAAGCGGCTAAAAAGGAAGCACACCGACAGAACGCAGCACCTTCATCTCAGCCGAGAGAGGAAGTCCTCTCGCCCCCATACAACGCAAAGCAGATCGGGGGCCCAGATAACCAGCTTGGTTGAGGGCTGGCTGTGGCAGATTCCTAGGAAAGATACGGCTGTTCCCTCGTGCCACCCACGGCCTGCCCCCCCCCCCGAGGGGAAAGGTTAAAATTTGCAAGTGGTTCGAACCCACAGCACAATGCCAATCCTCGTAGAAGAAACACCACTTGCCATTGCTTAATGTCTGGAGCCTCCAAGCCCCAACCTTCCCCTCCGTCTGTCACTGGTTCCCTGCCCCACCCTGGTTGCCTACCGAAAGCAGAAACACAGCAGGTAAAGCTTCTCCGGCAGATCAGCTTCGCCAGCTGGATTTCCGCCCGGGCACTGGCAGCTATGGCGGCCGCCCGTAGCTCTCCCTCCTTAATTGTGCCGTTTGAACTGACGCCAGCCCACCCCACCGTTCCCCGTAACGCACAGCCCTGTGGCAGACAGTGGGCTGAAGGCCGAAACCAGGAACCATACGTGAGAACCCACGATTAGAGACAAGAATCAGAACGAACCAGCAGCCTGTAATTTGGTGAGGCAGAGACACACCGTGCTTATTAAATGGGGACAGGGCTGAGGCACTGAGAATCATAAGAGCATCAGAGAAGCCATATTGGGTCAGGCCAATGGCCCATCCAGTCCAGCACTCTGGGTCACACAGTGGCCGAATCCCAGGGGCCATCAGGAGGTCCACCAGCGGGGTCAGAACTCCAGAGGCCCTCCCACTGTTGCCCCCCCCCAAGCACCAAGAACATGACATAAAAGAAGCCATGTTGGATCAGACCAATGGCCCACCCAGTCCAACACTCTGTGCCACACAGTGGACAAAACCCAGGTGCCATCAGGAGGTCCACCAGCGGGGTCAGAACTCCAGAAGCCCTCCCACCGTCGCCCCCCCCCCAAGCACCAAGAACATAACAAGAGAAGCCATGTTGGATCAGACCAATGGCCCACCCAGTCCAGCACTGTGCCACACAGTGGTCAAAATACCGGGTGCCATCAGGAGGTCCACCAGCAGGGCCAGAACTCCAGAAGCCCTCTCACCGTTCCCCCCCCACAAGCACCAAGATCATAACATAAGAGAAGCCATGTTGGATCAGACCAATGGCCCACCCAGTCCAGCACTGTGCCACACAGTGGTCAAAATACCGGGTGCCATCAGGAGGTCCACCAGCAGGGCCAGAACTCCAGAAGCCCTCCCACTCTTGCCCCCCCCAAAAAACACCAAGAATACAGAGCATCACTGACCCAGATAGTGTTCCATCTAATCCTTGTGGCTAAGAACCACTGATGGACCTCTGCTCCAGATGTTTATCCAAGCCCCTCTTGAAGCTGTCTGTGCTTGTAGCTGCCACCACATCCAGTGGCAGTGAATTCCACGTGTTAAATCAGTCCCCCCTTAAGTAGAACTAGGGACTATTCATCATGTGTGTCCCCCTTCCAACATACTTATTTAAGGGACACCTGTACAAGGTACAGGCAGGAGGGAAACTGACGTGCCCCGTAGCCAGTAGCACTGCTCGGTCCTTTTTAACTGGAGATGCTGGGGATCGAACCTGGGACCTTCTGCATACAAAGCAAATACTCTGCCACTGAGCCACAGCCCCTCCCCAGATAGTCCAACCAAACCCCCCTGTTCCTCACCTGGCCTTTGTCTCTTACCAAGGCCCTGTTCCTAAGGCTGGTGTCCTACGTGCTGAGTGACCAGAGCGGAATTCAGGGTCACCAACTCCCCCACCTTAGTCCAGTCTATAACACAGGTGCCCAGCGGGCAGAAATCTAACAGGTAAAGCGTTTCCTCATCCGCGATTGAGTGCCTCCCGAGATAGCTGCAAAACGCACCTCAGCCTTGCTAGGTAGGAAAGAGAACGCCGAGAACATTAGTGGGGCCATGACCCACTGCGCTTTGTCCAGCGTCCCCGTCTCTGCAAACTATTTCCAGAAAGGACAATCCCGGGACGATAATTTGCCTACTGCTATGACACTTCTGCTCATTTCTACCGAGGATCTCAAGGAGACACACGCGGTTCCCTCGTCTGACCCTTACGCCGACCCTGTGAAGCAGGCTCGGCCTGCCACTTCTGCCCTCTGTGGCATGGAATACCTTTACCCCAGATAGTTTGGGTGCCCCATGGGTACGGATGGGGGGAGAGCAGAGAGAATAGAACAGCATGCCCCTTCTTGCCCGGGCACGGAGGATAGCACTCTACGGCCGCTCCCTGCCCGCCTTGGGTGCCCGCCAGCGGAGCTGTTTGCCTTTGCAGGGGCAGGGGGTGGGTGGGAACGGGCTCCGGCAGGGGCAGCCGCGCCCCTCTCTGCCAAGCAGGCCCAACCGGCCGGGCAAGGGGACGGGCAGGCTCCGTGGAAACTGCCAGGCGTGGCTGCGCTGGAGCACTCTGACCCAGGAGCTGGGTGCGGCCGCGTCATGACAGCACCCCGGCCAGGGTGCCAGCTCAGCCCGAACCCACGTGGCGAGGAGCAAAGGGGGCATTTTCTCAGAGCCGGCTGTCTCCCCCAGGGGCAGCACTGGGGAAAGCCAACCGTGCCAAGCGTCTTCTCGTCCCAGGCCGCCAGCTGCCCTGGCCTGCCCTGAGAAAAAGCAGGCAGACGGGCTCCTCACCTGCCTTCTCTGCCGCACCTGGCTGGTGAAGCCGAAATCCTCACCCCGCCCCTGTGGGGCCCCCTCCCCCGACATCCAGGGCAGTGTTCCCTCTAAGCTGAGTTTAGTGTGAGCTGGCTCACAGTTTCTTTAGCCTCCGGCTCACACATCTTTGCCTTCGTTCAGGAAGGAGGGCTCCAGAGCAAACTGATTTATGCAGTAGCCCAATCCCTCGCTCACAACTTTCATGCCAGCAGCTCACAAAGTAGAATTTTTGCTCACAGATTCTCAGATCTTTTAACTACAATAGGTCAGGTGGGTCCCCAGGGGTGTTTTTAATTTCTAGCTATAGGTGGTGGTGGGGCTGACAGGTGGGGGGCCCCCGCTGCAGGGCATGTCGTGGTTAACCCTTTCACCTCTGCGCTGTTTCCACAATCACCTATCCAGTGTTCCCTCTAAGCTGAGTTAGTGTGAGCTAGCTCACCGTTAGCCACCGGCTCACACACTTTTGACTTCGCTCAGGAAGGAGGGCTCCAGAGCAAACTAATTTATGCAGTAGCCAGAACGCTCGCTCACAACATCAATGGCGGTAGCCCGCAGAGTCGAATTCTTGCTCACAGACCCCACGGCTGAGAGGGAGCATTGCACCTATGCTATCCACTCCTCTTTGCTGTCCAAAATACCGTGGGAGGCTGACTCCCGGATCTCTCGTCCTCCCACCGAGTTGGGCCCTCGAGCAGACATGTGGCTTTCCCTAGCACGGAAACCACGGTGGCCAGGGAGGTGGGGAGGAACAGAAGCTTCACCTGTTGGATTCTGCCTGGCGGGCTGCTGCTTGGCAGCTCGAGGAGGGACAGAATGAGGGCGGCAGGCCTGCTCCGAGCATTTAGAAGGAAGAAGGAAAAGAAATCCCGGCTCTCCGCTCCCCACCTTGAGCTGGGAATAGAACCCGGGAGTCCTGAGATTACCCACAAGGCCTCCGCACCTGGCCTCGCGGCGGCCCCAGGTGGGAAGCAGGAAGGCCGGTTTAGTCGCAATTAAACCATCAGGCCCCCTCTGAGTTTACCAACCCTGACAAAACCCCAGATCAGATTAGAGGAGGATTAAGGAGGAAGAGTCGAGGCTGGGATTAGAGAAGGCTGCTCCCCCCCACAGGCAAGAGTGGAAGATGGTTGGGAGGGAGGGAGGGAGTGAAAGGTATTTCAAGGCAAGTGGCAGTGGCGGGGGGGGGGGGGGGGAGAACATCCTCGGGAATGAGGCATCATCCACCAAACTCCTGTGTCATTAGCCGCCTGGCCAGCGGAAATCCAACAGGCTCAGCTGTCTCCAGAGAGGGCAGCGAGGCCTGCCTGCCTGCCCGCCCTGATTACATTTTTACTGTCCCTTAAGGAAGGGTGGAAAAAGAGGTAAATTATCTATTTGGAGCACCTCTTCCACGTCACCCCGATTCCTCGTCTAGTTCAATCCCCTCTTCTTCACCACGGGATGTCAACAAGAAAGGCTCTGGGCATGTGCAGAGTGGCGCGCCCTCGTTTGGTGTAGAGAGCCAGTTTGGCGTAGTGGTTAGGAGCACGTGGACTCTAATCTGGGAGAACCGGGTTTGATTCCCCACTCCTCCATGTGCAGCTGCTGGTATGACCTTGGGCCAGTCACAAGTTCTCTCAGAGCTGTTCTCTCACAAGCAGTTCTCAAAAGAGCGCTCTCAGCCCTCCCTAACTCTCAGGGTGTCTGTTGTGGGGAAGGGAAGGGAAAGGAGACTGCAAGCCACTCTAAGACTCCTTCGGGTAGTGACGGCTTCCTCTTCCGAGTGACCCAGCGCCCTAAAAACAGGGGTTTCAGGTGCACTGTAATCTCTTATGGCAATTGAAGCGGGGCGGGCAACCCCCACAGAGATGCCGACTGGACAACAGACAAAAATAGAGGTGTGCCAATCAATGTTCCCTCTAAGATGAGTTAGCGTGAGCTAGCTCACAGTTTTTTAGCCTCCGGCTCACACATTTTTGTCTTAGCTCAGGAAGGACGGCTCCGGAGCAAACTGATTTATGCAGTAGCCAAATTGCTCGCTCACAACTTTAATGCCAGTAGCTCACAAACATTGTTCCCTCTAAGATGAGTTAGAGTGAGCTAGCTCACAGGTTTTTAGCTTCCAGCTCACACATTTTTGTCTTAGCTCAGGAAGGATGGCTCCAGGGCAAAGTAATTTATGCAGTAGGCAAATTGCTTGCTCAAAACTTTAATACCAGCAGCTCACAAAGAAGAATTTTTGCTCACACGATTCCACAGCTTAGAGGGAGCACTGCTCACAAAGTAGATTTTTTGCTCACAAGAGACTCCACAGCTTAGAAAGGAGCACTGGTGCCAATCCTCAGGAACTGTGCTCACACACACACACCATATACATGCAAGTGCATATTGCTGAAGGCCCTTCCCAGCATGCTTCTTGGCGTGCTATTCTCTTCCCCCTACGCCAACGTCTCTCGTGCGGCTTTCAATACCAAAGAGGGTTGCTTGCTCTTTGGGTTAAAGATCTACTACGGTCGGACCACAACGGTCGCTATCGCTGGTTCAGAACCCATTTCTGCAGCAGCTGGGGCGCGAAATGGCCGGTGGCGCACCGCCCTGCGCATCTGTGGTCATGCGTGGGCACCAGGGCGAGGAAGTGTGCTTGAGACCAGACCCACGCAGCCCCCCGCCTAAGACAGCGACTTGCCCGGGGAGGCAGCTGGGCGGCGAAAAATTCCGGATCTCGCAAATCACACCCCCAAAAGGCAAATGTCCTACAAAACCCAAAATACGGACAGTGAACTTGAAAGGACGGGAGAAGTGGGAGCTGTGCACGATTGAGAGTAACCGTTGCCGTGCGTAGTCCCCCCCCCCCAAGGTTCAAGCGGCATCTGGAGGGGCCACAGGGCAGGATCCTGCTGCGAGGGCAGTGAAACAAGCACACTGTATCAGGTTCAACTCGCAGAGAATGCTCTTCCTCAATGCCTCGTGCACTCGTTCAGCTCAATCCAATCCAGAGGAAGAAGTAGAAGAAGAAGAGATTGGATTTATACCCCACCCTTCACTACCCAAAGGTGTCTCAGAGCGGCTTACAAACCCCTTTCCCTTCCCCTCCCCACAACAGACACCCTGTGGGGTAGGTGGGGCTGAGAGAGCTCTTGACAGAAACTGCTCTTGAAGAAGAAGAAGAAGAGATTGGATTTATACCCCACCCTTCACTACCCAAAGGTGTCTCAGAGCGGCTGACAAGCTCCTTTCCCTTCCCCTTCCCACAACAGACACCCTGTGAGGTAGGTGGGGCTGAGAGAGCTCTGACAGCAACTGCGCTTTTTCAAGGACAGCTGTGCCAGAGCTTGTGACTGTCCCAAGGTCACATCAGCAGGTGCAAGTGGAGGAGTGGGGAATCAAACCCGGTTCTCCCAGATTAGAGTCCGCACACTTAACCACTACACCAAACTGGAGAGTGTAGTTTATCAAAAGAAGAGAAGTGGAGATGGGAATGGATGTTTGGAAGGTCCGCATGGAAAAGAGGGTGACTGCAATTTTGTTGGCTCTCAGTAATTATGTCAGCACCGGTACGGTTCTTGAGTGGGGGGGGCACAACCCACCGATTCAGAGCAGGAGGGAATAATCTTAGGTACGACAGGGATGGTGTCAGTGGTAGAAACATACGATCTGCCAACAGGGTTGCCAGTTCCGATCCTGGCACCTGGAGGACGGCTTCCACACCGGACTGAAATATTGCACCACCGCCGCAATATTGCGGTCATTTGCAACTGGATTATGCTATCGGGAGAAGACGATCCCGTTGCGAATGGTTTCTGTAGCGCCATGGGTTGTGCAATATCTGACAACGCGTGTCCACAGGCAAAGGCAAAGGATTGCAGGCCGCCGGAGACTAGAAAGACCTATGTGGAATCACGAGAGACCCCACAGAGCTGGACAGACCAACGTTTCTGAGTCTGTCGAACAGGGGTCCCCAACTCGGTGCCCGTGGGCAGCACAGCACCCGCCTGCACTTTTCCCGGTGCTTGCCAAGTGGTTTTCGAAAGTAGGCGGGGCTCTCGACCAGCAGAGCTTCTGACTGGCCACTGGCCATCTGACTGGTTGGGCAGATTAAAACAACATTCTTTCAGGTGCAGCTGCCACCAGGGCTGGCTTCATTCTCTCACTCCTCTTTCCCAGTGTATTACGGCACTTCTCTCCTACAGCTGGGGTTCTTCCGCGTGTATGGGGCAGCCATTTTCTGTCCGGCACTGCCTCCTCCAGTTTGGTGTGGTGGTGAAGTGCGCGGACTCTAATCTGGGAGAACCGGGTTTGATTCCCCACTCCTCCACTTGCACCTGGCTGGATGACCTTGGGCAAGCCATAATTCTGGCACAGCTGTTCTTCAAAAAGAGCAGTTTCTGTCAAGAGCTCTCTCAGCCCCTCCTACCTCCCAGGGTGTCTGTTGTGGGGAGGGGAAGGGAAAGGAGTTTGTAAGCCGCTCTGAGAAACCTTTGGGTAGTGAAGGGCGGGATATAAATCCAATCTCCTCCTCCTCCTCTGGCAAGCCATTTTGTAGGCTCAAAAAGGTTGTGAACCCCTGAAGTAGAAGATGACTTTGTGGGCCTTCTGGGACCTCATGGCACGCCGAACATTCGGGCTTCGATCTCAACCAGCAGGGGAAGGAAAGGCCTTGCCGAGCAGCCATTGGAAGCTGACAGAACTGGAAGAGGAAGACGAAGAAGACGACGACAACGAAGACGACGAGGGGGAAGAGGAAGAGACTGGATTTATACCTCTCCCTTCACTCGGGAGTCTCAGAGCAGTTTACAATCTCCTTCCCTTCCTCTCCCCACAACAGACACCCTGGGAGGTAGGTGGGGCTCAGAGAGCTCTTTCGAGGACTTCTCTTGAGAGAACCACTCTGAGAGAACTGTGACTGACCCAAATTCACCCAGCTGGGTGCATGTGGGGGAGGGGGGAATCAAACCCAATTCTCCCAGATGAGAGTCCATGCTCCTGACCACTACACCAAACTGGGAGGCCTGGGTAGCTCTAGGTGCCAGTTCTGCAGGGTCCCACGTTCAATCCTTGGCACCTTCAAAAGATCCCAGGTAGCGGGTGTTGAAAAAGACCTTTCCTTGCCCAAGAACTTGTTGAGCTGCTGCCGGCCAGAGCAGGCAACACTTGGCTAGGCAGAACAATGGCAGAAGGGAATTTCCTAAGTTCATTGGGGGGGGGGGCTGGCTGAGAGGCAAAGCATCTGCTTTGCATGCAAAAGGCTCCGGGGTTCAATTCCCCGCCTCTCTAGCTGAAGGACCTCAGGGGCGAGGCATTGAGAAAGTGCTTTCTCTACCTGAAACTCCAGACAGCGGCTGCCAATCAGAGCAGGTAACACCGAGAGAGGTGAATCAATAGTCTCGATGCATTAGCGATTCCCTTGCGCAAGAGAAGGATTTTGGGACGCTCGTGAGGGGAGGAGGGCGAATCGGGGTGGATCAGCAGTCCAAGGTTAATTCTGGCACAGACAGGAGGGCGCGAGTGTACATTTATGGACTCACAACTACGCAGGGCACTAAGAAGCCTATGCCACAGGCAGGGAAACCGAGGCAAGGTCGCCAGGCCTTATCCAACGCCACTCCGTCAGAATGCCAGAGACCTCTTTCGTCTCCACACCCCTGCGCAGGGACCGAAGGAAGACATTTCCCCTGCACCCACGGGAGAGCTAGAGCCCACAAAATCTTTAGCCACAATCAACCCAGGAGTCTTTAAGGTGCCGGGAAGGTTCTGAAATTTAATCTGAAGTTAATCTGAGCAAGGGAGTTCTGACCCTCATCTTGTTGGTCTCTAAGGTGCGACAGGATTCAAATCCGGATCTTCTACTGCAGACTGACACGGCTAACCTCTGAAACAACCTTCATAGGAGGGTTCTGGTGCATTCCCCCCAAAACTCTGGCTTCCAGGATCAAAAGTCACTATTCTAACCCAATCATTCAACCATTCTTTGGCAAATGCCAACTATTGGACAGGTTCAGTTCCACGGCAACGAGAGGAAAAAAGCACTCTGCAGCCGCTCAGAGACAGCGTCAGTTTGCTTTTTTCTTTCCGTGTCCTGGGTCCCCATTCTTTATTTAGAAACCTGCTCTGCCTGCCTCAATCTAAGCTACAAATCACCCCAATAGTCAATCCCTATCACACTACTGGCTACGTATGAGTAAATGTTATGAAGAACTTCCTAACAGCCACAGTTCTGTCAGAGCTGTTCTCTCAAGGACAGTTCTGTCAGAGCTCTCTCAGCCCCACCTACCTCCTAGGGTGCCTGTTGTGGAGAGGGGAAGGGAAAGGAGATTGTAAGCTGCTCTGAGACTCCTTCGAGTAGTGAGGTAAAGGTAAAGGTTCCCTTGCTCGAAAGCCAGTTGAATCCGACTCTAGGGTTGCGGTGCTCATCTCCGTTTCCAAGCCGAAGAGCCAGCGCTGTCCGAAGACGTTTCCGTGGTCATGTGGCCGGCATGACTAAACACCAAGGCGCACGGAACGCTGTCACCTTCCCACCGAAGTGGTACCTATTTATCTATTTTTTGCTTTCGAACTGCTAGGTTGGCAGGAGCTGGAACTAGAGACAGGAGCTCACTCCGTCATGCGGCAACTTGGGTCTTGAACTGCTGAACTACCGACCTTCCACAGCCTGCAGTTCAGCGTCTTAACCACTTGAGCCACCGCAGCTCCTTCGAGTAGTGAAGGGCAGGGTATAAATCCAATCATCATCATCATCTCCTCCTCCTCTTCTTCTTCTTTGGAGATTTTCAAACAGAGGCTCGATGGCCATCTGACAGCAATGCTGATTCTGTGAATTTAGGCAGATCAGGAGGGCAGGGAGGGTTGCCTCAGTGCTTGGTTCTTGCGGCCCTTTCTTCCACACCCAGGGAAATGCCAATCACCCCTTTGGGGTCAGGAAGGAATTTTCCTCCAGGCCACATTGGCCCAGGGATCCTGGAGGGTTTTTGGGGTTTTTTGCCTTCCTCTGTGTTGGAAGTCTTGGCACCACGACACAGACGGCCTCTCACCCTCTGTGTCCATACTTAGCTAGACTAGAACACTATCCTATCTGTAAGCTTTCCTATCTAAAGTGTAGTTCTAGAATAAAGCGACCAGTATTAGTCTTAAACCAGAAAAGTGGCTCTGTGTAGCTTTGTCAGCTGAGTGACCTGGTACAAAGACACTGCCGCTTGCGTAGCTTCGTTAAAGCACTCTGCTAACTAGTGGGTACTGGACTAACTATACCAGTTAACCCAACACTCTGGACAAAGAGCAGGGGTCGCCGGGCGAGTGCAGAGGGAGAAGGCAGTTGTGAATTTCCTACGTTATGCAGGGGGTTGGACTAGATGACCCTCGAGATCCCTTCCAGCTCTATGTTTCTATGCTAGGAAGTTTTCTTTTGTCTGACAGGCGCATGCTCAAAAAGATCCAGGGTGGGTGGGAAACAGCCATTTGGTTGAGCAGAGGGGCTTGGCCGACCAGTCCCAGAATGTGGTGTCACCTGTAGGCTGTTTTCGGCACCTCTCGGTGTGTCAAAGTTACCCCCAACTGCTATGAAAGAGCAAACACGAATCTAAAGAAAGCACACTTGTCTTCAGAGTGAGATTTCTGACTCCTCTTGGTAGCGACACCAAAGCCACATCTTTGTCATGCCTCTTTTCCCCTCCTCACCCCCCCCCCACACCATCGTTCACCGTGGGTGCTCTGGGTTCAGGTTCCTCTTCCTGTTTTCAGAGAAAGATCTGCACAGTGGCAAGTAGCGGGCCACCAACGGGGGCTACAAAAATCGCACACCCACAGCCTCCCAGCCACCCAGAGTTTTCGCGCTGTCGTCTACGAGCGCAGTTTCAGAACCCAGGCCGGAGCCCGTATACCCTACCCCACGCCTGGCAAGAACAATTTGCAGCCGTTCTACGTTTTGCTAGCGAAGGGTCAACGGCCAAACCGAACGCCTCCTCCATGAGGTCCGGCAGCACGCCCCTCCAAAGAGATGGTTTCTAAAGACCAATCAGAATGACAGTGAGTGGGAAATGCATCAGGAAGCCGCATTTTCGCACCACCAAACGGAACGCCACAGCCTCCAACAGACGGGCAGGCCCAATGAGGACTTGAGAAACCTTTGTCTGCCACACGCCCGGGATGGCAAAAAATGGGGGAGTGACCACCAAGAACCTGGCACGGGGCCAGCATCCAGTCGGGGCCATGTGCCCCCTGCTGCCCACCCAAATGCCCTTTGGCCTCCCAGCAGTATCAGGAAAAAGGCACACATGTGGTGCGTGTGGCTAGGACCACGGGTGGCGGGAGAGATGGCCAATCAGTGATCTGGCTGGGAAGGGCGTGAGCAGGCCGTTGGGAGCGTGAGCAGGGGGTAGGGCAGGAAGGGGCCCAGGTACCCTCTGCCCCACAAAACCCGGATCCGGCCCTCAGCAGGCAGGCAACCCAGGGTTGTCAATCTCCAGGTGGGGCCTGGAGATACCCCAAAATCACAGCTGACCTCCAGCTGACCAAGATCAGTTCCCCTGGAGGAAATGGCTGCTTTGGAAGGCGGATTCTAGGATTGTCCTAGAAGATCCAAAAGAATCAATCAAAGAACTATTCAAGGTAATCAAGGTCGGGAATGTATAAATGGCTAGAAAACAGATAACTGGCTCTGAGATGTATGCATAAAAATGAACAAATGACTACGTATAAAAACCTAATAAATTTAACTTATTTTAAAAAAAGGAAGACGGATTCTACGACGTTATACACCGCCGAGATCACTCCCTTCCACAAACCCCACCCTCCCCAGGCTCCACCCACAAATCTTCAGGCATTTCCCAGAGCCGGCACCCATAAGGTAGGGTTGCCAACATCCAGGTGGCGGCTGCAGATCTCCCTCATCACAACTGGTCTCCGGCTGACAGAGATCAGTTCCCCTGGAGAAAACGGCCACGATGAAAGGTGGACTCTCTGGCATTAAACCCCACTGAAGTCCCTCCCCTCACCCAGCCCCACCCTCCTCAGGCTCCACCCCCAAAATCTCCAGGTATTTCCCAACCGATGCTCCCTCTAAGCTGTGGAGTCTTGTGAGCAAAAATTCTACTTTGTGAGCTACTGGCATTAAGAAGAAGAGATTGGATTTATACCCTGTCCTTCACTACCAAAAGGTGTCTCAAAGCAGCTTACAAACTCCTTTCCCTTCCCCTCCCCACAACAGACACCCTGTGAGGCAGGTGGGGCTGAGAGAGCTCTGACAGAAACTGCTCTTTTTCACGGACAGCTCTTGTCAGAACTACGGCTTGCCCAAGGTCATCCAGCCAGGTGCAAGTGGAGGAGTGGGGAATCAAACCTGGCTCTCCCAGATCAGAGTCTGCGCACTTAACCACAACACCAAACTGGCGCTCATAAGAGACCCCCCGTTGACCCCCCCCCCCCCCCCCAAGCACCAAGAATACAAAGCATCACTTGCCCCAGCCAGAGAGTTTGTATCTATACCTTGTGGCCAATAGCCGCTGATGGACCTCTGCTCCAGATGTTTATTGAAGCTGTCCATGCTTGTAGCCGCCGCCACCACCTCCTGTGGCATTAAAGCTGTGAGCGAGCGATCTGGCTACTGCATACACCAGTTTGCTCTGGAGCCCTCCTTTCTGAGCTAAGACAAAAATCTGTGAGCCGGAGGCTAAAAAACCGTGAGCTGGCTCACACTAACTCAGCTTAGAGGGAACACCCAACCCAGGGCTGGCAACTTTAAGGGAACCATCAACCAGCTGTGGCTGGCAAGGAGTCGTGGAGGTTTGAACTTGCCCTATAGCTTCCCACAGCTCAGCTTTGCCAGGGCAAGGCAACACAAACGCCCTACGTTTCAGAGCCCTCTCTTTACCACAGCAGTCCTGACTACTTTCTAGTCCCCATCCCTTGTAAGTCAATATACTACTATTTACTTTTGGGGAATGCCTTCTTGAAACGTCGCCTAGGTAAGTTACCAGAGTTACCAAAAGATAGGGGTCCCCAGCCTATTTTGAGCCAATGGGCACCTCTGGGACTGTGACGCAGACTGGTGGGTGCAGCCACAAAATGGCTGCCCGAGGAGGCGGAGACAACCCCACAGAGAAAGCCTAAGGGCGGGGGGAAAGAGGGATCATTTTTTTAGAACAATACACTGGGAAAGAGGAGTGAAGCAGAATAAGACCACCCCTGCCGTGGCAGCTGCCACCGAGCCAACGTTATTTTGATCTGCCCAGCCAATCGGATCTCCAGAGATCAGAAGCCCTCCTGGGCGAGCGTCCCACCCATTTTCTAAAACACTTGGTGGGCACCACGTTGGGGACTCCCTGAATTAGACAATCCGTGGATGCCACTTTTACCCTAATGTACATACATACATGGAAATGCGCACACGACCACAGGAAGGCTTCAATTAATGCCCGGCCTGACCACTCACATCCTGGTGATGCTCCTTTTCACAGGCCGATAACAGATCCTAGGGAACACATTTTTTTCTAGCATCCCTTTCGCCAAAGAGCAAGCGTCTTCTTGGGTTTTGAAAAAGAGCGGCAGAGAAGCGTTAGCAGAGCCAACCTGCGGCAAAGCCCTTCGGCGACAGAACAGTTTGTGTGTGTGTTGGGGGGGGGGCACAGTGCCGAAATGGAACGGAACACCCCAACCACGTCCCTATTCTAATCTGTAGAAATATCAGAGGGCATAAGAATCTAGAGGGTCTCCGAGCACGCACAGAGGGCCTTTCCCGTACTCGTGGACGGCAACCCACAGACCCCGAAAGTTGCATCCAGATCGGGACGGGGGGGGGTGCGCAACACCCAAGCTTTCGACCGCAGCCCTGCCGACAGTCGAAATTCAGCGCCGGGTACAGGCCGGATGCTACAGCGGGCTGAACTGTCCCTGCGGGGTGTGGGGGAGGGGATTTTCCACCCCTACAGTTGTGGGGGGAAGATGCTGACAAGATATGCCGGGGAGGTGGCGTGGGAGGGGGGCAGAGAAGAAAGAAGAAAGACATCTTCAGGTGCCGGAGCCGCGTATTTACTGGAAACCCAGAATGCTTAAGGGGACCAGATGCGAAAGGGAATGAGACACCGGTAGCTTGGGTCAAGGGCGCGGGGAAATTCTGGCAGACAGAGCTCAGCCCAGAGAGGAGAGAAGCTGCCCTCGCCAATCTTCACCGTTGCATTCTAAACCCCATTTCCCTCCCCCCAAAGAGTTCAAGGGCAACACCCACAGTTCTCCCGCCTCTGTTTTATCCTCACAACAACTATAAGAACATAAAAAGAGCCCTGCTGGATCAGACCCGTGAGGGTCCATCTAGACCAGCATCCCATCTCACACAGTGGCCTCAACCAGTTCCTCTGGAGGGCCAACAACAGGACAGAGAGGCCGAGGCCTTCCCCTCATTAGAACATCAGAAGAGCCCTGCTGGATCAGACCAGTGAGGGTCCATCTAGTCCAGCATCCTGCCTCACACAGTGGCCTCAACCAGTTCCTCTGGAGGACCATCAACAGGGCAGAGAGGCCGAGGCCTTCCCCTCATAAGAACTTAAGAAGAGCCCTGCTGGGTCAAGAACAGTAAGGGTCCATCTAGTCCAGCATCCTGCCTCACACAGTGGCCTCAACCAGTTCCTCTGGAGGGCCAAAACCAGGGCAGAGAGGCCGAGGCCATCCCCCTGATAAGAACATCAGAAGAGCCCTGCTGGATCAGACCAGTAAGGGTCCATCTAGTCCAGCATCCTGCCTCACACAGTGGCCTCAACCAGAGCCAACAACAGGGCAGAGAGCCCGAGGCCTCCCCTCACAAGAACATCAGAAGAGCCCTTCTGGATCAGGCCAGTGAGGGACCATCTAGTCCGGCATCCCGTCTCACACGGTGGCCTCAGCCAGTTCCTCTGGAGGGCCAGCAACAGGGCAGAGAGGCCAAGGCCTCCCCTCACAAGAACATCAGAAGAGCCCTGCTGGATCAGACCAGTGAGGGACCATCTAGTCCGGCATCCCGTCGGAGGGCCAACAACAGGGCAGAGAGGCTGAGGCCTTCCCCTCATAAGGACAATTGAAAAGCCCTGCTGGATGGATCAATCCAGTGAGGGTCCATCTGGTCCAGCATCCCATATCACACAGGGGCCTCAACCAGTTCCTCTTGAGAGCCAACAACAGGGCAGAGAGGCCGAGGCCTTCCCCTCATAAGAACATCAAAAGAGCCCTGCTGGGTCAGACCAGTGAGGGTCCCTCTAGTCCAGCATCCTGTCTCACACAGTGGCCTCAACCAGTTCCTCTGGAGGGCCAACAACAGAGCAGAGAGACCAAGGCTTTCCCTCATAAGAACACAAGGAGAGCCCTGCTGGATCAGACCAGTGAGGGTCCATCTAGTCCAGCATCCCGTCTCACACAGCGGCCTCAACCAGTTCCTCCGGAGGGCCAACAACAGGGCAGAGAGGCTGAGGCCTTCCCCTCATGAGAACATCAGAAGAGCCCTGCTGGATCAGACCAGTGAGGGTCCCTCTAGTCCAGCATCCCGTCTCACACAATGGCCCCAACCAGTTCCTCCGGAGGGCCAACAACAGGGCAGAGAGGCTGAGGCCTTCCCCTCATGAGAACATCAGAAGAGCCCTGCTGGATCAGACCAGTGAGGGTCCCTCCAGTCCAGCATCCCGTCTCACACAATGGCCCCAACCAGTTCCTCCGGAGGACCAACAACAGGGCAGAGAGGCCAAGGCCTGTGAGGTGGGCTAAAAGGAGAGAGAGAGAGAGAGCCTGCTACAAGGTCACCCAATTAGCTTCATGTCAGAGCAGGGATTTGAAACTGGACCTCCCCAACCGTAGTCCAGAATTCTAACTCCTGTGCCATCACTGGCTCTCACAGCTTCCACAACACAGTGAAGGGGACAGGAGTCCTGTATTCTGCTCGCATTGTGGTCAGCAGGGCCATCACCAGCCCCTGCCCTGACCACGGCCACACCTTCCCTGCCCAATAACCAGGATCCGGTTCTGACAAGAACCTTACAGAATTTCACAGCTCACTGCAGAACCAGGGCAGAACCTGGCCGGCGTAACCAGGGAGTCACGAGCAAAATAATAACTACTTAATTCATTTATACCCCGAGAGCAACTTACAACCTTCACCCCTTCTCCATTTAATTCTCACAACAACCCTGTAAGGTAGACTAGGCTGAGAGTGAGCAACTGGTCCACCGTCACCCGGCCAGCTGGCATGGAAGCCGTGAAAATATTTTATTTATTTCCCTTCATTCCCCCCCAACTTTCTCCCAATGGACACCCAAAGCGGCTTACGGCACCCTGCCTTCTTCCCTTTTATCCTCACATCCTGACCTGTCCTGCAAGGTAGGTTAGGCCGAGAGTGTGTGACTGGCCCAAGATTGTCCAGCAAGCTTACATGGCAGAGCGGGGATTCACACCAGGATCGCCTGAGACTCTAAGAGAGACAGTTTGGTGTAGTGGTTAAGAGTGTGGACTCTACTCTGGGGGAATCGGTTTTGATTCTCCACTCCTCCACATGCACCTTCTGGTGTGACCTTGTGTCAGTCATAAGTTCTTTCAGAGATGTTCTCTCAAGGGCAGTTCTCGAGAGAGCTCTCTCAGCCCCACCAGCCTCACCGGGTGTCTGTTGTGGGGAGTGGGAGGGAAAGGAGACTGTAAGCCGCTCTGAGACTCCTTCAGGTAGTGAAGGGTGGGGTGTAAACCCAATCTCTTCTCTTCTAAGGGCTGCACCACACCGGCTGTGCCTGGCCAGCTCCAAAGTAGACCTCATGGTCCGGTCCTAATACAGATCCCCTGGTTGGGCAAATGATATAGCCAATGTTTGGTGACTCTACCCACAACCCAAGAAGCCACCAGTCCTTGCCAGGTTAAAAAGAGCACCAGAAATTTGTATCAAATACTTGGTGAATTAAAGCATAAGGGGTCAAACCCTCGGTCCATCAAGGTCCGTATCATCTACTCAGACTGGCGACAGCTCTCCAGGGTCTCAGGTGGAGGTCTTTCCCACCACCCATTACCTGATCTTTTACAACTGGAGGTGCCAGGGATTGAACCTGGGACCTTCTGCATGCCAAGCAGATGCTCTTCCACTGAGCCACAGCCCCTCCCCACGGCTTTCCACAGTCTCAGGCGGAGGTCTTTCACATCACCTACTACCTGGTCCTTTTAACTGAAGATGCCGGGTATTGAAACTGGGACCTTCTGTACGCCAAGCAGACGCTCTGCCTGAGTCCCTCCCTCTCAGAGTAACCTACCTCACAGGGTTGTTGCGAGGAGAAACCAGAGCAGAGGTAACCCACGTCTGGAGGAAGGGTGGGATAAGATATCTAGCCTGGCATCACCGTTTCTTCACACCTTCTACTGTTTCACAGATCAAAACAGAAATGCGCTTTCGGCTCCTATCAAGGAACGCTCTGTGAAGTCAGCCCTTTAGCACACTGTGACAGAAACCCTTTCCCAGCCCAGTGTGTTCACTTGACCTGCCTTTGTTCCAGGGATTTAAAGCAAAACCAAACCTTAAAGAGCTACCACTCTGTGGACTAAAACCATACTTTGGAAACCTGAACGGCCTCACAGGATGTCAGCGGCAGTCTAAAACATACCTCGGAAGCGGCAGTATGTCAAAGAGCTAGCTGGCTGTGCAGTGTGTTCCCTCTAAGCTGAGTTAGCGTGAGCTAGCTCATAGTTTTTTTTAGCTTCCAGCTCACACATTTTTGCCTTAGCTCAGGAAGGGATGACTCCAGAGCAAGCTAATTTATGCAGTAGCCAAGTCACTCGCTCACAGCTCTAATGCCGGTAGCTCACAAAGTAGAATTTCTGCTCACAAGACTCCACAGCTTAGAGTGTTCATGCACAAGTCATGTGCACCAGAGACCAGACGCCCTACAGGAGATATAACTTTGAAAGTACCTAACCAGAGAGTTCGAAGGCACCTTAAACAGCAAGAAATTCATGCTGGCAGAAACTGCCACGAACCAGAAAGAGAGACACTGACCTAAGGTCGACCTTCAAGTTTCAGGGCAGAGCAGGGATTTACAGTCGGACTAGGAAGGGGTCTCGCAGATGCATAGAATCTTAGAATCATAGAGCTGGAAGGGACCCCCAGGGTCATCTAGACCAACCCCATGCACAATGGAGGAAATTCACAAATACCTCCCCCTCCACACACCCCCAGTGACCCCTGTTCCATGCCCAGAAGGTAACAAAAAACCTCCAGGATCCCTGGCCAAGCCGGCCTGGAGAAAAAAATTGCTTCCTGACCCCAAAGTGGCAATCAGCATTTCCCTGGGCGTGTAAGAAAGGGCCACGAGAAATAAGCACTGAGGCAACCCTTCATGCCCTCCCTGCTTCCAAACCTCCAAAGGAGGAGAGCCCACCCGCCAACGTTCCCTCTAAGCTGTCGAGTCTTGTGAGCAAAAATTCTACTTTGTGAGCTACTGGCATTAAAGTTGTGAGCGAGCAATTTGGCTACTGTATAAATTAGTTTGCTCTGGAGCCATCCTTCCTGAGCTAAGACAAAAATGTGTGAGCCAGAGGCTAAAAAACTGTGAGCTAGCTCACACTAACTCAGCTTAGAGGGAACAGTGCCCACCACCTCCCGAGGAAACCTGTTCCACTGAGGAACCGCTCGAACTGTCAGGAAGTTCTTCCTAATGTTTAGCCGAAAACTCTTCTGATTTAATTTCAATCCGTTGGTTCTGGTCTGACCTTCTGGGGCAACAGAAAACAACTCCGCCCCATCCTCTATATGACAGCCCTTCAAGTACTTGAAGATGGTGATCATATCACCTCTCAATCGTCTCCTCAACGGGCTAAACAGACCCGGCTCCTTCAGCCTTTCCTCATAGGACTTGGTCTCCAAACCTGTCATGCTCTACCCACTAAGCCACAGTGTTTCCTGGGTTTAAGCCAAAAGACACGAACAATTGAACCCTGCGGGAGGGGAAAGCCAGGAATCAAAAAGAAAACAGAGACCAAGGTACATGACCAATGCTCCCTCTAAGCTGTGGGGTCTTGTAAGCAAAAATTCGACTTTGGGAGCTACTGGCAGTAAAGAGAGCCAGTTTGGTGTCATGGTTAAGTGCGCGGATTCTAATCTGGGAGAACCAGGTTGGATTCCCCACTCCTCCACTTGCACCTAGCTGGATGACCTTGGGCAGGCCGTAGTTCTGATAAGAGCTCTTCTTGAAAAAGAGCAGTTTCTGTCAAGAGCTCTCTCAACCCCACCTCCCTCACAGGGTGTCTGTTGTGGGGAGTCTCCTTTGGGTAGTGAAGGGCGGGGTATAAACCCAATCTCCTCCTCCTCTTCTTCTTAAAGTTGTGAGCGAGTGATTTGGCTGCTGCATAAATCAGTTTGCTCTGGAGCCCTCCTTCCTGAGTGAAGGCAAAAACGTGTGGGCCAGAGGCTAAAAAAACCTGTAAGCTATCTCACACGGACTCAGCTTAGAGGGAACCCTGTACACAACCATTTGGCATGAGCGTCCCGATAGTGGGACTCACACCATCGCCCCCTGGCACCTGCCCATTTAGGCACACACGAGGGAAAGGTGCTGCAAAGGATGGCACAGCCCGGGCATCGGCAGACCTAGCAGCAGCCAGGCTGCTTTGCCCCGTGCCCGTAAATCCCTCTGTTGCAAGGCCAGGCCCGAAGGAAGGGGACTCAGCAGCTCCCAAGATGCCAGTCAGGCTGTGGGTGGGAAAGCGGCGTGCTCAGGCAGGCTCCGGGAACAGCCCCTGGTACAGAGGGCCTCTCCCCTGGGTCACAACGACCCTGGCACAGTGCGAACTACCCAGCCCGCCAGCTACGCGGGGCTGGGAGGGGAAGGAACGAGGGCTGCAAACCACACCGCCGCCCTCACTGTGACTTGGCTGCCAGCGAGTTCCCAGAGGAAGGGAGGGGCCCGCATGGGCACCGCGTCTGCAGCCCCTTTGCAAATCGGGCCGCCAGATCGGCTGCGGACAAAGACGCCGGTGGGCCCGGGGATCTGGGCTCGCCAAGACACAGAGCTTCACACACAAGCACGATCGCTGAAATGTAACAGGCTGGTGCCAGTCGGTGGAGAACCCTCAGAAACCTTCGGGGCTAAACCAGACACAGTGTAGGGCTGCCAGGTTCCCTCCCCCACACCCCCAACCATTAGTGGGGAAGAAGAAGAGGAGGAGGAGGAGGAGGAGGAGGAGAGAATGGATTTATACCCCACCCTTCACTCAAGAGTCTCAGCGTGGCTAGCAACCTCCTTTCCCTTTCTCTCCCCACAGCCTGAGACACAGGCAGGGCTGAGAGAGCTCTTTCGAGGACTGACCTTGAGAGAACAGCCCTGAGAGAACTTGTGACTGACCCAAGGCCACACCAGCTAGCTGCATATGGAGAAGTAGGGAATCAAACTCAGTTCTCCCAGGTTAGAGCCCACGCTCCTAACCACTACACCAAAGTGGGGGGATAGGGTTGCCAGCTCCAGGTTGGAAACTCCTGGAGATTTGGGGATGGAGCCTGGGGAGGACACGGACCTCAGTGGGGTGCAATGCTGTAGAGTCCACCCTCCAAAGCAGCCACTTTCCCCAGGGGAACTGATCTGGAGAAGAGCTTTAGTTCCAGGAGAACCCCAGGTCCCACCAGTTTGGTGTAGTGGTTAAGTGCGTGGACTCTCATCTGGGAGAACCGGGTTTGATTCCCCACTCCTCCACTTGCAGCTGCTGGATGACCTTGGGTGAGCCATAGCTCTGTCAGAGCTGTTCTCTCAGGAGCAGTCCTCGGGCGAGCTCTCTCGGCCCCACCTACCTCACAGGGTGTCTGCTGTGGGGAGGGGAAGGGAAAGGAGTTTGTAAGCCACTCTGAGTGAAGGGCGGGGTATAAAACCAATCTCCTCCTCTTCTTCCTCCCCCTGGAGACTGGCATCCCTCCATCCCTGTAACATTTGGGGCGAGAACCCAGAAACCAACGCCCTTCTTAAATCAGCAAAAGGCAGACTCTCGGAGAGTATAAACCCAGGAAACTATCGTCTACAGGGATGTGAAAAGGCGTGGGAATGGTGGGAGAAATGGGCTGCTGAGAACACACATACACTCCTGTGGAATGTTGGAGGGTCATGTGCTACTAGTCCTCAGTGTTACTAAGGGGAAATTAAAAAACTGACTCCCCCTTCTGGCTTCTCCTCCTCTGATCCTCCTCCGCAAGGCTCCCATTATCCACTGTGGGATCTGCGTTACTCTACGCCCCACAGGAACTCCACCTCTCCCATCTGGAATGGCCCCAAAGACTAGGCCGCCTCTTAGGCCCAGTGGGGTAGGACCAGCCCGACATGCGATTGATTTCATACCAAGGCCGTTGCAAAACTGAAGATCTCTTATAGCTCAGGATTAAAAGGGGCACACAGAAACTCCAGGGAGGTGTTTTCTTTAAAAAGTCCCAAATTAGTTTCTGTTTACGAGACGGCTTTTTTTTAAAAATAAATAATTAATTAAATCGTTTGGAAAAATTTAAAAAAGAAAAAGAAGACAGATGAGTGTTGTTCTTTCTGGGTGGAAAGAGCCCTTTGAAGCTCGGGCGATTCGACAGCTAGTTTCCGGAACGATGGAAACGCCGGGTGCTGCGGTTCGGGTCTCCTAATCCGCCGTCTTTCAACCCCTGCCTGAAGCTGACGAGCTGCTCAATACGGGTAGAGCCAAAAGACACGCATGGTGCGTAGGCCACCGGTTGCCACTGGATCCTGATCCAAAGGAGACCAGGCGACACAGAATGTGGTCCATGTGGCAGCCGGTGAACCAGCCAGCGTTTAAAAACCGGCTACTGAATCCTCAGCTAATTCAGCAATTAACACCGAGAATTTCACTGCCATCCTGGCAATTGAAGCACCCCTTTCTTTCCCCCCTCTCTGAATTCAAATAAAGACACTTCCATGTCCCTATAAAAGCTAGCTTTGCTCGTACGCCCTTTTAGATCACGAAAGACAAAAGGTACCTGTCCTCAGAGGAGCTGACTTCCCTGCATTTCATGAATCGTGGCCCACAGGATTGAAAGGAGGTAAGGCTAAAGCAGGGACTCATGCAGAGATGCAATGGGAAGCCTCCTCCGAGGGCAGGTGAGGGTGTTGCATCTCTGTGTGGGGAGAGACTTAATGCTCCGCGGAAGAGATGGGGCAGAATATCTCGTGCCTGGGTATCTATCGAGCTATGGAGAGCACCGCTGCATAAGCCTCGCAGAAGCTAACTGGAAGGACAAACCTGGAGCAGTGGAATCATGCAGAGTTGCAGCAGGCAGCCTCTCTCTCTCTCTCTGAGTCGGCACTGTGAGCTCACAAGAGCCTCGAATTATTTCTCATATTAGTGAACTCAGAGTTTGGAATGAAAACGCTCACCCCTAGTTCAAACAGGACCATGCCTGCACCCTTAATAAACTCTTATCTTTCTGTAGGCCTCCAACAGAGAAAGCCGATGACTCGAGGTACCCCATCACCATGAATTGCTTTGCCAGGGTGACCAGACGCCAAAGCGGAAAGGGACGCTGGGCTTTTACTAGGTGTGCAGACGGATTTTGAACAAGTGTGTCTTCTAAAACACATCCACCCTGCCTTCTTACGTCAGACTGATGGAACCGGCTGTTACTGGCCACTCGAGCGACGTGAAACCTCCACAGACTGAGGCAGTCTAGCTTGGAATACCAGAGGATGAGAGCACACAAACAGGGGAAAGCCTTTGGGCAAATTTCCCAGAGGAACCTTCGTTCTCCTTCGGAAGGACCATCGGATGGGTGACATTTCCCTTTTGGTGCAGTTAGACAAGGATTCCAGGCCGGCTGGCCACCTTGGGGTTATTTTGTGTGTTCCGCACATTTATTTTTTGTCCATGGATCCATGGCAGTTCTTGGGATCAAGCTTGCGGAGGGGGGACCCAGTCAAGCGGGGTCCCATCTGGGTGGAGCAAGACGTTCTTACACGCCCAGGGAAGCGCTGGTCACCACTTTGGGGTCAGGAAACAATTTTTCTCCAGGCCAGTTTGGCCAGGGATCCTGGAGTTGTTGGGGTTTTTTTTCTTTGTCATCTTCTGGGCATGGAGCAGGGGTCACTGGGGGTATGTGGGTGGGGAGGTATTTGGGAATTTCCTGCATTGTGCAGGGGGTTGGACTAGATGACCCCAGAGGCCCCTTCCAACTCTATGATTCTACGATTCTGTGACTTTGGGGGGGGGGGGGTTAGGCCGACAGCAGGAAAAAGAGAAAACTTCCTTTTCTCCATCATCCCAAAAGCCAGTGGCAACCCCAGCTTGGAACACTTGGCTGAATCATTCAGGTTTTGGCAGGGACGGACTTGACAGCTCCTAGAAAAGCTGTCAATCCAGTAGATTTGTATCCAAAGAGCTCATACCTGGTGCTCCGTTTCCCATTTTATCCTCACAACAACCCTGTGAGGTAGAGTAGGCAGAGAGTATGTGATGGTCACCAAGCAACCTTCATGGCAGAAGAGGGATTTGAACTGGGGGCTTCCATATCCTAGCTGGGCATTTGAGATCCAGTGGCAAAGAGACTGAGCCACAATTCGGGACATCCCTGGTCCAAACTTCGCCTCTGCCACAGATTCACTGAATGGCCTTTGGCAAATCACTTGTTCTCAGACTTTGCCCTTTTACTCCCAACTAGAGATGTAAAATTTCTGGAAATTTTGAAGCTCAGAAAAAAACCCGTTCCCCCCCCAGTTTTTTCCGGAAAAAGCCAGAAATTTTCGGAAAAATAGAAAAAAATGCTACATTAGCACTTCTTTTTTCTTTTCCAGATTGAAAGTCATTCTGTTACTTTAGGAACATAAAATATGACTATGGACATTTTTACTTGGCATGAAATTATCACAACTAGCATATTAAAAATATAGTGTATCCAAACAATTATTACAAACAGAATACCCACCCACATGCAAAAACAAAACTGAAACCTTTTTCTTTTCTTGTGACAATAGCACCTCCTAAAGGAAGAAATGCATCTTGTTCTTGCATTGGAGAGTTCAGTTTGTAATCTAGGACTTGCTTGTCCTCAGTGCACAGAAATTAGACCAGTCTGATACCATACATATTTTTTAGAAATGATTTGGAAAATATTTGAACACCTTTGTCTTAAAATATTTTATTCATCATGTTAAAATAAAATGTTCCATAATCATTTTTTTCTTTTTTCAATTTTTCAAAAAAACAACAACCCCAAAAAGGCTTTAGGAAAAAAACGGGGGGGGGGGGAGTTCCCCCCCCCCCGAATTTTTCCAGTTTTTTTCCAGCCCTTCACATCTCTACTCCCAACCATCTGTAGTACGGGGAGAGTGCTGCTGGTCTACCTTACAGAGCTGCTGTACAGAGCACAAGATTAACATGCGTGCAGCTTCCTGAACCCTAACAGTGCCAATCTGAAACGAAGTTACACCCTTCTATTGGAGCGCTTGGCCCATTAACCTATCCAAGTTGCACCTTTTTAAAAATCTGGTTTTTGAGATTTGCCTTTTGCCAAAGACAGCCGTGTTGGGAAGGAAAGGAGGGTTTGGGAAACTGGGCCAGTGCTCCCTCTAAGCTGAGCTAGTGTGAGCTAGCTCACAGTTTTTTAGCGTCCAGCTCACAGATTTTTGCCTTCGCTCAGGAAGGAGGGCTCCAGAGCAAACTAATTTACGCAGCAGCCAAATCGCTCGCTCACACCTTTAATGCCAGTGGCTCACAAAGTAGAATTTTTGCTCACAAGACTCCACAGCTTAGAGGGAGCACTGGTAACCACGTGTGCCACAGCAGAAGGATAAATACTGGGGTTCACGGTGGAGAGAGCTGTTGAAAACAAAAATATGCTTCCTTCAGATTTGCTTGCTTCTTTGCTTTTCCCTACCTCACTGAAGACTAGAAACAAGTGGGTGTTCTTAATTCTCACTTAGATGCTGGGTGGTTTTTTTAGCAACCGTGCCTGCTCTGTGCCACAAAGCCTGAGATTCGACACTGCCGCAGCTGTGCCGCCTTCCAGACCTGTTGCCTAGTTGTCGTCGTTTGTTTTTCACCTGCCGCTCCGCAAATACGAATCTCTTTAAGTTGAATTTCAGCTACAAAGAGGGGGGAAAGCTAGACTTCTCGTTTTGGGTAGTAAAAGAAGATGATTTCGGGAGAAATTTCGGGTAGTAAAAGAAGAAGATTTCGGAAGAGAGACATTTCGGGGATTAAAAGGAGATTTCGGAAGAGAGACATTTCGGGTAGTAAAAGAAGAAGGGGCTTCCACAAACATTAAAAAAAAAAGACGATGCTCAAGAATTTCTAAAGGAGCAGCTGGGAAGGTCAGAGGAAGAGAAAAAAGAAGAAGACAGCAGGTCCAGCGGCGAGCTGGAAACTGGTTCATCTGGCGAGGACTCTTTGTCTGAGCAGGGGGCAGCAGCCCCGAAAAGTCCCTACAAACTGCGGAAAAGAGAGAAGAAGAAGTAAAGGCTGAAGGACTCTGAATTGTGCCTTTGAGAACTTTGGTTCCAGGGGATGATGGGGGGCACTGTTATTGGGCAATTAAATGTAACTGGGGATGGTTAAAAGGGTTAAAAGATTGACACAGTTCATAAGAAGTACAAAGATGAAAAGTTTGGATGCTAAAAAAAAAGCAAGCTAGACAGAGGATCTCCTCTCTTGGGTTTTTAGTCAGTAGTAGGTTCTTTACTTTCTCCCTTATATGTAGTTTTCCCCTCCCCCTTTTCTGTTGTAATTTTTTGTAGTGTTAAAAAAATCAATGAAAAAATCCCCTCCGGGGGCTCAAAAAAAAAATAAAATAAATGTAGAATACCCATCTCTCAGATCTATTGACAAAGGGGGGGGGGGGGGTGTCGGTGACCCCTAAACATGCCTTGAAAAGCTAAGGGAAAGCTGTTCTTCCTGACCAGATCTCATCGTATCTCAGAAGCTAAGCAGGGTCGGCCCTGGTCAGTATTTAGCCGGGAGACCTCCAAGGGAGTCCAAGGTCCCTACGCAGAGGAAGGCAATGGCCAACCACCTCTGCTGGTCTCTTACCTTGATAACCCCACAGCTGCAACCAATGCTCCCCCTCTAAGCTGTGGAGTCCTGTGAACAAAGATTCTACTTTCTGAGCTGCTGGCATTCAAGTTGTGAGCGAGCGATTGGGCGACTGCACAAATCAAGTTTGCTCTGGAGCCCTCCTTCCTGAGCAAAGGCAAAACTGAGTGAGAGCCAGAGGCTAAAAGCCCGTGAGCTAGCTCACGCTAACTCAGCTTAGAGGGAACCATGGCTGCAACTTGACAGCTCTTTACATACACACAAAAAAGGTGTTCCCCGTCTCTCCTTCACCTGTCCCAGTAAAGGGGAGACTCACTGGGTTCGGACAAGAATGCCACACAAGAAAGCTCAAGATCGCTTAATCGGTAGAACTCCCTCAACCACCAAGCCCGGCTATGGTAAAGAAACGCCTCGCCAAAGCTCCCTCGCGGACCGGGCTGCCCCACAGTGCCAATACGGACGACCCCCAGCTGCGTCTCGGCCTCTGGGGCGGAAAGGGGTGGGGGCCCCTTGTGCTGAGCCGCCTGGGGACTGCCCGTCCCCGAGCTGCAGTTCTGAGACTCCAGGTGCCAGGGCCCCTGGCACCTCTTCCTTGGCCGCCCTTCACCCGGGCACAAGTCCCTGGCACAGGTGGACTCCGAGAGGCCTAACCTCGCCCGCCTCGGCTCGGTACGGCCCTGCCCCCGGCCTCTTGGAAAGCAGACCGTCCCGGCACTGTTCCCCCGCAACCCACCCCCCAAACCGGCTCCCCGCCACTCGTGACGGGTGCCCCGCGGTTACCTCGCTTCCCCTCTGTCTGTCTCTCCTCGGCAGCGAGCAAAGCAGATCTGAAGCAACCTGGCACCCACTTGCCTTGCTCTGAGCGCCGATCCCACCTCAAAAGGGGTGACGCCCACACCCCGGGTCACGCTGCACCCTGCCCTCCTCCCCTCCCCTCCTCTCCCCCTACCATTAACTCTTTGTCATGCCTTCTGCCAGGACCGCGGCTCCCCCCCCTCATTCCACCCTCCCTCATGAGACAAGCTGCTCAGGCTTCCTTTGGAAAATGCCAAGGCTAGCCACTGTGTATCTGGAAGCCGCACACTGGCTCGGAAGGCCTTGCCTCTAATCTAGGGACACAAACGGGGCTCACGGCAGGGAGACAGAGATCGGAACTGCCTGGGCCAGACCTGAGCGAGCGGCCCAGTGCTGTCTCTCCCACTGGCACCCTTCTCGACAGAGCTCCCACATTCGGTGTGCCAGATGCCGGGGGCAAGTGAAAGGTGTGGTCACATCTCTGCCCGTGAGCTCCCAAACAGCGCAAAGAGATGATACTACTCCTGTCACTTGCCCCCCTGTATCTGGTATACTGCCTCTGAAAATGGAGGTTCCATGATGTAGCTGTCCTCACTATTTGCCATCACTTGCCCTCTGCATCTGGCATATTGCCTCTGAAAATGGAGGTTCCATGATGTAGCTGTCTGCACTATTTGCCGTCACTTTCCCCCTGCATCTGGCAAATTGCTTTTGAATATGGAGGTTCCATGATGTAGCTGCCGCTATTTGCCATCACTTGCCCCCTGCATCTGGCATACTGCCTCTGAAAATGGAGGTTCCATGATGTAGCTGTCCTCACTATTTGCCATCACTTGCCCCCTGCATCTGGCATACTGCCTCTGAATATGGAGGCTCCATGATGTAGCTGCCCTCACTATTTGCCATCACTTGCCCCCTGCATCTGGCATACTGCCTCTGAATATGGAGGCTCCATGATGTAGCTGCCCTCACTATTTGCCATCACTTGCCCCCTGCATCTGGCATACTGCCTCTGAATATGGAGGTTCCATGATGTAGCTGTCCTCACTATTTGCCATCACTTGCCCCCTCCATCTGGTATACTGCCTCTGAATATGCAGGTTCCATATTTTACCACTGTCAGCCATCACTTGCCCCCAGCACCCAGTATACTGCCTCTGAACATGGAGGTTCCATATTTTAGCGCCATCGCTATCAGCCATCTAGCACCCAGCACCTGGTATGGTGGTGGAATGTGCCATCAAGTCACAGCTGACCTCTGGTGACCCTTAAAACAAAACTGCTATCAGACATTCCCCCTGGGCACGACAAGGGTTGTGGGGGCACCCTCTCCGCCACCTCATTCACCTACTTGATGCTGCTACCCCTATGGCCCACCATCTCTTCAGGGCCTGACCCAAGCCACAGCTAAGCCCCCACGCTTGTCCTGAGGTTCAGGATTTCTGGAGTGCACAAAAATGAGCCCGATTTACTCATTTACTGCTGAAAAATGCTAAGGTGTTTTATCTGTTTCGATTTCAGTGGTTGGTTTTGAAAAATCCCTCCCCCCCCAGCTTCTCAGATATCACCTAAGCCAGGGGTCCCCCACCTTTTTGAGCCTGTGGACACATTTGGAACTCTGACAAGGCTTGGTGGGCGCAGCAGCAAAACGGCTGCCCCAGGAGGCGGGGCCAACCACAAAACAACTGCAGCAGTTTATCTTCAGTCACACGGCGTAGGTCGTCGTGGCGCGGTGCCAATGTTCCCTCTAAGCTGTGGAGTCTCGTGAGCAAAAATTCTACTTTGTGAGCTACTGGCATTAAAGTTGCGAGCCAGTGATTGGGCTGCTGCATAAATTAGTTTGCTCTGGAGCCCCATCCCTCCTGAGGTAAGACAAAAATGTGTGAGCCAGAGGCTAAAAAACTGTGAGCTGGCTCACACTAACTCAGCTTAGAGGGAACACTGGCGGTGACAGCTGCCGCCAAAGCAACATTGACAAAAACCTGCAGAGCCAATCAAACCTCCAACAGCCATTCAGACGCCTTGCCAGTGTCGTGGCGCCCACATTCACCATGTTGGGGACCTCTGACCTAGGTGACCCCATTGGTGCCCCGGAGAGCCTCGCGCTCTGCGGAGAGCCATCTGCTGGTTGTCCCCAGCCCGAAATATACCCGTCTAGCCTCAACCGGGGCCTTTTCAGTCCTGGCCCCAGCCTGGTGGAACATGCTCCCGATTGAGATCAGGGCCCTGAAAGACCGGATGCAATTTTGCAGGGCCTGTAGAGCGGAGCTGTTCTGCCAGGCATCTACCAAACAGTTCGGTGTAGTGTTTAAGTGCGGGGACTCTAATCTGGGAGAACCGTGTTTGATTCCCCACTCCTCCACTCGCAGCTGCTGGATGACCTTGGGCAAGCCATAGTTCTCTCAGAGCTGTTCTCTCAGGAGCAGTCCTCGAAAGAGCTCTCTCAGCCCCACCCACGTCACAGGGTGTCTGTTGTGGGGAGGGGAAGGGAAAGGAGTTTGTGAGCCGCTCTGAGACTCCGAGTGAAGGGCGGGGTACAAATCCAATCTCTTCTTCTTCTTCTCCCAATTGCCGCTACACGTGACCATCGTGGCTCAGCACCGGCCCGCTTCTTCCCCCCGGCTGCAGCGACAGGAATCAATGGCGCTGCGCTACCCACTTTAAAAGATTTCAACTACTTTACATTTTAAAAAAATGGGTTCTATCGTATCGTTTATTGCATTCATTGAGACGGCTGGCCTTTATTGTCGTGAGCCGCCCCGCGCCCGTGCGTGGGCAGGGCGGGATATATACATTGAAGTAATACAGGAGATAAACAAACAAATCTGCTCGGCGGCCTGGCTCGGCCAAGCGAGGAAGCGGCAGAGGGCAGAGAGGAGCTGCCACCCACCCAGAGTGCCCGGGAGCCGTGAGTCGCGCCCTACTTCTTCTCTCCGTGCCCCAGTTCTCCAAACCGGATTGTGTCGCCCCACCAGGGCTGGGCCAGGGCTAGCGTGCCCCAACCTGCCTGGGTGAGTGGCCCGGCAAGGTGGGCGCTGCCGCGGCCTCGCTCTACCACGCCCCAGCCGAAGTCACTCCCCGAAAGTGCCAGCCTGACTCAGCCAGCGAGGCAGGGGTGCCAGGGGCCTCCCAGCCGGGGGGGGCCCTCGATCTCTTGCCGTGCCCTGAATCAACGAGGGCATAGCCTAACAGGACCCCGGCTGGCACCCCCAGGGCCAAGCCCCCAAAACCTGCCGGGGCCAAGGGAGTGGAGTGGCAAGCCAGGCAGGTGGTGCCAGCGACGCAGGGCAGGATGTCAGGCCTTCCGACCCTAAAATGGGGTTCTATAAATTATTACAGAACCCCATCTTGAATTATAGTTAAAAATACTTTTGGAGCCCCATAAGAAAATTTTTAGTGAACTGTATTTATTGTGTTTTATATGTTCTGTGTTGTTTTAGTGTTTTAACTTGGGCATTTATGCCCCCTGTGAGCCACCCTGAGCCTTTGGGGAGGGCAGGATACAAATCCAAAGAGAAATTAAAAAATAAATAAAAACCGGGCAGGCGGTTTGAAAAGGAGAGACGACAGAGTCGACACGGCTTGGCACAGAGGCCATGCCATCGACCCTAAGTTCGATGCGGGCAGCCTGTGGGTACTGATTGGCATGAAGCCACTGGGCACATACCCAGTCCCAGAGACTAATTTGATCATTTGCTGCTCACCCTGTATAGGTATGGACTGGCAACTTCCATTTCAACGTATCTGAGGAAGTGTGCATGCACACGAAAGCAGATACCTTGAATAAACCTTGGTTGGTCTTAAAAGGGCCACTGGAGCAATGCTCCGTCTAAGCTGTGGAGTCTTGTTGTGAGCAAAAATTCTACTTTGCGAGCGACTGGGATTAAAGTTGTGAGCAGGCGATTGGGCTGCTGCATCCATTAGTTTGCTCTGGAGCCCCATCCTTCCTGAGCGAAGACAAAAATCTGTGAGCGAGAGGCTGAAAAACTGTGAGCTCGCTCACACTAAGTCAGCTTAGGGGGAACACTGCACTGGAGTCGAACTTTGTTCTGCTGTTGTTTCCAGAGATACTTCACAGTCTCTGGCACTGCGAAACAGATTCAGGGGCCAAACCTGCTGTTCCAACGATGCCTCCCCCCCAAAAAACCCAAAAAACAAAACAGAGCTTCCGTCTTAGCTCATCCTTGCCAGGTTTGGAGGGTGGAGGTATCAGTGCGTCTTCAATGGAGTTCCTGGGTCATGGCCCAGGACCCGTTTTGGAAAGTCAGAATCCAGATCCGTAACAAGGGAAGAAGAAAAGAAGAGACTGGATATATACCCTACCCTTCACTATCCAAAAGAGTCTCAGAATGGCTTGGTGCAAAGGCTGCAACTTGGAGTCTCCTTTTCCTTCCCTTCCCCACAACAGACACCCTTTGAGCAATGCTCCCTCTAAGCTGTGGAGCCTTGTGAGAAAAAAAATTCTACTCTGTGAGCTACTGGCATTAAAGTTGTGGGCGAGCGATTTGGCTACTGCATAAATTAGTTTGCTCTGGAGCCCTCCTTCCTGAGCTAAGCCTTCTGGGCTAAAAAAAACCTGTGAGCTAGCTCGCACGAACTCAGCTTAGAGGGAACACTGCCTGTAAGGTAGTTGCGGCTGAGAGATCTGAGAGAACTGCTCGAGAGAACAGCTCTGAGAGAACTTGTAATTGATCCAAGGTCACCCAGCTGGCTGCATGGGGAGAAGAGGGGAATCACACCCGGTTCTCCCAGATTAGAGTCTGTGCTCCTAACCACTACATCAAACTGGCTCTCCAATGTCAGTTCTTGGCTCTCATGGGAGACCTACACAAAGCAGCGATGTTTCCATGTCTCCGCACCCCCACAAAAGCGCACGTCACTGCCACCTGGAGACTGGCCCTTCAGAGGGGGTCGAGGGCTTTGCGTACAGTTCCAAGCCTCCTTTGTTGTGTGTACAGGGCTTGTCACTGCTGAGGCCAGGTATATCCTTTTCAGGCCAATGCACAAAGAATTGCAGGGTCTTTTGGATCCTGAATCGAGCTTTTGGACATCCCAGCTCCTTTGCCCGCTGTTGGAAGAGCGACTCCAGTGAAAGACTCACATCCAAAGTTTTATTTTAGCCCCATGTGCTGCCACACGTGGTACATGAATAAGGCACATGAATAAGGAACTGGTGGTGGTGGGGAATCGGCACCCCAAAAGACGCTTCGGGTTATGCCATAGTGCACACAGATGCCAATGGGAGACAGTGCCCTTCCCACCCCATCTGGCGCAAAGTGTCATTTGGGCATACGTGTGATGCCCCCCCATGCCAACGCTTGCCAGGGAAAAAAGGCAGCACCCGAATTAAGTTCTTTTGTACCGCATAAGGAACCAGGAACCCTCCACAGCCTGGAACCGACAACGTCGGGAGTGTCTTTGAGCATGTGTGGAGTGCTTTCCCCTCCCTTGCCTCTAGAGTGCACTTGAGAGTTTTGGTTCTGGAATTCGAAAAGGTGAGTTTGCCTGATCTCCCACAATATTCGTTTTTTTAAGAAACTGCAGTGCCCATAAGGCCAGACCATTTACAGTGGAAAGAGGACATGCGTTAGAACATAAGACAAGCCAATGTTGGATCGGGCCAATGGCCCATCCAGTCCAACACTCTGGGTCACACAGTGGCCAAAAATACCAGGTGCCATCAGGAGGTCCAGCAGTGGGGAGTTAGCTGGAGAGACATATGCAGCTTTCTAATACTGAGACCTTGGTCAATCAATGTCTGTTGTCTACTCAGACTGGCAGCAGCTCTCCAGGGTCTCAGGCAGAGGTCTTTCCCATCACCTACTGCCTGGTCCTTTCAACCGGAAATGCCTGGGATTGAACCTGGGACCTTCTGCACGCAAACGGGAACCTCTACCACTGAGCTAAAGCCTCTCTCCAGGGTCTCAGGCAAAGGTCTTTCCCATCACCTACTGCTTGGTCCTTTTCAACTGGGGATGCCGGAGATCAAACCCAGGACCTTCTGCACGCAAACGGGAACCTCTACCACTGAGCTAAAGCCTCTCTCCAGGGTCTCAGGCAAAGGTCTTTCATATCACCTACTGCTTGGTCCTTTTCAACTGGGGATGCCGGGGATTGAACCCGGGACCTTCTGCATGCCTAGCAGATGATCTGCCACTGAGTCATGGCCCCTCACCAAAACACGAAGCTGCCATATACCGGATCAGAACTTTGGTCCACCAAGGTCATTATTGTTGCCTCAGACTGGCAGCATCTCTCCAGGGTCTCGAACCAGGGTCTTTCACGTCACCTACTGCCTGGTCCTTTGAGCTGGAGGTACCCTGCGATTAAACCTGGGACCTTTCGCATGCCACGGCCCCGACTCTGACTAGTAGAAACTCTCCTGGTCTTTTTAACTCACGATGCCGGGGATCGAACCTGGGGCCTTTGACACGCCGAGCAGCTGCTCTCGGACTGAGACACGGCCCCTCCTGACACAGAACAGCAGGAGGAGCTGATGACAGACCGAAAGGACAGCGGAAACGGAGAGCCCACAAGGTCTCCCTTCTTCGTACAGCACAGCTGGCAAGAAAACGGAAGCGGGGCGCAGGTTGCCCAAGAGCTCTGCCAAGCCAGGACGGGTCTGAGAAGGGGGCCTGGTTTTTCTCAGAAAGGGAACACGCCTCGTTGTGCAAGACACCCACCCGTGCCAGCTGGGGGAACTGGCGGCAGCCGGGTGGGGTGGGGTGGGGAGCGGGAGAGGAGACAGAACCCGAGGCACCAACGTGCCCTGGCGCTATACCCAGGCTGCCCAGAGTGGGGGCACACTTGCAGTGCTTCTTTGGAAACTGCCGGCTCTCCGTGCCTGAGCCGGGGGCACCAAGTCACGCCAAGGAGTGGGCCACGAAGACGTCAACCTGCTCACTCCTAATCAGCTAAGAGGGTCCATATTGGGGAGGGGGCCACGGTACGCCCTTTGTTCAGACCTCTCCTCTACCCCAAATTCAGGAGCTGGTGTTCAGTGAGCCACACTTTCCCGGCCGCGCACTCTGTCCCACCATTCTCGGTTCCCACGGCTGGTGCTCAGTGATTCGGCTGCCAGGGCGGAACACACGGCTCGAAGGGACTGGCTCACTTTTATTACGGCAAACGTTCCGGAGCCGAGCTCTGGCAAGGGAAAGGAGGCGCCGGAGATGAGCCTGTGTGGCTCAGAATTAAGCCTGGTTTTGCCTCTCGTCAGCACAGTCACACAGCCCTTCCCCCAGGACAGGGCCAAAAGCCTTCGGCCTTTCCACTCTCCCGTTGCCATGATGAGCACACCTGCCAGAGGAGGTGCAGAGGTTAGAGGGCTGGGCTAGGCCAGGGCCCCCCAACGTGGCACCTGTGTGGACCGTGGTGACCACAGACTAGGGCTGCCAGCTCCGGGTTGGGAAATAACTAGAGATCTGGGGGGCGGAGCCTGAGGAGGGGAGGGTTTAGGGAGGGGAGGTACGTCAGTGGGGTATAATGCCATAGAGTCCACCTTCTGAAGCGGCCATTTTGTCCAGAGGAAGAAGAAGAAGAGAAGAGAGTGGATTTATGCCCCACCCTTCACTCGGAGTCTCAGAGCGGCTTACAAACTCCTTTCCTTTCCCCTCCCCACCACAGACACCCTGTGAGGGAGGTGGGGCTGAGAGAGCTCCGACAGAAACGGCTCGTGAGAGAACAGCGCTCAGGGAACTTGTGACTGACCCAAGGTCACACCAGCAGCTGCATGTGGAGGGGTGGTGGAATCAAACCCGGTTCTCTCAGATCAGAGTCCACCGCTCCTAACCACTACACCAAAATGGCTCTCATCTATGCTGCCTGGGGAATCAGTTGTAATGCCGGGAGATCTCCAGCCGCCACCTGGAGGCTGGTAACCCTGCCACAGACACATTTCCTGGATCCCCACCGAGTGTTTTTAGAAAGCGGGGCAGGGCCAGACGGGGCTCTTGCCCAGCAAGGCTTCTGATTGGCCTTTGGAGATTTGATTGGCTGTGCAGATATTTAGACACCCCGGCACCAGGAGCTTCGCCGTGTGACTGAAGGGAAGCCGTGGCAGCCATTTTGTGGCCGGCTCGGCCTCTTGCGGCAGCCATTTTGCTGCTGTGCCCACCACAGTGGGCCTGAATTCCCAAGGTGCCAGCAGGCTGGAAAGGGTTGGGGTCCCCTGGACTAGGATCCGGGGACCCATGTTCAAATCCCTGCTCTGCCACAGAAGTCTGCAGGGCAGCCTTGGGCCAGTCCCATGCTTTCAGCCTCGCCTAACCCACAGGGTCATTGTGAAGACAAAACAGAGGAGGGGAGAATGTCGCCTGCCACTTTCAGTCCCCACTGGAGAGGAAAATGGGGAATAAATGCAATACATACAGGAAGATCACCAGGGAAAGCACAAGTTTGAAATGGGCCGGCAGGGATCTCTGTCCCTCAGTCTCCTCAAAAGGTGCACCATAACCCTCCAAGCTACCAGTTCTTCCGCCTTCAGTGCCCTACCTCTGCAGATGTGCAGGACCATAAAACCCACAGGGCAACAACGAGAGCATTAGGGGTCCACACAGGCCCTGTAGAACAGCGGCCTTCACCCCTTGAGCTGGGACCCTTGGGAGGGCTGTGGCGTCCCCATAGAGCCAGCAGCGCACATGACCCTGCCTCTCTTTGCACACATGCATGCTCAGAGGGAAGACAAGATGGAGCAGATTCCTCTGCGGCTCCGGCCCACGATTCGCTGTGGGATGCATCTTGGGGCTCGGTTTCTGCTTCCTCTCCTCAATGCTCTTTGTCCGCTCCGCTGCTCTCCGTCCTGGCCTCGACCCCAGTGAGGTCAGACCTCTGTCCCTTCCTCCTATCCAATGACTTCCTGTCACGCACATGCAGCTGAATGGGTCTCGTGTTCAGTTCGGCCTGGAGAGGAGGAAGAGCGGCATGTGGCTTGTGCCACTGAAGTGCAGCGGCTTTGAGAATATGACTTGCCGGACCGGAGGTCCCTGTAGTCCTGCATCTAGCGGCTGGTCTGGGGAAATCCTGATCGAGGCAGAAAGGAAATAGTCCTCCAATACTGCTTGTCACTTTGGAGGGGGGGGTATTCTTGCATTTATGTGTGTGTGTGCATGCATGTGCGCATGCGCGTGCCTGGAAGTCAAAGCGATCTCTGGCAACTCCTCCTGGGGCACGGAGGACGTTCAGAGGAGTGGCTCTGATAGCCTGCCTCTGCCTCCCGGCCCTGGTATTCTCTGGAGGTCTCCCATCCAAATACTTGCCAGGGTCGGCCCTGCCACGGCCCAGTGGTAGATGCTTCTGGAAAGTTTCTAACGTAGGGCACGACGAAAGGCCAAGGGTTGAAGGCAGCAATGGCCTATCATCAAGCCTAGCCTCCTGTCTCTCCCCCCACCCCAGGCAGGATATGGAATATTAAGCCCCATCTGATCAGATGATCACTGTTTTTATTGTTTTAAATTTCATGTCTACACATATTTACGTACCATTACCGTATTTATCAGAATGCATTTATAACTTGTTGTCAACTGCCCTAAGCCCCAACCAGGGGGAGGTAAAGGTAAAGGTTGCCCTTGCTCGAAAGCCAGTTGAATCTGACTCTAGTGGGTGTTGCTCATCTCCGTTTCCAAGCCGAAGAACCAGCCCTGTCCAAAGACATTTCCGTGGTCATGTGGCCGACATGACTACACGGCAAGGCACACGGAACGCTGTTACCTCCCCACCGAAGCGGTACCTATTTATCTACTTGAAATTTCTTGCTTTCGAACTGTTGGGTTGGCAGGAGCTGGGGCCAGAGACGGGAGCTCACTCCGTCATGCGGCACTCAGGTCTCGAACTGCCGGACTACAGACCTTCCGGTCTGCAGCTCAGCATCTTAACCTCTGAGCCACCGCAGCCCAGAGGGCGGTGTACAAATCAAATAATAAATAATAAATAAATGAAGGGACAGTCCTACCGGTTGTGTCAAGCATGCAGAGGTAGACTGCCCCTGAACACGGAGGTTCCATCACCTAGCGATAAGTCAGACATCTCTGGCTAGTACTTAAAGGAGGCTGCGAAAGCCGCAGTCCTCCCTGCCGTGCTAAGCATACAGAGGTAGACTGCCCCCAGACCTGGAGGCTCCATACCTCTAGCCCGGCCCTCGCCTCCTCCGCAACTTGGTCTGCTCAGCCCTCCTCCGGGACGGAGCTGCCGCATGCCAATAAACACGAAGGTGCGGCCCCTTTGTCCTTTGGCCCGACGCGGCTCCCCCACCAACACCACCCAGGTCGCTCCGCTTCCTCTTGTGCCAGGTGCACCCGACGGGGAGATAAGGTGGGCGAGGCAGCCTGGGAGGGGTGCGGGCATCTTGTGCGGCACGAAGGGCTCCAAACGGTGGCATGGGGGGGGGGGCCTGGCCGGGAGGGAGTGACTCATCAGAGCTGGGAGGGGTGCCCGGGTGTTGCAAGCGGCCTTCCCTCTGTTGCAAGCCACATGTGGTTATTAAAGCCCGGGGGAGGGGGGGAAAAAAGAAGCACGAGGGGGGGGGGGACGGACGACAGAGAAAGCAAACCCACCCTGGTCCCAGCTTTCCCCCGAGCTCAGCCGAGAGCCCCGAGCGGAGACGTCTCTCACAGCGGTACCTTAGATACCGACATGCAAAATATAACCGGCTCCGATATGTTTGAAAGAAAACACAGGAAGTTTGGTGCAGTGGTTAAGAGCGGCAGACTCCAATTCTGGAGAACCGGGTTTGATTCCCCCATGAGTCCACATGCAGACAGTCGGGTGACCTTGGGTCAGTCACAGTACTCTCAGAACTCTCTCAGCCCCACCCGCCTCACAGGGTGTCTGTGGTGGGGAGAGGAAGGGAAGGCAATTGCAAGCCGCTCTGAGACTCTGAGTGAAGGGCAGGGTATAAATCCAATCTCTTCTTCATTTTCTTTGTCATCATCTTTGTCTTCCTCTCCCACAAGCTAGGGCTCTGGAAAGGCTTAGGAGCTTTCACCCAGGTAGAGGAAAAGGAGGAGGAGGAGAAGAAGGAGAGATTGGATTTCTACCCCGCCCTCCACTACCCAAAGGTGTCTCAGAGCAGCTCACAAACTCCTCTCCCTTCCCCTCCCCACAACAGACACCCTATGAGGTAGGTGGGGGCTGAGAGAGCTCTTGACAGAAACTGCTCTTTTTCAAGAACAGCTCTTATCAGAACTACGGCTTGCCCAGGGAAAGCACTGAGGACAGTGTGCAAGAGTGCCCCTGAGCATGTGCAGAGTGCGCCCCTCGGCTTACGACACAACCACAACCAGCTGCCTTAGATCGGGTCCCACATATGGACCGTCGAGCTCTGAATTATCTATTCCAGAGGTCCCCACCAATGTTCCCTCTAAGCTGTGGAGTCTTGTGAGCAAAAACTTTACTTTGTGACCTACTGCCATTAAAGTTGTGAGCAAGCAATTTGGCTACTGCATTTTGCTCTGGAGCCATCCTTCCTGATCTAAGACAAAAATGTGTGAGCCGGAGGCAAAAAAAACTGTGAGCTAGCTCACACTAACTCAGCTTAGAGGGAACTTTGGTCCCCACCATGTTCAGCCTGCATGCACCTTGGGAATTCTGACACGGCCTCGTGGGCACAGCCTCAAAATGGCTGCCGCAGAAGGCAGAAGCAGCCACAAACTGAAGATCTTTGGGCTGCGGCGGCAGCTGCTCCCATAGCAATGTTTTTTCACACTCTGCTCAACCGACGAAATCTCCAAAGGCCGATCAGAAAGCCCTGCGAGGCAAGATCTGGTCCTGCCCTCTTTCTAAAAAAAACAAAAACACTTGGTGGGCACCAGGAAACATGCTGTTGGATGCCACGGTGCCCATGGGCACCGCGTCGGGGACCCCTGCTCTGCCCTCACCGACAGCAGCTCGCCGGCCAGGAAAGGCCTTCCCCAACGTCGGCCTGAGAACCGTGATGTCCGGCACGGAAGTGGAGACTGTCCGCATGCGGAGCAGGTGGTCTTCCTTCAAGCCACGGCCAATCCCACGTTGAAAGTAAAGGCCTGAAGCCGCCATATCCCTGCGCCAACTAGTCCCATCTGACGGGTGGCAGCTCCCCAGGGCCCCCCGCAGAGGAAAGGCCGCTCCCCACATCTGCCACTTGGAATCTTTCAACCGGCAGTGCCCAGGATCGAAACTGCGGCAGGCAAAACTCCCTACGACTGAGACATCGTCCCTGCTCACAACTATGTCACGGATTATATTTATTTGCTTCAGTCATACCCTTCTTTCCTGCCCAATGCCGCTTACCTGGTTCTCCTCCCTATTTTTATCATCGCAACAACCCCACAAAGTAGGCTGAGAGAGGGCGGGACTGGTCCAAGGTCATCCACCAACGTTCCATAGCAGAGCAGGGATTCAAACCTGGGTCTTCCGGATCTTAGTCCTCATCTCTGCTTTGTCCTCACAACAACCCTGTGAGGCAGGTTAGGCAGAGAGTGTGTGACAGGCCCAAGGCCACCCAGCAAGCTTCCATGACAGAGTGGGGATTCGAACCCGGTGCTCCCGGACCCTAGTCCAACACTCTATAAACATGAGGATTTCTAAGGTCCCCGGTGTCATCTGGAGGCTGGCTCAAGAACTCTTGTTTCTGAAATGGCAGTAAGGAGCCCAAGGGGCGGGCACATGCAACAAGCCCCGCCCCCAGCTCCCAGCAGCCCTCAGTTGGGTCACGAGGAGCAAGAAGCAGCCAGGTAAGTTGCAGAGCCCCAGCCGGCCTTCAGGTACAAGCTCTCCCTCCTCTGTGAGGGCAGATCTGCGTGTGTGTCCCCCACCAGCTAGCAATCCAAAACAGTCCAGTGGCACCTTTAAGACCAGGTTTTATTCAGGTACAAGCTCTCCCTCCTGGAGAGCCAGTTTGGTGTAGTGGTTAAGTGTGTGGACTCTAATCTGGGAGAACCGGGTTTGATTCCCCACTCCTCCACTTGCACCTGCTGATGTGACCTTGGGTCAGTCACAAGCTCTGGCACAGCTGTCCTTGAAAAAGAGCAGTTTGTGTCAGAGTTCTCTCAGCCCCACCCACCTCACAGGGTGTCTGTTGTGGGGAGGGGAAGGGAAAGGAGTTTGTAAGCCCCTCTGAGACTCCGAGTGAAGGGCGGGGTATAAATCCAATCTCTTCTTCTTCTCCACTGTGAGGACAGATCTGCACATTCCCCCCCCCCCAATAGCTAGCAATCCAAAACAGTCCAGTGGAGCCTTAGTAGTGGGTGTTGCCTTCTGACACACTTCCGGTGATGTCAGGGGGTGTGGCCTATGCAAATAAGTTATGCTAACGAGCTCCTGCACCTCTTTTTCTACAAAATGACCCCTGGCGGGGACCCACCCCCTTCAAGCACTACGCACAGCCATGGTCTAATCATCATTCCTACAGTGGCAAATGGATAGAGTGGTGGAGGTAAAGAATTTGTGGAGGAGGCCGCTTCCCTTCCCACCTCTGCCGGAGGAACAACAGGGCAAACTATGAACACACTTGAACATGGGACGCTCCCTCATACCTAATCAGCCCTCTGGTCGATCAGCACCAATATTGTACATGAGCACATGAAGCTGCCGAATACTGAATCAAATCCTTGGCTCATCAAGGTCAGTGTCTGTCTACTCAGACGGGCAGCCACTCTCCAGGGTCCCAGGCAGAGGGTCTTCCCCATCACCACCTCCCCCGATCATTTCAACTGGACGTGCCGAGGATTGAACCTGGGACCTTCTGCATGCCAAGCAGAGGCTCTACCACTGAGCCACCAGCCCCAGCTCTGACCAACAGAAGAGGAGGAGGAGGAGGAAGAGGAGGAGATTGGATCTACACCCCGCCCTTCACTCGGAGTCTCAGAGCAACTTACAAACTCCTTTCCCTCTACTGCCCGGTCCTTTCTAACAGGGGGTGCCGGGGATTGAACCGGGGACCTCCTACATGCCAAGCAGATGCTCTTCCGCTGAGCCACCGCCCCTCCCACAGACCAGAAACCAGCGAGACCTAGTTGGTACAGAGCCACGGTATCATCCGACAATGCAGAGGCTGCAATCTAGTTCAGCCAGCTCCACTGGGGTCCCCTGGAAGATGAGATTAGCACATCACAAAGTATTTCCAGGGAACCCCCGCGGCTCTGAGGAACGCTCCCAGGATTTCCTTCCCGAGATTACCAAACTTGTCTGAAATAAAAGCTTCCACCCCACCCCCTCCCCCTCCTCTCCGGTAACTCAGAGCATGAGTCGTATCCTAAATTGCACACTCATTTTCATGCAAGGAAACAGCTGCCAGCTGGGCACGGCCAACTTTATGTCCCAGAACCCTCTGGGAGGGGTTGCATGGCAGACAACTCAAGGTGGCTGAAGGCCGAGCCACCCGCTCCTGCTGCTCACCTCTGCAGGGCAGAGTTTTGAGAGAGGAGCATATGGGCCGTGGCTCAGTGGACAGAGCAACTGCTCGGCATGCGGAAGGCCCCAGGTTCAATCCCTGGCATCACCAGTTGAAAAGGATCTCCTGCTCCCACCTGGACCCTGGCAACCCTACAC
>NW_015171502.1:1436724-1451386 GCF_001447785.1 Gekko japonicus | reverse complement strand
TCAAGTGAGCCATTCAAGCTGCACAGAAGAGCTGCACAAGTTGTGACTACCGACACACACACACACCCCTTGGTGACAAACCCCCCCCCCCAGTTTGCTGTAGTGGTTAAGCGTGCTGACTCTGATCTGGGAGAACCGGGTTTGATTCCTGGCTCCTCCACATGCAGCTGCTGGTGTGACCTTGGGTCAGTCACAAGTTCTCTCGGAGCTGTTCTCTCAAGGGCAATCCTCGGAAGGGCTCTCTCAGCCCCGCCTCCCTCACAGGGTGTCACTTGCAGGGAAGGGAAAGGAGATTGTCAGCCGCTCTGAGACTCCGAGTGAAGGGCGGGGGGAATAAATCCAATCTCTTCTTCTTTTTCTTCTTCTTCTGTATAGGGTCATCTTAGGGGATCACAAGATCTGAATCTCTCCCAGAGGGGGAAACTCCCCACCAAAAACCGTAGACCACAGCAAAGAGGTCATTTGAACCGCAGGACCAATCGCTGGAAAAAGCACGCACGTTCCTCCGACAAACCGTACCAAGAGGAAGACCGCTCTTTCTGTATTTTTAATTTATTTGCTTCGTTGGTACCCTACCTTCCTCTGCACCGGGGACCCAAAGGCTTCTGTTGCCCCTCCTCTCCTCCATTTTATCCTCACAGCAACCCTGTGAGGTAGGCGCGGACGAGGAGGTGCAACCTGTCGAGGCTTCTCCGGCAAGCTTCCACGGCAGAGTAGGGATTTGAACCCGGGTTCCCCGGATCCTCGTCTGAGCGTCTGGCTACTCCACCGCACCGGCTCCTGTCGCTCGGCCAGGGGACCAAGTGTCTTCTGCTCCAGCTCCCCTCTAGCAAAAACTTAACATCAGCCTCTTTGGGAAGCAATCTTTTAAAAAAACAAAACAAAAAGGACCTGTGCCTAATGACTCTCAGAAGCTTTACACTGGACTCAAATCTGACCAGGGCCTTTTTATTAGAAAAAGCCCAGCAGGAACTCATTAGCATAATAGGCCACACCCAACAGCAGAGACTCATTAGCATATTAGCCCACACCCCTGACAGTATAGCTCATTAGCATATTAGACCACACCCCACATGTTACCAGAAGTGTGGTCATCCAACCACACCCACCTTTTGCTTCTTATTCTGTTTACTTTGTTGTCAAAACCCTGGGCTTTTTTTATAGCAGGAACTTCTTTGCAGGTTAGGCCACACACCCCTAGTGTAGCCAATCCTAATGAGTGTCTGCTGTTGGGTGTGGCCTATTATGCTAATGAGTTCCTGCTGGGTGTGGCCAACTCAGGAGCCAGCCAGAACTCCGTTCCTGTGCGTTCCTGCCCAAAAATAGCCCTGAATCTGACTGTTTTAAGACAAAAGTCACTCTTCCTGAAGTTTTGAAAGCACAAAACCGGGACATGTAGGGGAAGGAGGGGGTCGACCACTTCCTCCCTCCGCGTGGTTGGCAGGGTCAGGCCCAGTTTCCCAGAGGTCCAGTGAGGAGGGTTTGCGAGCTCTGGCTTGAGAAATACCAGGAGACGTGGGGGTGGGGCCAGAGAAGGGTGGGATTTGGGGAGGAGGGGGGACTTCAGTGGGGTCTAATGCCACAGAGAGCCAGTTTGGTGCCATGGTTAGGAGTGTGGACTCTGGGAGAAGCAGGTTTGATTCCGCACTCCTCACATGCAGCTGCCGGTGTGGCCTCGGGCCAGTCACAAGTTCTCTTGGAGCTGTTCTCTCACGAGCAGTTCTCAAGAGAGCTCTCTCAGCCCCACCTGCCTCTCAAGATGTCTGTTGTGGGGAGTGGGAAGGAGATTGTAAGCCGCTCTGAGACTCCTTCGGGTAGTGAAGGACGGGGTATAAACCCAATCTCTGTTTCTTCTTCTTCTTCTTCAAGAGCCGTTTCTCTCAGAGCTCTCTCAGCCCCACCTGCCTCACAGGGTGTCTGTTGTGGGGAGGGGGAGGGGAAGGAGATTGTAAGCTGCTCTGAGACTCCTTCAGGTAGTGAAGGGTGCGGTATAAATCCAATCTCTTCTTCTTCCTCCTCCTCCTCCTCGCCCCCACAGTAGCCATTTTCTTCAGGGCAAATGATCTCTGTCACCAGTGGTGACCACTTGTAACAGCAGGAGATCTCCAGCCACCGCCTGGAGGCTGGCAACCCTACCACGCAGTGTTCCCTCTAAGCTGAGTTAGTGTGAGCTGGCTCACAGTTTTTTAGCCTCCAGCTCACAGATTTTTGTCTTCGCTCAGGAAGGAGGGCTCCAGTCCAGAGCAAACTGATTTATGCAGTAGCCTAACAGTTTGCTCACAACTTTAATGCCAGGAGCTCACAAAGTAGAATTTTTGCTCACAAGACTCCACAGCTTAGAGGGAACATTGCCTACCAGTGAGTGCTATTGGTACCCTCTAAGCTATGGAGCCCTGTGAGCAAAAATTCTACTTTGTGAGCTACTGGGATTAAAGTTGTGAGCAGGAGATTTGGCTGCTGCATAAATAAGTTTGTTCTGGAGCCCTCCTTCCTGAGCTAAGACAAAAATGTGTGAGCCAGAGGCTAAAAAACTGTGAGCTAGCTCACACTAACTCAGCTTAGAGGGAACACTGCGAAGGTGGTTGTTTTTCTTCAGAAGGGTTGTGGATCTGAGGGAAGAGTGGGGGGGGGATCGCCCGTTCACCCCAGTGAGAAGGTTCAAAGCCGAAGGCGAAAAGACAGGAAGGGGGGAGAAAGGAAGTTGCTGGCGAAACCACACTGCGGCCAGGAAACAGGAAGGAAAGATTCAAACAGCCGCAAACTCCTGGGAGTGGAGTGTGTGTGTGTGTGGGGGGGGGTGGGGAGGAACAGAACTCAGAACTCTTGCAAACCTTTCTCCTCCCACCCATCGGCACCAGGAGTTTGCCTTTACGCAGCCTAAAAGAGTCAGAATACAACATGAACTGCCCAGTCGATATAACAAAAAGGGGGGGAACCCATTGCTCAGGGTTGCCAACCTCCAGGTGGGGACTGGAGATCTCCCAGAATCCCAAGCGATTGCCAGACGACCAGAGCTCAGTTCCTGTGCACCAAGCGGCAACTTTAGAGGGTGGGCGCTGGCTCTACACCCTGCGGAGGCCCCTCCCCTCCCCAAACCCCGCCTTCCCCGGGCTCCACCCCCCCAAAATCTCCAGGAATTTCCCAACCTGGAGTTGGCAGTCTTAGGAGACACAGCAGAGTCAGGTCTCCGGAACAGAGCTCTCTGACTCTGGAACAAAACCAGGCCTCTTCCCACTTTCTCGGACTTCTGGCAAGGGGACGGGGAGCGCAGAACCCGCCGGGCAGCTCGCTTCCGTGCCCAGATCCTGGGCTCAGCTTCAGGGAGAGACCGCAGATGGAGAGACTGAGCCAGATGATGGGGGGGGGAAGAGAGAGAGAAGGGGGAGGAAGGAGGCGCCACTTCGGGAACATTGCAGGGTGGGACGCAGCCCCGCAGGGCTCGGGAGAGGCACTTTGGGTGGGGTTCCTTGAGTGGGCGGGCGCCGGGAGTGAAAAGGGGCAAGCTCGGAACACCACCGGCTGGGTGGGTGGGGAGAACGCGAGACGCCAGGCTCCTGGATGACTTGCCAGCTGACCTCACGCTACACTGCCAGTGCCTAGCTTGGCACTGCCCTGCGATACAGCGGCGAATGGGCAGAGGCTGGAAAGGCCCGCTTAAAAACGACCAGCTCAGATCGTAGAGGATGTCTGGGGGCTCGAGCCAGGTCAGTCTGACGCTCGCTGGGCAGTGCCAACGTTACTGGCTGCCAGGCAGTGCCCAGGCAAAGGGCAACGCAACTCAGGCCTCAACACCAGTGTGCCCGCTCTCTTCCTGACTGGCCTGTTGCGGCTTCAGCCGCCTCCTAACAGGCAGTGAGTGAACAGAGGAGACTTTAACCTACCGCTGCATGCACCTGTTGAATTTCTGCCCTGCACGCACCCGCTGAAAGCACAAACCCTCTGTTAAAAAAGAAGCGGGATGCTGTAAGCCACAGAAGTGGTGGGGTTAAAGCCCCCACATGTTTCTTTCACCATAGGCCCCCAATCTCTTCAAGGTTGCCCAAGGTTGAAGACGGCAGAATGTTCAGAACCAAATCAGAGAGTAAACCAAGCTCTGTTTTCCATGCCAGGCCTCTGACCATATGCAGATTGCCCTTTCCACTGAGTAGCCAATAACAAGGAGGAGGAGGAGGAGATTAGATATATACCCTGCCCTTCACTACCCGAAGAAGTCTCAGAGCGGCTTACAATCTCCTTTCCCTTCCCCTCCCCACAACAGGCACCCTGTGAGGCAGGTGGGGCTGAGAGAGCTCTTTCAAAGACTTCCCTTGAGGGAACAGCTCTGAGAGAACTTGTGACTGACCCAAGGTCACACCAGCAGCTGCCTGTGGAGGAGTGGGGAATTAAACTTGGTTCTCCTAGATTAGAGTCCACACTCCTAACCTCTACACCAGAGGTGTCAAACATATCACCCGGGGGCCAGATGAGGCCCCCCAGAGGGCTTCCATTAGGCCCACAGTGGAACTGGACATCTCCTGCTTCCAGTTCTGCTGCGTGTTGCAGCATCATAGCTTGCTTCACCAGAATCTCCTAATCACTCAGCCATTTCATGTTTCAACCTGGGTCCTAGACTCAGAACTCTGAGCATGAGATTTCTGTGGTGAATGTCAATAAATTAAAAGTAGGTTTGCAGCTTACAGAGCTAATGTTTTAATCATGTTTTTTAAAAAAAAATCTTTGTGTTTGTGTCCTTTATAAAGTTTATCTCTCTCCGCTACCTGGCGTTACATTTTATGACACACCCGGCCCGGCCCGACAAGGTCTCATTTATGTCAGATCCGGTCCTCATAACAAATGACTTCGACGCCCCTGCTCTACACCAAACGGGCAGATTAGGAGATGCGATTCCAGCCCACAAGGGGAGACGGGGGTTTAGGGCTCAACATCTGTAATCTTGGGAAATCTCAAAGGCCTGTGAAAATAGGCAGGCTCTCCTCCCACCCCCCTGGCATGACCTTACCCCCGCCAAGTCCAAACACTGAGCCAACCAGAGAGGCGACAGGAAGGCTAATCCTCCGGGCCGGCCAGCCTCAGCTCCACCCCATGGCCTTCGGCTAACAGACGCCCACAGACACCCCGAACGCCACCAGGACTTGCCACCAGACTCTAGAGAATTTGCGATTTGTGTGCCAGCCAACTCTGCCTGCCCCGGGAACCAAGAGGGGTAGTAACTCCTGCTCTCTGCCCACGCCTGTGCCATACCCCTGGGGTATGCCTGGGGCTGCCAATCTCCAGGTGGTACCTGCAGATCTCCCAGAATTACGATGTGGCCACCAGATAACAGAGAAGGAGGAGAAGAGATTGGATTTACACCCCACCATTCACTATCCGAAGGAGTCTCGGAGCAGCTTACAATCTCATTCCCCCCCCCCACAACAGACACCCTGTGAGGTAGGTGGGGCTGAGAGAGCTCTTTTGAGGACTGCGTGTGAGAGAACAGCTCTGAAAGAACTTGTGACCGACCCAAGGCCACACCAGCAGCTGCATGTGGAGGAGTGCGGAATCAAGGCCAGTTCTCCCGGATTAGAGTCCACGCTCCTAACTACTACACCAAACTGGCTTGCTTTCTGCACAAAAGGGCCCACATCCTCCACACCAAGGCAGCCGTCTTCTGCCCCACGTGTCCCCTTGGTTTGCCCTCAGCGCCCCAGATCTCAGCCGGGCACATGGCTAAGAATCACCTCCCATGCCTCACAGGGCACCGTCAGCCCCAAATTCAAATCTCCCACTTTGTGCAATTTCAAAAAAGGGAGGGGAAGCACACAGGCCGTTCCTTCCCCCTCCCGGTTGCAATTACAGCGGCCCAGATCAGGCCGACCTAATCCACGTTAAGCAATCCTCTAAGCGGCTCCGACTGGCCGCCAGCCCGGCTCCTCTGCCCCACCGACGGGCTCCCCGTTTCTTACCCCTCTGCTGCCCATGTGGACGGGGAAGCGCAGCCCAGGCGTCAGGAGGGTGGTGCCAGCAGTGATGTGGTGGCAGCGCTCAGCCCAGCCCGCCCTGACCTACTTCTCCTTCCTCTCCGTCACCTGCTCTTTCTCCCTCCCCAGGGAGGGGAACTCAACCAAGCCACGCCCACAGTCACTTTTGGGGGGGGACCCATATGCCCCCCAGAAAACAGGCACAAGCGAGTTCCCTTTCAGGCTGCCTGTCTTTGGAACCCCTCTCCACTAGAGAGAGAGAGAGAAAAGGGACGTATTCTCCCTGACAGGACGGCAAACGCTTCCCCTCTGCTGACAAACTAGGTCACCGGGCACTAGCGTGGTGTGGCACAGGAGGCAGGCAATCGATACTGGCCACTTGGCCTTGGCACGAAACGGGGAACAGTGCCCCGGGCCTACTGGCACCCATCTGACCTTCTCTGCCTGCCGCAAAAGCCGGTGTGTGTGTGTGTGTGAGGGGGGAATAGCACCTGGACCTGCCAACTTTGGCCCTCCCTCTCCTTGGCAGTGCCAGGGGCTGGCACGCAGCCCACCTTGGCCTTGCCTCCCTGCCGCTTCCCCCCCGCCAAGGCAAGCTCCTGTTTCAGTCCTCGCCTGTGGCGTAGCTGCCAGGACGGCGGTGTGTGCCACGGGGTTGCTATGGAGCACACGGGAGCTCAGGGGCAGCGTCGCCCCCTCCGGGGGGGGGGGGGCAACTGGCGCAAAGAAGAGGGAGCGGCGGTGGCAGCGAAGGAAGGAGAGTTTCTTGGCAGTTTCATCAGCCACCCCAGAGGAGCAGGGCTGCTTCTGCCTCCCAGCAGCCGAGGCTCCCACGGCAATGATGCCATTGGGGCTGCAGGCTCAGCTAGGCCTCACTGCAGCCTACCTGGGGCAAAGCGACAGTCCAGGCCTGTGATTCTTGCTAGGTTTATGAAGAGCAGGTGTTTTTAGCGTAGTGGTTAGAATACAGTGGCTAACGTGCCAGTCCAGGTCTGAGAAGACCCAGGTTCGAATCCGCATTCGGCCTCGCTCGGCCTAGTCCAGGGTTGGCCAAACTGTGGCTCGGGAGCCACATGCGGCTGTTTCACACAGATTGTGCAGCGCCCGGCAGGGCAGCTGGGGAAGTTAGGGTTGCCAGCCTCCAGGTGGGGCCTGGAGATCCCCCGCTTTTACAACTGATCTCCTGCTGACAGAGATCAGCTCCCCTGGAGAAAATGGCTACTTTGAAGGGTGGACTCTGTGGCCTTGTTCCCTGCTGAGGCCCCTCCCCTCCCCAAGCCCCGCCCTTTCCTGGATCCACCCCCAAAGTCTCCAGGTATTTTCCAACCCAGACCTGGCAACCCTAGGGGAAGTGAAGGGGAGGTATGCCTCCCTGATTGGTCTTCCCTTCCCCAGCCACTGTCCCCCACCCTGGGTAGGCCTGAGGTGTGGGGGGGAACAGAGAGTGAAAGCAACTTTAAATGCATTCCCCCAGCCCCTCCCCCAGCCTACAAGTATCACTGGATAAATAAATATCCTCTACCAATATCTGTTTTTATTTTTGGCGGTCTCGTTTCATGTTAATTAAAAGCAAACTTGCATCGTGCTCAGTAAAACCGTGTGTGCGATATCTGCCTGTCTCTTGTGGCTCTCAAACATCTGATATGCATTCTGTGTGGCTCTTACGTTAAGCACGCTTGGCCACCCCTGGCCTCGTCTCTCTCCCAGGGTTGCTGTCAAGATGAAAAGGAGGAAGAAGAAGAAGAAGAAGAAGAAGAAGAAGAAGAAGAAGAAGAAGAAGAGGAAGAAGAAGAAGAAGAGGAAGAAGAGGAAGAAGAGGAAGAGGAGGAAGAAGAGGAAGAGGAGGAAGAGGAGGAAGAGGAGGAAGAGGAGGAAGAGGAGGAAGAGGAGGAAGAGGAGGAAGAAGAAGAAGAGGAGGAAGAAGAAGAAGAGGAGGAAGAGGAGGAGGAGATTGGATTTATACCCCGCCCTTCACAACCCAAGGTGTCTCAGAGCGGCTTACAAACTCCTTCCCCTTCCCCTCCCCACAACAGGCACCCTGTGAGGGAGGTGGGGCTGAGAGAGCTCTGACAGAAACTGCTCTTTTTTCAAGAACAGCTCTTATCAGAACTACGGCTTGCTCAAGGTCATCCAGCCAGGTTCAAGCGGAGGAGTGGGGAATCAAACCCGGTTCTCCCAGATTAGAGTCCGTGTACTTAACACGACACCAAACTGGCTCTCACACCAAACTGGCTCTCACACCAAACTGGCTCTCCACCAAGCACAAGAGTCCAGGAGCACCATAAAGACTAACAAAACTTGTGGCAGGGGAGGAACTCTTGTGAGTCACCGCTCACTTCTTCAGATAAAGAAGTGAAGAAGTGAGCAGTGACGCACAAAAGCTCTTGTCCTGCCACAAATTTAGTTAGTTCTTAAGGCGCAACTGGACTCTTGCTCTTTTCTACTGCTACAGACAGACTGACACAGCGATGCATCAAGATGAAAGAGAGGTGGGGAGATGCAGGCCTGTGGCCCGAGTTCCTTGGCACTAATAAATAGCCTCTCCCTTCATGTCTATTAAGATTTTTATCTTCCCTGTCCTTTGAAGGGTTCGGAGAGGCGTATACGCTTTTCCCCTCCGCCAACAGCCCCGTGAGGTAGCTTAGGCAGAGAGGGGAATGACTAGCCCATTGTCACCCAGAAAGCTTCAGGCCCTGAGTGGGGATTTGGACCCAGGTCTCTTAGCTTCCTTGTCCAACACTCAGAGCTGGTGTGGTCTAGCAGACAGTGTCAGACTCGGATCCTGGGAGACCCAGGTTCGAATCCCCATTTCCACCGTGAACACAAGAAGCGGTCTTATGCTGAAACAGACCCTGGGCCCGCCAAAGTCAGTCCTGCCTACTCAGACTGGGTCTCAGCCGGAGGTCTTTCACATCGCCTCCTACCCGATCCTTATAACTGGAGATGGCAGGGATCGAACCTGGGGCCTTCTGCATGCCAAGCAGAGAATCTAGCTCCGAGCCAGAGCCCCTTCCCTTCCACCGTGGAAGATCGCCAGGTAACCCTGGGTTAGTCACATTCTCTCAGCCAAGCCGCCCTCCTACAGTTGTCATTGTGAGAAAATGGAGGAAGGGAAAAACAACATTCTAAGTAGCTTTGAGTCCCCACTGGGAGCGGGATATAGAGGCGGACAGAGGCCAAGTGTGGATATGAACCCAGGTCTTCTCAGACCTAATCTATACACACACACACACATAAAGCAAGGCAAATGCATCTAACCGCTACCCCATCACAGTATGAGGAAAGGTTAAAGCACTTAGGGCTCTTTAGCTTGGAGAAAAGACGACTGAGGGGTGACATGATCGAGGTTTATAAGATTATGCATGGGAAAGAGCAGGTAAAGAAAGAGGTACTTTTCTCCCTTTCTCACAATACAAGAACTCGTGGGCACTCCATGAAACTGCAGAGCGGTCGGGATAGAACGGATAAAAGGAAGTACTTCTTCACCCAAAGAGTGATTAACACATGGAATTCACTGCCACAGGAAGTGGTGGCGGCTACAAGCATGGACGGCTTCAAAAGGGAATTAGATAAGCATATGGAGCAGAGGTCCATCAGTGGCTATTAGCCACAAGGTATAGCTAGGGGCTCTGGGGCAAGTGATGCTCTGTCTTCTTGGTGCTTGGGGGGGGGGGGTCAACAGTGGGAGGGCTTCTAATGTCCTGGCCCCACTGGTGGACCTCCTGATGGCACTGGTATTTCTGGCCACTGTGTGACACAGAGTGTTGGACTGGATGGGCCTTTGGCCTGATCCAACATTGGCGTCTCTTATGTTCTTATGTTCTTATTCAGATGGGCACTGGGGAAGGGGTTACTTCTGAACCCCTTTCTCCTTGGGCTGTTTCCCTGGCAAAGACCGCTCCCTTTGACCCTTGCTAGGAAAACGACCCGCACATGGAAATCTCCACCCCTTCCCCCAGCACTTCAAGTTAGGAAGGGGATGAGGAAAGGATGACGTGTTTAGCCATGCTGGCCTCCACCAGTCTTCAAACCCCACCCTCTTCTAAAATCTTCCCTGTTACAAAAGACCTGCCTGGTCTGATGCTTGTCTTTGGGAGGCAACACTGACTCCCCACCCTGGCGCTTTAAACATCTCCTTAGCAGGCGGAAGTCAACCAGTAGAGCTTTTCCTAGTCTCCGACAGCTTTTAACTCTCAGAAGCTTATACCCCCGAAGTATTCCTGGTCTCTGAGGTGTTACTGGATTTGAACCTTGATGTTTCCAGGCATGGTGATGCGATGGGGGGGAGGAGAAGAATTAGATTTGTACCCTGCCCTGACTCGGAGTCTCAGAGCGGTTTACAATCTCCTTCCCTTCCTCTCCCCACAACAGACACCCTGTGAAGTCGGTGGGACTGAGAGAGCTCTTTCGAGGACTGCTCTTGAAAGAACAGCTCTGAGAGAACTTGTGACTGACCCAAGGTCACCCAGCTGGCTGCATGTGGAGGAGTGGGGAAGCAAACCTGATTCTTCAGATTACAGTCCGCTGCTCTTAACCACTATATACCAAACTTTTGGTAAGCTTTTCCTGTTGGATTTTCGCCTGCTGTGTAGCAAGGGCCCTTGTGTTTTTTTCCAAAAGGGAAGGCCTGGTAGGGGTCTAAGCACCCAACCTTATGCCATTCTGCCGCTTATCAGCAGAGCTATCCAAGTTATCTGGACCTCCCGAATGTCACCTTTTGAAAATTAAATAAAATTTCACATCAGGGATGATGTAGATAAGACACGGCTCTTTCATACCACGCCCCCTAACACAGTCTCCACCCATCTCCAGCACGGGAAGGCTGTGGTTACTAAATAAGGAGGGAAAGGCCCTTTTGCACATGCTCTGAGACACTCTGGTTATCTCTTGAAAAAAACGACCCAACCGGCGTCCTGCCACCTCCACGCGAAAGACAAGTTCATTTTAAAATTTGCATTTCTTCAAATGACTTCACGCGCCCATGCAAATGAGCCGGCGGAGTTTCTGCCTTCTGGAAGAGTCGCAAACCTCAAGTGCTACCCACAACGCGTCCCCTCCTCCGTGCCTTTATTTCTGAAGTGAAGGAGCACCAGGGCTCGCCGGCTTGCAAGCTCAGCCAAGAACTACACTGGGGCAAAACTGAGGGCCCGAGAAAAATAACCTCACGCACGCTCAGAGGCAATCGCATCCCATTGGCTGCCGCCAAACGAAATTTACTTAATTTAGGGAAAGATAAGACTGACGCCCGGCCCCGAGGGCAGGTACCAGGACTCAGATTAAATATCTGTGATCCCAGTTCTTACCTTCTCCGTCGCGCTGATAGCCGGCCTGCTAATTCCTACCCGTCCACGCCTGCCCGCCCGTGCGCACAACCGCCTCCAATCCACTTTGGTTCCCTAAAGCCCCCCCCTCCCCCACAGCCACAAGGACACCTGGGGACACAGAGCAGGTGTACTCTTAAGCATACATCCGCCCCCACGCTGCTTACCCTTGCGCTGCCGGTTCAGAGCCCTCGGGGAGGGGGGCCGACGCAAACAAACAGGTGCGGCAGGCAGGCAGGCCTCTCAAGCCCCGGCGTGCGTGCGTGACTCTGGGAAGGGCACCCCACCTTTGGCCCGCAGGTGGGCAAACGGCGGTGCCCACCTGTAGCCCAATAGGAGGGGCTTCCGCAACAACTGGCACGGCAGGGAGGGGCAGCCGATTCCCATGTGCGATCGAAGCAAAGTGCGAGAAGACCCGGGGGCCGTCTCCGAAGCCGTGTGTAAAGTCCAATCTGATGCCACCTGTGCCAAGCTCACCCCCTCAATGCCCTGCTTTAATTAATCTGGGGTAAGGACTACCTCCAGGTGCCCGATTTCCCCACGGCTAATTTAGGTCATCAATTGGAAGGTGCCATCAGTTGTGAGGGGCCGGAAGAAGGTACCAGCCTGCACACACACTCAAAAAAAGCCCTGCTTCTGTGGGCTGGCTGGCACCAGCACCATCAGCCCAACCCTTTCACCCACAGCTTTGTCCGATCGCAATGACTGGCATGAAGATTCCATTCCCTACAATCTTCCCATGGCTCTACGGCCTCTTTTTTTGCCGTGTCCCACTGTAACCCCCCCCTTCATTTACACATATCACCATAAGCCTTGAAGAATGAACTGACTTTACAGTACTGCAAAAAGCCCTTCATTTATATTCCCCACTAAACAAACAAATAATAAATGCTGGAAATGTAAGTCCTGTCTCACCCATAAACAGGCATTAGAGAGAGAGAGAGAGAGAGAGAGAGAGAGAGAGAGAGAGAGAGAGAGACTTTCCTCCCTTTTAAACTCCCTGGCATGCCAATGCAAGAAATTGGTTAAAGGGAGGTGACAGGTGGTTCCCACACAGATGCTAAACCGAGCCTCCACAGTCAGAGGCAGTACACCTTTGTAGCTCCGTTGCTAAGGAGGCAACAGCTTGAGAGCACCATGGCCTCCATGCCCAGTTTGCGCGCTTCCTGAAAACATCCGGTCGGCTCGGCCACCATTGGAAACAGGATCCTGGACTAGATGGACCTTTGGTCTGACCCAGCAGGGCCTTTCGAGATCTGAACCTGGCTCCTCATGGGTTTTCAAACCGGGCATTCAGCGTCAGGCTGCGGGGCACATTCTGCCCACTGCAGGAGAAGAGTGAAGGAACTCTGTGAGAGAGCCTGGCAAAAGGACAGCTGGCACATACTCAAGAGGGGCACTGCCAAGCTTGCCAGGACAAACACACATATCTACACTGGAGGGCAGAGTCATCAGTAGGCTGGGTGTGCCTTTGGGGGGGGGGGGACTCCAACAGGAAAACTGCCCCGAGGAAAAACCTGTTGTTAGTAACCGAGCACCTGAAGATTGTTCGTCTAAAGGCTCCAACATTTACGCCAATTTCTGTATCCACTGCCCCGTTCTGGGTGCCATTCGCAAATAGGGTCTACACGGAAACAGCACTTGTTTACGAGTAATAAATTCCCTGTTTGTGGATCTAGGAATGGGAGGAGGCAAAACCCACGTTGGATAGTAGGACCGGGGCCACAAAAATTCACCCACTTGCTCATAAAGCAAATGCGGTTTAATTCCCAATGGGAGCTGGAACGCCGTGAGATATATAACTTTAAGAGATAGGAGCCTGCCAGTTGTTAAGAAGGGAGAGGGGGTGAAAATCAAAGAAGGCGCCAACGTGAAAGCAAGCGTAAATGTCGGTAGCCAGAATAATCGGACCCATCGGGTAGACCTTTCCAGACACGACTCTGGACCTCCTGAGGGCCCCTGGTATTTCTGGCCACTGTGTGACAGAGTGTTGGACTGGATGGGCCACTGGCCTGATCCAACATTGGCTTCTCTGATGTTCTTATGACACGGCCTGCTCAGACCCAAAACGCAGCACATTGCAATGGGGGAATCAAGAGTCATGCTGCAGAAGATCAGCTAAATGATGAATTCAGGTGGGTAGCCGAGTTGGTCCAAAGCAACAGTACAAAGTTGGAGTCCAGTGGCACCTTGAAGACCAACAAAGTTTAATCCTGGGCATAAGCTTTCATGCGCACACACAATTCATCAGATACATAGAACAAAGTTGGAGTCCATTGGCACCTTTGAGACCAACAAAGTTTAACTCTGGGTATAGGCATTCATGCGCACGCACACTTCTTCAGTCAAATGGTAAGATACAGCCGAATCCCAAACCCCTGATGGCTTCCCAAGTGTGAGAGCTGTGCCCTCGGCGGGCACAGGCCAACAAATGCCATCTGCCCACCCTCCTCATTCCTGCACCAGATTGTTTTGGAAACAGGGCTGTGCAGGGGACCCGGCTGGTCTGGGAAGTACCCCTGCCCCAGTTTTGGCCAGAGCATTCCATATGTGAAGGGCAAAGTGGAAATCCACGGGCCCGTGACTCCCCGCAAGGTACAGCTGTACTGCCAAGTCCCTTGGCAGAGATATTCCCACAGCGCCACACCTCGCCCCCCCCAAACACCCACACAATACTGTTTCCAACCTCCCACTATATTCCCAGCCTCCCCCTCCCCCCACACACACACTTAAGGGTGACATATAACTCCCCAGTGCCAACCTGGGTACCCCAAGACCCGTCCATGTCAGCAGACAATACGGGCAGCAGAACTGCAAAGGTGCCAGGCACAATGGCTTTGGGACCACAGGATGTAAGCGGAGGTACACTTGGCTCTTTTGGAAAACTGCTTCCCCAATATAAGAAGATGGGGGGCGCGGCTACACAAACAACCCTTCCGTTTTGAGGCCAGGTCCTGCCCCCACCGGCCTGTGCCCACATCCCCCGGGAGGGGTGAGCCTGCCTCAAAGGCCGGGCGGTAACGCTGGGTCAAAAGGGGAAGAGGGGCGAACCGAAAGGGAGAATGGGGAAGGGCGTGTTAAGCGGGGTGGGGGGTGGGCACGAGTTGGGGAAGTTGCGAGCGGACGCCCGCAGAGCCGAGCCGCACCTCCGTCCGGACGGGCACAACAACCCAGGATTCGAACTCGGCTCCCGGAGATCTACCGAGAGGAAAAGCCTCGTGAAAGTTTGAAGTTTGGGGGGGGCTTCCCAAATCCTGGGGAAGTGGGTTAGGCAAAGGGGGGGGACAGACGCGCAAACCCCCCCCACGCCTCCCTACCCGGCGCCGCACTTACCCCCCGCAGGTCTCGGCGTGGCTCTCGGCGCGTTGGGTCCGGGGCTGG
>NW_015171502.1:1436040-1436349 GCF_001447785.1 Gekko japonicus | reverse complement strand
GGCCCCCGGCGCCCCGCCCCTTCCCACCTGGCTGCACCTCCTTCGCTCGCCATCCCCTCTCCCCAGGTTTCCGAGCGGCCCGGGAAAGCCCCGCCTCCTGCGCCTGGCCATTGGCCGGAGGGAGGATTCCGGGGGTTCTTATTGGTCGGCGCGGCTGTCGTGGAGGCCTCTGGACACATCCCTCTCGTGGAGAAGGGGAACTGGCAGGGCCGCTTGGAAGCCCCCGCCCAGGCTCTTGCCGGGGAGGCAAGGGTTAAGGCGGCTGTTGCAAGCGGGCTGGGGCGAGACGGGCATTCGGGGGGGGGGGGA
>NW_015171502.1:1421314-1435975 GCF_001447785.1 Gekko japonicus | reverse complement strand
AAGGGCGATGGGAGTTCCCCCCCCCCCGCAGGTCTTGGCCGCTCGCCAGCGCACCACGTTGGGGGAAGCGCACGACCGCCAAGCCCCCTCTGCTGGCCGCTTGAATGCCAGGAGGCGGGCGCTGCCCACTCTTTCTGCCACGGGCGCTAGTCCGCCTGGCGTGAATTGCGGGTCTCTGAGCGCCTTGGGTCACGTAGGGATCTTCGAGTTGGAAGGTACCTCCAGGATCATCTAGTCCAACCCAGGCCTGTAGCTAGGATTTTTCAAGTTGGTAAAGTAAAATTAAAGGTTCCCTGGCTCGAAAGCCAGTCGAATCCGACTCTAGGGTTGCGGTGCTCATCTCCGTTTCCAAGCCGAAGAGCCAGCGCTGTCCGAAGACGTTTCCGTGGTCGTGTGGCCGGCATGACTAAACACCAAGGCGCACGGAACGCTGTTACCTTCAGACTGAAGTGGTACCTGTTTATCTACTTGCAATGTCTTGCTTTCGAACTGCTAGGTTGGCAGGAGCTGGAACTAGAGACGGGAGCTCACTCCGTCACGCGGCACACTCGGGTCTCGAACTGCCTTCCACAGCCTGCAGTTCAGCGTCTTAACAACTTGAGTTGTTGTTGGGGGGCACTTAAATTTCTTAGGCGGCACTGGCTAATCAAATTAATCTGGGGGAGAAGGCTGTGACACCCTGGGCTGGATAGGGAGTCAGGGGGCCTTGCCAGCAAGTCAGGGGCCTAGCCCCGAGATGCCCTACTGGAGCTACGGGCCTGGTCCAACCCCCTGCACAATGCAGGAAATTCACAAATACCTCCCCCACACGAACACCCACGCTGTTCCATGCCCAGATGATGACCAAAAACCTCCAGGATCTCTGGCCAAACTGGCCTGGGGAAAAATTGCTACTTGACCCCAAAGTGGCGATCGGTATTTCCTTGGGTGTGGATGCCAACCTCCAGGTGGGACCGAAATGACAGCTCATCTCCAGATGACATATCAGTTCCTTGGAGCAAATGGATGCTTCGGGGGGGGGGTGAACTCTAGGGCACTGTACCGCACTGAGGCCCCTGTCCTCCCCAGGCTCCACCCCCAAATCTACAACAGTTTTCTGGACCTGGCAACCCTGCCTGGGTGTCATGAAAGCAGGGGCTTATAGGACCCGCAGCAAAGGAAAGGAGACCAGGCCTTTGCCCCAAGGATCATACAGAACGGCATTGGAACACAAAGTGGTTATTTGTTTCTGCACTGAAAACATTTCTCTGCTGCCTTTCCTCCCAAATAGTGGTCCACACTGGTGCCACGCAAGCTCGCTGGGTGACCTTGGGCCAGTCACATGCTCTCGACCTCCCTCACAGGATTGTGAGGATTAAACGGAAGACGGGGGAATGACGTACGACAATTCGGGTCCCCACTGGGCTGAAAGCCAGGAGATCATTAAAGTAAATAAAAACAAACACCAAGGCATTTCAGCGTTAAATCAACATTGAACTTAAAGTATGTGTAAATGGGAATTGGAGAAACCTATGGAGGAGAGGTCCATTGGAGGCTATTGTGATGCTCTGTATTCTTGGTGCTTGGGGGGGGGGAGCAACAGTGGGGGGGCTCCTAGTGTCCTGGCCCCACTGGTGGACCTCCTGATGGCCCCTGGTATTTTTGGCCACTGTGTGACACAGAGTGTTGGACTAGATGGGCCACTGGCCTGATCCAACATTGGCTTCCTCTTATGTTCTTAGAGAAAGATCTAAGGTATGATCGATCGACTCTGTAAAGGAAACCTTGGCTTTCGGTTTGCGAGACCTGAGCGCGACTGATAAGACATTCTGGAATCTATTGATTTGTAGGGTTGCCATGAGCTGGAAGCGACTTGAAGACACATTAATGCACATAAATTTTTAAAATAAAAACATATAAATGCACATAACACCAAAACCAGGGAGAAGGGCCGAGGACAGTTATTGGGGGCACGTGAAACAAAACAGAGTTCTCATTCATGACGCCTGGTTTTCGTATCTGATGTCATCGGGGCACATGAGGCCTTCTCGACAAATACATGTGCCTGCACAGTTGCAGTGTGAAATGGCTGCCTGTGTGCCGCACGGATTCCTGGTGCGCACATGTGGGCATTAACTCCCATGTGCAACGGAGACCAGATGTGTCCGTTCTCTGCTCTGGGATGGGACTTCTGGAGATGCTGGGGAAGCAGCTCGGGTGGCCAACCGGTTTGGGAATCGCCTGGAGATTGTTTTTTGGGGGGTGGAGCCTGAGAAAGGTGGGGTTGGGGGAAGAGAGAGGGTTCATTGGGCTATAATGCCACAGAGGTCACCTTCCAAAGCGGCCATTTCCTCCAGGGGAACTGATCTCTGTCGCCTGGGGAGCAGTTGTAATCCCGGGAGATCTCCAGCCACCACCTGGAAGTTGGCAACCCTGAAGTAGCTGGACTCCTTTTTTTTTTTTTTTAAGGCAAAGCTAGCAATTCGCCTGCACAAAATGTTAACAAGGTATCTTCCCCACCCCCCAGGCAACAAAACAAAAGAGGAGAGAGGTTTCTTAGGGAGACATCCCCAGAATGAGTTGTGGCAAGGATCGCTCCGTTAAGAACGTAGAAGCCAATGTAGGCCCATCCAGTCCAACACTCTGTCACATGGTGGCCAAAAATACCAGGTGCCATTAGGAGGTCCAGCAGTGGGGCAGGGACACTAGCAGCCCTCCCACTGTTGCCCCCCCCAGCACCAAGTATACAGAGCATGGGACGGATACGTGGTGGGCAGCAGCCACAGCGCTGAGCACCTGAGGGGTGGGAGTCTAATGCATCACCAGGGAGAGAAAAGGGGGAAGGAAAAAATACCTGGGAACATCAAAGACGAATGCAGGATTCCCAGATCCAACCCACACTTCAGGAAGGGAGCAAGACCCAGTGATCTGCAACACAGAGAGGAGAAGAGGAAGAGGAGGAGACTGGATTTATACCCTGTCCTTCACTACCCAAAGGAGTCTCAGAGTGGCTTACAATCTCCTTCCCCTCCCCACAACAGACACCCTGTGAGGTTGGTGGGGCTGAGAGAACTGCCCTTGAGAGAACAGCTCTGAGAGAACTTGTGACTGACCCAAGGTCACACCAGCAGCTGCATGTGGAGGCGTGGGGAATCAAACCCGGTTCCCCCAGGTTAGAGTCCGTGCTCTTAACCTCTACACCAAACTGGCTCTCTAGAGACTGGGACCTGCCATTTTTGTCCCCTACTAGGTTTGCCAACCTCCAGGTGGGGCCTGGAGACCTCCTGGAATTACATCAGAACTGCAGTCTGCAGATATCAGGTGCCCTGGAGAAAAATGGCTGCTTTGGAGGGTGGACTCGAGAGCATTAGACCATGCTGAGCTCGCAGGGCTCTTTTTAAAGCAGGTACTTATTTGCATATTAAGCGACACACCCCTAATGTAGCCAATCCTCCAAGAGCTTACAGTAGCTCCTGTAAGAAGAGTTCTGTAAGCTCTTGGAGGATTGGCTACATTAGGGGTGTGTGGCCTAATATGCAAAGGAGTTCCTGCTACAAAAAGAGCCCTGCCTCCCCCCCCCCCCAAATCGCCAGGAATTTCCCAGTCCACAGTTGGCAACTCTGCTCCCCCCATCTCCAAGCAGGCATTTGGTTTGGTTCCAGAAACTTGAATCAAGAGCAGCTGGAGAAGGCGAGGTCTAGAAGCATCGGATGAAGCCAAGCAGACAAACGGGGGTGCGGAGATGGTGGGAAATAAATACCCGATTCCGGTAACGCCGATCCTGATATCCAGAAATAACCTTGACTATTCTCTTTTAATCACATGCTGCTTTCTGATTCCAGCACATTCCTGGGAAGGGAAGGGAAATGAATGCCTCTCACACACACCCTCCCGAGGTCTGTTCTCAACCTGTCCAGGAGCTGGGAATGGGAGGGCTTTTCTGGGGTGCACGGGGACAGGAAGGAGCGCAGCCAGGGGATTATGCATGGTAGGTTTTGCACACCGAAAGTGGTGCGTGCGAACGAAGGCATGGTTTATCATGAATTGAGCTGTCGTCTCTTCTGTCCACAGAGAGAAGCGGTCAGCGCAAACGGATGGTGCAGGATCTCTGGGAATGTCACATGCCTCGGCTGACCCCCGAAACCGCGCACGCACCCCCGAATCACAGAGGTTTGGCGGCGGATCTGCGAAGGCGCCTCGGACGCCTCGTGCGCTGAAGAGCTCGTGCCGCGCACTGCTCCTGGGCCGCGTCCCTTCTCTGAGCATCTGGAGGCCAAGCCTGGCATGCAACTCTGCACCTTGCCCCACAAGCTGAGAGTGTCGGGAGGGGTGGGGGTGGGGTTTTGGTGCCAGCGTGGAGGCCCGCCTGAGCTGCCTTGCCGACAGGAGAGCCCCACCTGTGCCGGGCAGGGTGGGGTTGCCTTCTGTTCCTGCTCCCCCTCACACAGGTGACTTGGGTGGGGTCACACAAGTACAACCTGTTCAGCTCAGCCCGACGGGTGGGAACGGAGCGCCACGTTCCGAGCGATGCATTCACCTGGGCTCACCTCCGGGGACCCTCCCTCCCCACCTGGCTCCAGCAGGAGTCCTCGTTTCCCCCCCTCCGTCCTCGCGCCTTCCTGCCTCCCCCTGGCCTGACTCAGAGAAGCAACCCGCAAGTCATGCACTGCTCCAGGCAGAAAGGCGAAATGCGCCGGAGCACCACCCCCTAGATCTAGGGGGTAGTGGCCGGAGGCTCGCTGGCCGAGGTGAACAGCAACCTGCGTGTGACACCGGGGGGCGCTGAAGCACAAAACGCGTGGCAGCAGGCCAAGGCAGGGTTTATTTATTTACTTCATGCGTTTGTGCCTTCTTGTTCTCCACAGTGGGGACTTCACTTCACCCTCCTCTCCTCCATTTGAGCCTCACGATAACCCTGCGAGGTAGATCAAGATGGGTAGCCGTGTGAGTCTGTCTGGAGCAGCAGAAAAGGGCAAGAGTCCAGGAGCACCTTCAAGACAAAACACAATTTGTGGCCGGGGAGGAGCTTCGCGAGTCACGGCCCACTTCTTCAGATACTTTGAGCAGTGACTCACAAGAGCTCATCCCCTGTCACACATTTTGTTCATCTTAAAGGCGCTACTGGACTCTTGCTGGTTCCTGTGAGGTAGGTTTGGCTGAGAGGAGAGAAGGAGGAGGAGATTGGATTTACACCCTGCCCTTCACTTGGAGTCTCAGAGCGGCTTACAATCTCCTTCCTTCCCTCTCCCCACAACAGACAACCTGTGAGGTAGGTGGGGCTGAGAGAGCTCTCGAGAGAACGGCTTTGAGAGAACTGTGGCTTGCCCAAGGTCACCCAGCTGGCTCCATGTGGAGGAGGAGTGGGGCATCAGACCCGCTTCTCCCAGACCAGAGCCCATGCTCTCAACCACTACTCCAAGCGGGGAGCCGTTGTTAGTCTGTCTGTAGCAGCGGGAAAGAGCAAGAATCCAGCAGCACCTTAAAGGCTATCAAAATTTCTGGCAGGGGAGGAGCTTTGGTGAGTCACTGCTCACTACTTGGGATACTTTGAGCAGTGACTCCCGAAAGCACATACTGGCTTGCCACCAATTGTGTTCGTCTGCTGCAGGACTCTTGCGCATTCCCGTGAGATAGGTGAGGCTGAGAGGTGAGGCTGGCCCAAAGTCACCCAGCGAATTTCCAGAGCAGGAGTGGGGATTTGAACCTGGGTCTCCGCAGATACGAGTCCGATAGGGCTGCCAAGTGGGGGCGGGTGGCGGGTAAACCCCCGCTTTGGAGGCCCGATTTCCGCCGCAGCGGAATCAGGCCCCGGGGGGAAATCCACCCCCCAAAGCGCAGGGACACGCCCCCAACATGATTGACGTCGCGCATTGCTTCCGGGACGTGCTGGCGGTGCGCATGCGCTTTGCGCGCGCGTCGGAGGAGAGCTCCCGGAGCCCGGCGACGCTCCCCCGCCGGTAAGGAGATTCAACTTGGCAACCCTAGAGTCCAACAGTCTTAACCAAGGTGAAGAGGTGTCAAGGCTAAGCCCTACGGTGTTGCCAGCCTCTGGGGTGGGCCTGGAGATCGCCTGGAATTACACCTAATCACAGGGATGAGTTCCCCCAGAGAAAATGGCTGCTTTGGAGGCTGGGTTCTCAGGCATCATAACCTCCCCTCCCCAAACCCTGCTCTCCCCAGGCTCTATCCCGAAATCTCCAGGAATGTTCTCGTCCCAAGCCTAATTAGCTTCAGCATGTTTTCTCTTCCAGTGCCAGGGCTCAGTGCTGGGAAACTTCCCTAAATCGCAGAAGGCAACGATGAAAACAGTTCCCTGCCCCAAGAAGCATACATTATGCATTGCAATGATGGCAGAAGGAGGCGGGAGGTGAACAGGAAAACAGTATCCTGGTTATGTAATTCTCCTGGGGTTGAAGACTGAGGGGTTAAGTCACAAGCAAAGCCCTCTGAGTTGGCGCATGCTGCCAGAGAGCGGTGCCGCATTGCACAATCGGCGTGCACATGGTGACATGAATAAGGGATGACTCCCTGCCCTGAGGAGCTTACAGCTTCCCTTTCGACCGGGGCTGGGGGAAACAGGGAGACAAGGAAAGGTCGGAACAAGTTTCCGAGGGAAACGAATGTGTGTGGATCGTGCCAAGGATGAAAGTTCGGTCGAAGTTGAGAGTGGACAAAAGTGCTCCTGAGCAGGTCCAGAGTGCATTTTGCAAACAGCTGGGTAAACCCAGAGGGTCCTCACTGAACAGAAGGTAGGCTTTCCCCGACCATTAGCCTGCGAGTTTTCGGCTAAACATTAGGAAGACCTTCCTGACAGTTCGAACGGTTCCTCAGGGGGACAGGCTTCCTCGGGAGATGGTGGGCTCTCCTCCTTTGGAGGTTTTCAAGCAGAGGCTCGATGGCCATCTGACAGCCATGTTGATTCTGTGAACTTCGGCAGATCACGAGAAGGGAGGGCAGGAAAGGTCGCCTCAGTGCTTAGTTCTCGTGGCCCTTTCTTACACACCCAGGGAAATGCTGATCGCCACTTTGGGGTCAGGAAGCAATTTTTCTCCAGGCTGGTTTGGCCAGGGATCCTGGAGGGTTTTTTGGTCATCCAAGAAATCCAGATTCCGCTTTTTCCATTTACGACAACCCTGTGAGGTAGGCGGGGCCGGCCCAAGCCCACCCTGTTAATCTAATAGTTTGAGCAGGGAAACTGAATGCGAGTCTGTGATCTGACCCCGGGACGGTACATCCAACAAACATGAGGTATGGCACCTTTCTTCTTTATTATTACATCATCAATATGCTTGGCATTTTACAGAGTACAGGCAGACAGGTCCCTGCCCCGAGGCACTTACAATCTAAAATTTGCCATAAGTATCTGGAGGTGGCGATAAGTGGCAGGAGGAGGCCGTGCCTCATTCCAGTGACGCGCCTGTTTCGGCTTTGTTCTGGTCGCAGGACGTTTTTCCCTAGGATGTCGTGCTGACTGTCATTCCATCCATTTTGATCTCACGCTTCCTCTTGGGAGCTCAGGGCGGCAAACATGGCTTCCTCTCCCCATTTGGTCCTCACAACAACCCTTCGAGGTAGGCGAGGCTGAGAGCTCCATGGGTTCCCCAACGTGGCGCCTCGTGGCTGCCGTGATGCTCGAGGACACCTTTCCTGGCACCCGCTAAGTTTTTTGAGAAAGTGGGCGGGGCCAGGTGGGGCTTTTGCCCGGCAAGGCTCCTGATTGGCCAGCGGCGATCTGATTGGCAACGCAGATTTTTTTTTTTTTAAAGAGTGGCTTTAGCAGCGGCAGCCACCACAACACAAGGATCTTTGCTGCGTGACTGAAGAGAACCTGTGTGCACAAAAGTATTTTTTAAACAACGTGTTAGTTTTAAAAGGCATCCTGTTAAGCTGCGCATCTGCCTGAAATGCTGAAGAGTTACTTTTAAGAGACCAAGTCCTATGAGGAAAGGCTGAAGGAGCTGGGTATGTTTAGCCTGGAGGGGAGTCGGCTGAGAGGTGTCGGGACAGCCCATCTTCAAGGGGCGGAGGTTGTTTTCTGTTGCCCCAGAAGGTCGGACCACAACCAACGGGTTGAAACTGAATCGGAAGAGTTTTCGGCTAAACATTAGGAAGACCTTCCTGACAGTTCGAGCGGTTCCTCAGGGGGACAGGCTTCCTCGGGAGATGGTGGGCTCTCCTCCTTTGGAGGTTTTCAAGCAGAGGCTCGATGGCCATCTGACAGCCATGTTGATTCTGTGAACTTCGGCAGATCACGAGAAGGGAGGGCAGGAAAGGTCGCCTCAGTGCTTAGTTCTCGTGGCCCTTTCTTACACACCCAGGGAAATGCTGATCGCCACTTTGGGGTCAGGAAGCAATTTTTCTCCAGGCTGGTTTGGCCAGGGATCCTGGAGGGTTTTTTGGTCATCTTCTAAGCATGGAACCGCGATCACTGTGGGTGTGGAGGGGGAGGTATTTGTGAATTTCCTGCCTTGTGCAGGAGGTTAGGCTCGATGACCTTGGAGATCCCTTCCAACTCTATGATTCTAGGAGTTATGCATGCCTGGTAGAGAGTTCGGTGTAGTGGTTAAATTGCGCGGACTCTAATCTGGGAGAACCGGGTTTGATTCCCCACTCCTCTGCTTGCACTTGCTGGATGGCCCTGGGCAAGCCGTAGTTCTGGCACAGCCGTCCTTGAAAAAGAGCAGTTTCTGTTAGGGCTCTCTCAGCCCCGCCTACCTCACAGGGTGTCTGTTGTGGGGAAGGGAAGGGAAAGGAGTCTGTAAGCTGCTCTGAGACTCCTTTGGGTAGTGAAGGGCGGGGTATAAATCCAATCTTTTCTCTTCTTCTTTTACCTCACAGGGTGTCTGTTGTGGGGAGGGGAAGGGAAAGGAGATTGTAAGCCGCTCTGAGACTCTTGAGTGAAGGGCAGGGTATAAACCCAATCTCTTCTCTCTCGTTCTTCTACCTCACTCCCTAAGACTTTGCTGTTGGCTCCATTTTGTTGTTGAGCCCACCATCCGGTGTCAGAATCCCAAAGGTGCTCGCTCACAGGCTCCGGAAGGTACCCTTTCTGCTCGGTTTCTTCCGCTTCTCCTCACAGCATCTTGCTGCCCCCTAGAGTTGCCAGCCTCAAGGTGGCACCTGGAGAATCTGCTCCTGTTTGCTAGAACAGGTGGAGTCGGCCTCTCATATAATACTCCATTGTCCTATGTATGATGCCCAGCAGGAACTCATTAGCATAATAGGCCACACCCAACATCAGAAACTCATTAGGATTGGCTACATTAGGGGTGTGTGGCCTAACATGCAAAGGAGTTCCTGCTACAAAAAAGCCCTGGGTTTTGACAAGGTAAACAGAATAAGAAGCAAAAGGTGGGTGTGGTTGGATGACCACACTTCTGGTAACATGGGGGTGTGGCCTAATATGCTAATGTGCTGTGCTGTCAAGGGTGTGGCCTAATATGCTAATGCATGTCTGCTGTTGGGTGTGGCCTATTATGCTAATGAGTTCCTGCTGGGCTTTTTCTACAAAAAAAGCCCTGGCAGAATGTATTGTAACTCGAGCCATTAATGATGGAATTGACCGGTCTGGTATTTTAGTAATTAAGGTTGTAAGGATCCTATGTTGTAGACTCTGTGTTGTACTATTTTGTTGTACTACTTTGGTCTTTACTGGTCTTATGACTGTTTTTCATAAACTTGAACTTGCTATTGCAGTTGAACGTCAGCTGACTAAGATCAGTCCCACTGGAAAAAATGGCTGCTTAGGAGGGCGGGCTCTACGGCATATCCTGCTGAGGTTCTCCCCCCCCAAAACCCCACCCCTCCTCAGGCTCCACCCCCATAATCTCCAGGTATTTCCCAACCCAAAGCTGGCAACTTTGGGGTCAGGAAGCATTTTTCTCCAGGCCAGTTTGGCCAGGGATCCTGGAGGGTTCCCCCCCCCCCCATCTTCTGTGCATGCAGCAGGGGTCACTGGGGGTGTGGAGGAGGAGGCATTTGTGAATTTCCTGCATTGTGCAGAAGGTTGGACTAGGTCCCTTCCAACCAGTGTTCCCTCTAAGCTGAGTGAGTGTGAGCTAGCTCACAGTTTTTAAGCCTCCGGCTCACACATTTTTGTCTTCGCTCAGGAAGGACGGCTCCAGAGCAGACTGATTTATGCAGTAGCCAAATCGCTGGCTCACACCATTAATGCCGGTAGCTCACAAAGTGGAATTTTTGCTCACAAGACTCCACAGCTTAGAGGTGGGGTGTCGAACTCACCTGTTATGAGGGCCGGATCTGACATAAATGAGACCTTGGCCCAATCTGCATTTAGCATTTGCTCAGTTGTTTTACCAAACCCAAACTGGAACAGAAAAAGATGCAGTTCAAAACCACATTCAGCTACCCCGGGCCAGCACCATACAGACTGCAGAATCACCCCGGAATAGCCATAAAACAGCCATAAATCTAAGCAGACAGCCACAATAAAACCAGAGATCAAACAAAGTGAAAGCAGCATGCAGTCTGGACACTGCCATAAAATGCGACACTCAATCAAAGTGAAAGTGGCATGCAATGTAGACGGGGAATTTCTGTTTGTTTATTTATTATTTATTTTATTTATAATTCGATTTATATCCCGCCCTCCCCTAAGGCTCACTGCGGCTAACAATTGGGGCAAAGCCATAATTAAAACATAATTAAAATTAATAATTAAAACTGTTCCAGTGTATAAAGGACACAAACACAAAGGGTTTTTTTTAACTTGAAATAAAAACATGCTTAAAACATTAGCACTCTTGCGATATTTTGTTTATTTAACAGTGTCTGATAGCTGACACCTCTTGCTCTGAATTATTGCATCAAGATGTCTGTGCTGTTGCAATCTTGAGTATGGCTGTTCAGGTGTTTATCTGTCAGCTGCAAACCTACGATGACGCAGCAGCAGCAGAACTGGAAGAAGAAGCAGAAGACAGCCAGTTCCACCTCGGGCCTGATAGAAGTCCTCCGGGGGCCTCATCTGGCCCCCGGGCCGCATATTTGACACCCCTGGCTTAGAGGGAGCATGGCTTCCAACTCTATGATTCTATGAACCCTGCCCATGTAGCATTTATTGTCATGACGATTACTACTTAAGTCCAATTCCAGCAGGATCCCTGGCTTTTTGAAGCTCTTCTGATTTAACGTCAGTCCGTTGGTTCTGGTCTGACCTTCTGGAGCAACAGAAAACAACTCCCGCACTCTTTCACCAGTGGAAAAGCAGATAGGATACCACCCAGCGTCTCTGTCTCTGTCTCTCTGTCTCTCTCTCTCTGTCTCTCTGTCTCTGTCTCTCTGTCTCTCTCTCTCTCTCTCTCTCTCTCTCTCTCTCTCTCTCTCTCCTGCAGAGCAACACCCAGAATCCCATGTGGGATTTCTGATTCTGCAGACGAGATAAAAGGCGTGCTCTGCCACGGGCTTCCTGTGTGGCCCTGGGCACCTCCCTTTCCCCCCTAGCTGCCGCCACACTCCTCTACTTCTCAATGGGCGCTGTGACCTATTTTCTGAGCCTGTTCTGGAGAGCGTTTGATACCTCCCAGGGCCCTCAGCTCTGATAGAAGCGACACCCTACGTAGCGTGGTAAACCGGAGTCACAGCCGTCGGGGCTGATCCTCTTCCCCGTCCACCCCACCAACACACCAACTCAGGAAAGTCCCACCTCGGTGTCAGCACCAAGCCTGTGGCCCCTGGGGGGAAAGAGGAGGCTGCTGGGGGGCGGGAAATCCCACAGTAAATCCCCTGCGAGTGTCTAAACCCACAGCCGTGTGGTAGAGCTGATACAGCTGGGCCGTTCCCCCCCCTCCTGACAGCAAACTTACTTTCACTTTTTGGGGACGTACAGCTGCACTTGTAAGGGGGGGTGTCGCCTGGGCATGCTCTGAGTTCAGTTTCTCGTTTTTGTATAAAAAGGAAGAAATCATGTATGCCTTCCCCCAGTTTTAGCCCCATGGCAGAGTTTGCTGTGGGGTGGTTAAGTGCGCAGACTCTAATCAGGGAGAACCGGGTTTGATTCCCCACTCCTCCACTTGCAAGCTGCTAGATGACCCTGGGTCAGTCACAAGTTCTCTCAGAGCTGTCCTCTCAAGGGCAGTTCTGGAAAGAGCTCTCTCAGCCCCACCTACCTCACAGGGTGTCTGTTGTGGGGAGGGGGAGGGAAAGAGAAAGGAGTTTGTAAGCAGCTCTGAGACTCCTCCCCCTCTCCTCCTCCTCCTCCTCCTTCTTCTTCTTCTTCAACCTCCAGTTGGGGATCTCCCAGAATTACAAGTCTCCAGTCCACGGAGATCATTTCCCCTGGAGGAAATGGCTGGTTTGTAGGGTGAACTGAATGGCATTATGCTCAGGTGAGGTATCTCCCTTCCCCAAACTCCGCCCTCTCCAGGTTCCACCCCCCCAAAAAAAATTTTTCCAGGATTTTCCCAACCTGGAGTTGGCAGCCTCAGAGGGGATGGTTTTTATTACCCGGTGAACACAGACCCAGACACAAAGCTGCCTTATACTGAATCAGACCATTGGTCCATCCAGGTGCGGAGTCGTTTTCTGTTGCCCCAGGTCAGACCCAGGACCAACGGACTGAAATTAAATCAGAAGAGTTTTCGGCTAAAAGAACTTCCTGACAGAGCGGTTGCTCGGTTCCTCAGTGGAACAGGCTTCCTCGGGAGGTGGGCTCTCCTGTGGAGGATTCCAAGCAGAGGCTCGATGGCCATCTGGCAGATCACGAGAGGGAGGGCAGGAAAGGTTAGTTCTCCTGGTCCTTTCTTACACGCCCAGGGAAATGCTGATCACCACTTCATCAGGCAGTAATTTTTCTCCGGGTCAGTTTGGCCAGGGATCCTGGAGGTTTTTTGTTGTCTTCTGGGAATGGGTCACTGGGGGTGTGTAGCAGGGGAGGTATTTGTGGATTTCCTGCATTGTGCAGGAGGTTGGACTAGATGACCCCGGAGGTCCCTTCCGACTCTATGATACTATGATTCTAAGGTCAATATTATTGGGTTAAATGTTAAGAAATATTGTTTGCCTTCGAAGCACAGAAGCTTTACGCAGTATCCCTGATCGCCCATGTTTCCCAGCTAAGGGAAAAATGCTTTTCAAACAAATTACAAAGATGAACTAACTCCAACAGTAACAGGAGAAAGAAATTTTTACCAACAAAAATAGAAGAACGTCTGACATGACATTATTCAGGTAGGTAAATTTAAATTATTGTGAACAGATTAACTTCCAAAAAGGTTAACTTGGCTACAGCTCCAAGCCCAGGTAAGAGAGCAGAAGAAGAAGAGATATCCCATATCAGATGAAATACAGCAAGGCAAGTGTTATGGGAGAACCTAAAATAAGCAGACGTCCCCCCCTTTCCCATAACTGCAAGCAACGGCCAAAGAGGCTCAACATTTTATGAGATGTTGAGAGCCAGTTTGGTGTAGTGGTTAAGTGCGCGGACTCTTATCTGGGAGAACCAGGTTTGATTCCCCACTCCTCCACTTGCACCTGCTGGATGACCTTGGGCAAGACGTAGTTCTGTCAGAGCTGTTCTCTCAGGAGCAGTTTCTGTCAAGAGCTCTCTCAGCCCCACCTGCCTCACAGGGTGTCTGTTGTGGGGAGGGGAAGGGAAAGGAGTTTGTAAGCTGCTCTGAGACTCCTTTGGGTAGTGAAGGGTGGGGTAGAAATCCAATCTCTTCTCCTCTTCTTCTCATCCATGAGAGGGTAGGGCCAACTGCCCCATGTACTCGAGTGAGAGAATCCTCTTAACCCTTTCTCTCCCAGTTCCTCTTGCAGGAAGAGTTACAATATCCAACTAATATTGTCTCCTCAGACTGGTAGCAGCTCTCCAGGGACTCAGGCAGAGGGCTTTTGGTGTAGTGGTTAGGAGCGCGGACTACAATATGGGAGAACCGGGTTTGATTCCCCACTTCTCCACATGCAGCTGCTGGTGTGACCTTGGGTTAGTCACAAGTTCTCTCAGAGCTGTTCTCTCAAGGGCAGTCCTCGAAAGAGCTCTCTCAGCCTCGCCTACCTCACAGGCTGTCTGTTGTGAGGAGGGGGAGGGAAAGGAGATTGCAAGCAGCTCTGAGCCTCCTTCGGGGAGTGAAGGGCGGGGTATACATCCAGTCTTCTTCTTCTTGTAGACGGAGAAGCCGAGGATTTAACCTGGGGCCTTTTGCATGCCAAGCAGAGGCTCTGCCATTGACCCACAGCCCCTCCATCTCTATACACTCTGAATTTTTTTTTTAAAGGTGGCTTCACTAATGGCTGGCATGATTCCCTGCCACTGAAAAGAGTTTGGGGGACTCAGCACAGAAAAATCGGGGCTCCCGATTAAGGAGGGGGAGAGCTGTTGGGTTGCCAGCTGTCCGGTGGGGCCTGGAGATCTCCCAGAATTCCAAGTGACCTCCTGTTGACAGAGATCAGTTCTCCTGGAGAAAATGGCTGCCTTGGTGGGTGGACTCTATGTCATTATGCCCCACTGAGCTCCGGCCTCTCCCAAAGCCCTGCCCTACCCAGGCTCCACCCCCAAATCTCCAGGGGTCTCCCAACCCAGAGTTGACTATTCTATCTGGAAATCTCCTCCACTTTCTATCTTCTGTAAAAGGAGCAAAGCGGAGTGGTTTCTGGGCACCTTTGGCAGAAGTAATGAACATCTCTAACTGGCAGTGGCTTTTGACATACAGGGAAGGGAAGAGC
>NW_015171502.1:1395262-1421125 GCF_001447785.1 Gekko japonicus | reverse complement strand
CCCCCCAATAGCTAGCAATCCAAAACAGTCCAGTGGAGCCTGAGCAGTGGGTGTTGCCTTCTGACACACTTCTGGTGATGTCAGGGGGTGTGGCACCTGCAAATAAGTGATGCTAATGAGTTATGCGAATGAGCTCCTGCACCTCTTTTTCTACGAAATGACCCCTGGTGGTGGTAGGTGGTGGGTGCCGTCTTATACCCAGCTATGTTTTTAATTGCGTGTAGTTCTAATTTGTGAGTCGTTTTGGGCAGTGTGGAAATGTGGGATATAAATATTTAAAATAAACACATCTGCCACAATCTGACTGTCTTGGGCTGCGGTCACACACACTACATAATCCCACATTCAATCCACTTTTGGTGGATTTTCCAACTGGATTTTACTGTTGGGAACCAGCAAAATCCAGTTGGAAAGTGCATTGAAAGTGGATTTTTTAGTGTGTATGACTGCAGTGCAGCCCAAGTTGGGGACCTTTGCATTAAGGGCCACATCTACCAACACACAGGCCAGCCTGGAGTGAGCGGTTTGGAAACTCATCATCATCATCATCATCATCATCATCATCATCATCATCATCATCATCATCATCATCATATTGTTACTCTATTTTGTCACCAAGAGTGGAGAAGTCTTTCTTTCGGAAGAGAAGCCAGCAACATGTGTTGTTCGAACTGCTACTTTCTGTATAGGTTTGTTCAGGGGTCTTTTGGGGCCGGAGTGCACCAGAGCACCGCTCTGGCAGCCCAGGAGCCCACACAAATGGCGGCAGCGGCAAGCCCTGCCCCCAGCTCCCTGCGCCAAAAGTGCTGCGGCCGGGGGAAGGCCCGGAGAGCCTGGGGGCCCACACACAAGAGCTGCGGCTCAGGGGAGGCCCAGAGAGCCCCGCTGCCGGCTTCCCTGGCCCCCGCCGAAGCAGTAAGTAAGGGATCCATGGGGGTGGGGGTGGCGGGGGCTTGATGGGGGTGGTGGGAGAGCCTCCCTCCATCTCTTTGCCATCTTTCCCTCCTTTCCTTTCCTTTCCCACCTTTTCTTTTTCTCTTTCCTTTCTTTCTTTTTCTTTCTTTCTTTCTTTCTTTCTTTCTTTCTTTCTTTCTTTCTTTCTTTCTTTCTTTCTTTCTTTCTTTCTTTCCCGCCTTCTTCTCTTCTTTTTCCCTCCTTTCCCTGTTTCCCTCCTTCTTCCCTTCTCTCCCTTTCTTTCCCTCCATCTTTCCTTCTCTTTCTTTCCGTCTTTCCTTCTCTCTTTTTATCCCCTCTTTCCTTCCTTCTTTCCTTCTTTCTTTCCCTCTTTCCTTCCTTCTTTCCTTCTCTCTACTCTCTCTCTTTCCTTCCCTCTTTCCTCCTTCTGTGGCCCAACTCTAGTGAGAAGGGATTTAAACTTTAAACCCCTTCTCTCTTCGCTCCCCTCCCCCGCAGGCCAGCTGGGAAAGGGAAGGGGGGCTTTTGAAGATGCCTCCCCCCTTTTGTTTCCTCTTCTGACATCACTTCCGATGATGTCAGGGGGCGTGGCATATGCTAATAGTTTAGTAGCTCATTAGCATACCATATGCTAATGAGCTCCTGCAGCTCTTTTTCTACGAAAAGACCCCTGGGCCTGTTCCCTCAGCAGGGTATGACGTTGTAGAGTCCGCCCTCCAAAGCGGCCATTTTCTCCTGGGGAACTGATCTCTGTAGTCTGGAGATCAGTTGTAATTTCGGGAGATCTTTTAAGTCCCACCTAGAGATTAACAACCCTATTTCTATAAAATCTGGTTTGATGGGGGGTTGGTTTTTTAAAAAAGGAAATACTCTTTAACGAGGCGCACTTTGCATATGTTTATAGGCAATCTGTCCTTGGGTTCATTGTTAGAAAAAGTTCCTGTCAGGGATGAAAACAGAAAACAGCTTTCAGAGGGGATTAGATAGCTTCGCAGAGGATAAATCTATCAATGGCAACTAGCCATGGTGGCTGAGGGGAAACCCCACATGCAGAGGCACTAAGTCTCTGAATTCCAGAGCTCGGACAGCACATCAGGGGAAGGCCTCGGCCTCTCTGCCCTGTTGTTGGCCCTCCAGAGGAACTGGTTGAGTCCACTGTGAGAGACCGGATGCTGGACTAGATGGACCCTCACTGGTCTCATCCAGCAGGGCTCTTCTTATGTTATTATCAGGGAAAGCCTCGGCCTCTCTGCCCTGTTGTTGGACTCCAGAGGAACTGGTTGGCCACTGTGTGAGGCAGGATACTGGACTAGATGAACTGGTCTGACCCAGCAGGGCTCTTCTTATATTCTCCAGAGGAAGGCCTTAGCCTCTCTGTCCTGTTGTTGGCCCTCCAGAGGAACTGGTTGAGGCCACTGTGAAAGACAGGATGCAGGACTGGATTGACTCACGCTGGTCTGATCCAGCAGGGCTCTTCTGATGTTCTTATGAGGGGAAGGCCTCGGCCTCTCTGCCCTGTTGTTGGCCATCCAATGGAATTGGCTGGGGCCACTGTGTGAGACAGGATGCTGGACAAGGTGGACGACTGGTCTGATCCAGCAGGGCTCTTCTTATGTTCTTAACTCTTTTCTCACCAACCCTCTTTTTTTAAAAAGTGGAGAAATTTCACACCTGTTTAATGACACCTGGGTCGACACGATAGAAATTTTATAAACTCAAATCAGTAAATGCATATACGTATAGGCCTGTACACCTTTGGCCATGAAATTAACTGGATCAGCAAATGTAGTACTGTCAAGATCAGCCCCTCCACTGATTTAGGTTGCCAGCCTCCAGGTGGGGCCTGGAGATCTCCTGGAATTACAACTAATCTCCAGACTTCAGTTTCCCCTGGATAAAATGGCTGCTTTAGAAGGCGGACTCTATGGCATTATACCCTGCTGAGGTTCCCTTCCCTCCCCAAACCCTGTCTTCCTTAGGCTCCACCCCCCAAATATACAGGAATTTCCCAACCAGGAGTTGGCAACCCATGGCACTCGACTAGAACAAGCTGGTTCAGTTAGAAAAACAAAACAAATCGGTTCCTTGAGTCTCCTTTTCCCAGACTCCCATCTGCCTAATATATTTTATAAAACCTTGGGGGTATTCCGTCCAGCACTGAGCTGACCAAGGACGGACAAAAACTTAATACAAACAAACAGCACAAAACCATTCAGAACATTCCCCTGTATTGCGCAGCAATCCTGACTAACAACACACCTGTAAAGTAGGCCCGTACTGTTGTCTCCCCACATTGCAAGAGCTTAGGCCGAGTCACTGGTGACTTGCCAAAGGACGTACAGTTAGTCTGTGGCAGAGCTGAAATTCAAACTGAGGCCTTCTTGCTTTTCCAGCTCTTTCTCCACTCCCCTTGCTTGTGTCACGGCCAGAAGCGCCAGAGTTTAAGAGATTGGGGGATGTGTGTGCGAACTATTGGAAGGGCACACGTTCTGGTCGTGGGTCGAGCCTGCGGATTGTGGGTGTTGGAAGCGTCTTCTCACATTTGTGGGGTGCACTGATTGAACGGGCTGCTCGCAGTCAGTCGCAGCACACCTTGCGGCTTTCCAGAGCAGACGGCTGTTCTCTCAGCTCCGGCTTTGGGGGCGTCAGCCTTGGGGGGTGGCCTTCCTGTGTCAACCACTTCAGAGGGGCTGAGGAGGGGAAGGAGGGAAGAGGGCACGAAAGCCAGCCAGCTGCGTAGTGGCAGAAACCGCTCCCCGCCACCTCAGGCTGGCAGGCAGCGAGGGAGTGAGTGAAACCAGGCCCACCGCCTGACTTCTAATTTTGGATCCCCAAGAGGGAAATGGTTTCTGTCGCATGGGGAAGGCAGGAGACCCCTGGCTTCCTACTTTCACTTCCTCCGCCTCCCCCACCCCACCCCCATATCCCCCCTAACAAACGCAAGAGGGCCGTGCCTTTATACGAAGGCTGCCATCTGAAGGAAAACACAAGGCCGGTGGCGCTTTAAAAACTGACACGATTTATTTGCACACGTGTTTCCGTGAGTCACACAGCCCCGTTTCTTTAGATATGTGATGGGAAATCGTTCTGGGAAATGGCTTTGGGAAGATTATGGAGAGCTGAGGCTGAGGTAGCCAATCTCCAGGAGGGACCTGGAGATCGCCCACTATGTGACCACCACACCCAGGTGCTCCAGAGAGCCAGTTTGGGGTAGTGGTTAGCAATGTTCCCTCTATACTGTGGAGTCTTGCGAGCAAAAATTATACTCTGTGAGCTACTGGCATTAAAGTTGTGAGCGAGCGATTTGGCTACTGAATAAATCAGTTTGCTCCGGAGCCTTCCTTCCTGAGCCGAGACGAAAATGTGTGAGCCGGAGGCTAAAAAACTGTGAGCTAGCTCACACTAACTCATCTTAGAGGGAACACTGGTGGTTAGGAGCGCGGACTCTGATCTAGGGGGACCAGATTTGATTTCCCACTCCTCCACATGAGGCTGCTGGTGTGACTTTGGGTCAGTCACAAGTTCTCTCAGAGCTGTTCTTGAGAGAGAGAGATCTCAGCCCCACCTGCCTCACCAGGTGTCTGTTGTAGGGAGGGGAATGGAAAGGAGACTGTAAGCCGCTCTGAGACTCCTTCAGGTAGTGAAGGGTGGGGTATAAATCCAATCTCCTCCTCCTCCTCCTCCTCCTTCTCTTCCCTCGATCCTCAGCAAGGCAGGAGTCTATGGTTGCCAGCATCCAGGTGGGGCCTGGAGATCTCCCACTTTTACCACTGATCTCCAGCTGACCGAGATCAGCTCCCCTGGAGAAAATGGCTGCTTTGAAGGGTGGCCTCTATATCATTGTACCATGCTGAGGCCCCTCCCCTCTCCAAACCCCACCCTCTCCTGGATCAACCCCTAAAGTCTCCAGGTATTTTCCAACCCAGACCTGGCAACCCTACGAAGTCTTGCACGATCAGCTTTCTGGGTTACCTTGCTGTCTGCAGATAACTTCAACCTCCTGTCAACGGAGAACCTCCTCCTCCTCTTCACAGGCTTTCCTTTTATCCCCTTCTCCAAACCAAGCTCCTCTCCTTCCTGCTGTACCCCACCCAGTCCCCCTGAGGCAAAACCTCTCTCTTTCCTCCTCCCTTGTTGATTATTCCTAACCCTTCCCTCTATTATCCTCCACACCTGGCCTTAACCCCCTACTGGCCTTTCCCACACAAGGGATAGTATGGGGTAAAACGTAAAAAAAAATTCATTTGTCTTGGAAGCACAGAAGTTCCTTCACAGTCTCCCCGATCCTCCACGTTCCCCGGTGAAGGGGGAAATGCTGTTCAAACAAATGACAAAGATGACCCGACTCCACTGGTAACGAGAGAAAGAAATTTTACTTGCAAAAATAGAAGCACCCCTTGCGAGACATGTAGTAGGTACATTTAACTTTTTGTGATCAGATTAACTTCCAGAAAGGTTAACTTGCTACAGCTCCGAGCCCAGGTAAGAGAGAGGAGAGAGGTCCCATATCAGATGAAATACGGAAAGGCAATTCAACGGCCAAAGAAGCTCCACGTCTAACGCAGTGGGCACGCGTGCCATCGCCCCAGCCAGGCCCATATCATTAAAGTGTCGAATTCTCTGCCAAATAATTTTAAGTAAATGAAATTATTTGGGATTGCTTCCCTTACTTTGTTTGGATCATCTTAAGTTAATGTATGGGTTGTTTTTTCTAAAGTAAAACCTCAGTATTCAGGTTAAATTGCCGTGTTGGCACTTTGCGATAAATAAGTGGGCTTTGGGTCGCAGTTTGGGCACTCGGTCTCTAAAAGGTTCGCCATCACTGGTCTAATGGATGAGAGGACAGGGCCAACTGCCAAAGGTACCCAAACAGAGAGTCCTCTCAACCCTTTCTCTCCCAGTTCCTCTTACATGCAGAGTTACAATATCCAACACTATTATACTCGACGTCTGGCCTAATCCGGCCAAACCCCCAGCCAGCCTCTGCCTCCCAAGGGTACCTCATCCCTGTCTGGCTCTGCTGTGCTGTGTTCTGATTGTAGGGCTCCTCTGGGTGCGAGAGCCAGTTTGGTGCAGTGGTTAAGTGTGCAGACTCTAATCTGGGAGAACCGGGTTTGATTCCCCACTCCTCCACTTGCACCTGGCTGGATGACCTTGGGCAAGCCGTAGTTCTGATAAGACCTGTTCTTGAAAAAGAGCAGTTTGTGTCAGAGTTCTCTCAGCCCCGCCTACCTCACAGGGTGTCTAGGGTTGCCAGCCTCCAGGTGGGGCCTGGGGATCTCCCGCTTTTACAACTGATCCCCAGCCGAAAGAGATCAGCTCCCCTGGAGAAAATGGCTGCTTTGGAGGGTGAACTCAATGGCATTGTACTGTGCTGAGGCCCCTCCCCTCCCCAAACCCCACCCTCTCCTGGCTCCACCCCCAAAGTCTCCAGGTATTTTCCAAACCAGACTTGGCAACCCTAAGGGTGTCTGTTGTGGGAAGGGGAAGGAGTTTGTAAGCCGCTCTGAGACTCGTGAGTGAAGGGCGGGGTATAAATCCAATCTCCTCCTCCTCCTCCTCCTCCAGAGTCCAAGAGCCAAGACCTTGGGCACCTCCAAATGCACTATTATGATTGCTCTCCGGATGACCAAGATCAGTTCCCCTGGAGAAAATGGCTGATTTGCAGAATGGATTCGATGGCCTTATACCCTGCTGAGGCCCCTCCCCTCCCCAAGCCCCGCCCCTAGGCTCTGCCCCCAACCCTCCAGGTACTTCCCAACCCAAAGTTGGCAGCCCTAGTTGAGAAAGAAAGGAGTCATTTTTTCTGTTTGAGCCCCCCCCCGAGTAATCTTTGCCATAAGTATTCACAGTATGTGTTTCCTTTAGAGTTGCCAACCTCCAGGTGGGGCCTGAAGATCTCCCAGCATTACAGTTGATCTCTAGGCTACAGTTGGAGAAAATGGCTGCTTTGGAGGCTAAACTCTGAGTCTAGGGCATTATACTCCGCTGAGCTTCCAGTGTGGTGTCGTGGTTAAGTGCATGGACTCTAATCTGGGAGAACCGGGTTTGATTCCCCACTCCTCCACTTGCACCTGCAGGATGACCTTGGGCAAGCCATCGTTCTGTCAGAGCTGTTCTTGAAAAAGAGCCGTTTATGTCAGAGCTCTCTCAGCCCCACCTGCCTCACAGGGTGTCTGTTGTGGGGAGGGGGAGGGAAAGGAGGTTGTAAGTCCCTCTGAGACTCCGAGTGAAGGTCGGGGTATAAATCCAATCTCTTCTTCCTCTCTTCCTCCCCAAACACTACCCTCCCCAGGCTCCAAATCTCCAGGAATTTCCCAACCCAGAGTTGGCAACCATAGTTTCCCTTCACATAACTATTTATTTTACTCAATGTATACCCCACCCACCTTTCTGCCCTCATCAGGGTCCCCAAGCCCACCAACAAATAAAAACATGCCTAATAAAATCGTATCTTAAAAACCATTAAAACCAACCCAGCCTCTCCCTTATTAAAACAATTAAAACCAGAGCTAAAAAAATGCATGCAAAAAAGATAAAAACAGCAGTGAAAAATGTTGGGCAGGAAGGGGGGGGGTCACGGAGGGAAGGCCAAGAGACTAAAAAGGTCTGGAGAAGAGGGCCGTGACTCCCGAAAGCTCATCTTGAAATAAAGGTTGTCAGTCTAAGGTGTCTGCGGATTTTTGCTGCAACAGACTAACACGGTTGGAAATTCTGAAGACCCTTTACAAAAGAGGAAGCCCTATGAACCTCATTGGGATTTATTTCTGCTTAGGATGGTGTTTTCAGAAAAGCTTTGTGCAACAATTGTGTGCATCAAACAAATGGATGTTATTAAATTGATCAATCTTTTGCTATCATCTGTCTGCCTGTCTGTCTGTCTGTCTATCCATCCATCATCTATCTATCTACAGACAGGCAGGCAGGCAGGCAGGCAGACAGACAGGCAGACAGACAGACAGATAGATAGGCAGATAGATAGATAGGCAGATAGATAGATAGATAGATAGATAGATAGATAGATAGATAGATAGATAGATAGATAGATAGATAGGCAGGCAGGCAGGCAGGCAGGCAGGCAGGCAGGCAGGCAGATAGGCAGATAGGCAGATAGGCAGATAGGCAGATAGGCAGATAGGCAGATAGGCAGGCAGATAGATAGGCAGATAGATAGATAGATTGATAGATAGATAGATTGATAGATAGATAGATTGATAGATAGATAGATAGATATAGATGATATAGATATAGATAGATATAGATAGATGATAGATGATAGATAGATAGATAGATAGATAGATAGATAGATAGATAGATAGATAGATAGATAGATAGATAGATAGATATAGATAGGATTCCAACTCTGAATTGGAAAATACTTGGAGATTTGGGGGTGGAGCCTGGGGAGGGCGGGGTTTGGGGAAGGAAGGGAGTCCAATGCTTCCTCTAACTCATGGATGCAGCGGCCGAATCGCTCGCTCACAACTTTAATGCCGGTCGCTCACAAAGTAGAATTTTTGCACAAGACTCCACAGCTTACAGGGGGCATTGGAAAAGCAGCTGCTTGGCTTTACAGGGGGCATTGGAAAAGCAGCTGCTTGGCTTTACAGGGGGCATTGGAAAAGCGGCTGCTTGGGCAACATGGGAGAGCTGCAGGTTTTAGAAGAGAGATTTCCAGTTTCAGGTGTCTCAAATGTGGGGGAAAGAGGAGTCTGGGGGCGGTTCCCACATATACTGTGACTTGACAGTCAGGGTGATGTGGTGGGGAGAGGACTGGGTAAGTCCCTGGGGGTATGAAATCCCCATTCAGCCAGGACAGGCACCTAGTGACTTTCAGGAAGTGACTCCGTCTCAGCCTAACCTTCCTCACAGGGTTGCTGTACGGCAGTGTTCCCTCTAAGCTGAGTTAGCATGAGCTAGCCCACAGTTTTGTAGCCTCCAGCCCACACATTTTTGTCTTAGCTCAGGAAGGGATGGCTCCAGAGCAAACTAATTTATGCAGCAGCCAAAGATCCTGCTCACAACTTTAATGCCAGCAGCTCACAAAGTAGAATTTTTGCTCACAGGGCTCCATAGCTTAGAGGGAACATTGCTGTACGGATTAAATGGAGAAAGGAGAGGGACATAAGTCACCCTGAGCTCTTGGAGGGTGGAGCCTCGGAAGGCTGGAATTTGAGGAAGGGAGGGACCCCGGGAGGATGTAATACCATAGGCTCCACCCTCCAAAGCTTCCATTTTCTCTGGGGGAACTGATCTCTGTAGTCCGGAGATCAGTTGTAATCCTGGGATGTCTCCAGGCCCCACCTCGTAATTGGTAACCTTAGACAGGGCCATCTGGAAGCAGATGAGCAAGCATAGCTGGGTCTGGGTCCCAGGGCATGGCTGGTGGTCACCTGACTCAGCAAGCGTGATGAAGCTTTTTACAAGCCTGGGTCTGGTCAGCTCCTGGATCGCCTAGGGAACCCCGGTTAAGCTACCTGGAGTTCCACAATGGAAGAAAGCCAGGATTTAAATGCAATCAGCAACAGAAAACTAAGCCATTGGGTATTTTATCTCCTCAGCTGTCTGGCAGATTTTCCCCGCCAAATCTTCAGTTCCCCTCAGTGACTGAGTTGCCCTACAATAGCATGTATTCTTTGTCAGAAAAGACTTGACTGTATCACCCTATGTTCAGATATTTAGGCTATGCTTTTGCTCAGCTCAGGAACTCGACTGAAAATACAGGAGCTGTCCAGTTTGTTTGCTTTTTAAACCCTTGAGAAATGGCACTTGAGGCAGATTAACTTTAAAAAACAGAATAAAGATCTTTATGAAACAGGCAGGGAATATATGTATAAACGGAATAGTCAAGGTTTTGAGATTGCTGAGGTAAAAAACATTCTAATATATACAGAGCTACTATTCTCTTAACATGCTTACCAGAAACTGAACCCAGAAGTAATGATAGGTAGGCCATGGAAGATGGTGCTGGGAGGGTTGAACTGGACATTAAGATTTTTCATGGAATGGCTGTCCGGTTCCCTGGCCTGAGATTCTTAATTGGTCAAATAGCACCACTGGCAACTCTTTTGGGTCAGCAAAATGAGCCCCTCCCCCCCAGCACTTTAAGTCCAAAGCAAATCAGGCTTCTATTTTATTTATTTATTTACATTATTCATAGTCTGCCTTTCTTAGACTCAGGGTGGCTTACGCAGTTGATACAATCGGCAGGATGGGCCGTTCAACAGAACCCTGGAATAGGGATCGGGGCTGTAGAACCTAGGGCTGCCAAGTGGGGGCGGGGGGCGGGGAAAACCCCGCTTTGGAGGCCCGATTTCCGCCGTGGCGGAATCGGGCCCCGGGGGAAACTCTGCCCCCTGAAGCTGCGTCACCAGAGGTGACGCAGCCACATCGCTCAGGTTGGGGGCGTGGCCCAGATCGTCGGGGGGGGGGAACCATATGGACCAATGCTCCCAACGTGCTGTACGTCGTGCGTCACTTCCTGTGATGTTCTGGCGGCGTGCGCGCACATCCCTTGTCGGCTCCCGGACCGGATCAGCGCTCACCCACCGGTGAGTACTGAAGACTTGGCAACCCTAATGGAACCAGCCAGAAGTCTGAAAAACAGAACTGAAGCAAAGCATCGGTATTAAACATGGCACATTCCATGATGCAAAATCACAGGATCCAGTCCACAGCAGTGTTCCCTCTAAGCTGAGTTAGTGTGAGCTAGCTCACAGTTTTTTAGCCTCCATTTCACAGATTTTTGCCTTCGCTCAGGAAGGAGGGCTCCAGAGCAAACTAATTTATGCAGTAGCCAAGTCGCTTGCCCACAACTTTAATGCCAGTAGCTCACAGAGTAGAATTTTTGCACACCAGACTCCACAGCTTAGAGGGAGCATTGGTCCACAGCAAACTGTACACAGTAATACAGGCCGCAGTCCCTAATAATTGATCCAAGTAGCTTTGGGAGTCGTTTTGTACAGTGCTGAGGGTTGCCAACCTCCAGGTGGGACCTGGGGATGCCCCGGTTTCACAGCTCCTCTCCAGACAACAGAGATCAGTTCCTCTGGAGAAAACGGATGCTTTGGAGGGTGGACTCTATGGCCTTGTATCCCACTGAGGTCCCTGTCCTCCCCAGGCTCCACCCTCAAATCTCCAGGAGTTTCCTAACCTGGATATGGCAACCCTACCCCCCATCCCCCACGGGTGGCCAAGGGGGACCTGGGAACAGTGCAACTCTGTTTGCCTGCATAGAAAAGCCTGCACAGAAAAGCCCTCTTGAATCATTCAGTTTTGCATAGTTTGTGGAAAGCCAGGAGAGGAGGAGATTTCCCAACCTCTTTGGGCAGGCCATTCCGCAAGGCCGGGGCCACCACGGAAAAGGCATGGGTACGGGCAGTTGCTGATCTTGCCCACTTGCAAGATGGCACCTGCAGAAAGCCTCGCTTGGATGAGTGAAGCTGTCGTGGCGGAGCGTGGGAGAAAAGGTTGTCTCACAGATATGAGGGTCCTCGAAAGCCCCTGACTCGGGTCACCACAAGTCGGCTGCAAATTGACAGCACTTTTGTTGTTGTTCAGTCGCACAGTCGAGTCCGACTCTTTGCGACCCCATGGACCAGATCACGCCAGGCCTTCCGGTCTTCCGCCGTCCTCTGAGGTTGGCTCAACTTCATGTTCGTTGCATCGATGACACTGTCTAACCATCTCATCCTTTGCCGTCCCCGTGTTCTTTGACCTTCAATCTTTCCCAGCATCTGGGTCTTCTCCAGTGAGTGCTCCCTTCTCATTGGGTGGCCAAAGTATTTGAGCTTCAGTTTCATTATCCGGCCTTCCAGGGAACAGTCAGGGTTGATTTCTTTTAGGATTGACTGATTTGATCTTCTTGCAGTCCAAGGGACTCTCAAGAGTCAAGACAGCGCGTTAGACAGACATAATTTAAACCGGAAGATGGGTATGTAGAAGAAAAGGACTTCCTCACCCTTCCTCCCAAACACACCATGTGAAAAATCCTAATGTCTACCTGGGTCCTAAGAGTGCCAGTGAGACTACTACCCCATCTGCAGGAGTTCAGGGGGTGCGGATTGGGGTGAGTTTGGGGTTGTCAACTCCGGGCTGAGAAATTCCAGGATATTTGGGAGTGGAGCCTGGGAATGGGAGTGGGGTGTTTTTTTTGGAGGGGGGGACCTTTGCAGGGTATAACGCCATAGAGTTTGCTCTCTGGAGCCACCATTTTGTCCAGGGGAGCTGATCTCTGTCATCTGGAGATCAGTTGTAACGCCAGGTTGAATTCCAGCCCCACCTGGAGGTTGGCAACCCTAGGTGAGCTCCCCCCCCCCTCAGAAGAAGAAGAAGAATGAAAACTTGGTTTTCCCTCTTGCATTGGAAGAGTAACTTTCCCCCCTACAGTTGCAATGGAACAGGTGCTTCCAAGTAATAAGCCATACCTTTTCCTTTGCAGGATGGAAGCCCGCTTAAAAAATTGATGTCGATTGGGATTCTTATTTTTAAAAAGGGCAGAAAGAGGAAGGGTGAGGAAGCCCTTTTAAATTATGTGTGTCTAAAGCGCTCCCTGGAGAAAATTGCTGAGCGGTCGGGTTAGAACGGATAAAAGGAAGTACTTCTTCACCCAAAGAGTGATTAACACTTGGAATTCACTGCCACAGGAAGTGGTGGTGGCTACAAGCATGGACGGATTCAAAAGGGAATTAGATAAGCATATGGAGCAGAGGTCCATCAGTGGCTATTAGCCACAAGGTATAGATAGGGACTGGGGCAAGTGATGCTCTGTCTTCTTGGTGCTTGGGGGGGGGGGGTCAACAGTGGGATGGCTTCTAATGTCCTGGCCCCACTGGTGGACCTCCTGATGGCACCTGGTATTTCTGGCCACTGTGTGTTACAGAGTGTTGGACTGGATGGGCCTTTGGCCTGATCCAACATTGGCATCTCTTATGTTCTTATGTTCTAACGGCTCCTTTGGACGGTGGACTCTATGGCATTACAGGCCAGCTGAGCTCCCTCTCCTGTCCAAACCCGGCCCTCCCCAGGAATTCCCCAACCCAGAGCTGAACTTAACATAGAACCTAATGTGGAAAACGTAGAGGGGGGACTCCTCCAAGTGCTGGTAATCATTCCCAGAACAGTGACTCACGCAGAAGCACACAGGGCTGGCTCTGATCGGAAGGCGTGCCCCGAGCTGTGACTTACGCCGAAGCCAAGGTCGATTCTGACTCTTTCACACTGTCAACATATGTCTTTTTTCTTTTTTTTTGGCAAGTCGTAAGTGTGAAGCGCCCTCAGACTTAAGTTTGGGGCCGTGGGGGGTGCGGTTCGGCGGACAGGCGCTCGGCAAACCCCGTTGTAGTCAACCACTTCTGCCTTCCAGCTGGGCCCTCGTGTTTTTTGCCTGCTTCTCCTCAGTCACGGCAGGCCGATGAGAAACTTACCTGAACCATACCATTCCCCCACCCACCCACCCACCCACCCCTCCCACCCACCTCTGGTTTCTTTTAAACCGGAGGGTTTCTCTGAAAGCTTGACTGTCACCCTGTGGGCTGGGGGGTGGGGGTGGGTGGGAAGTAAATCGGGGAGGAAACCGTCACTTCCCCTCCTATGGTAGTCTAGGAACTCAAACATACACATAGACACTCAGATTTGACCTGTGCCCACGGATGTATGAAGGAAAGGAGGGGGGCGTTGTGCGTTTCTATTTTGAAGCATGGTCTATTTTTGAAGGCAGAGGATGCCCCCGTATCCCTAGATGGAAACTTGGGAAAACCCAAGCCAGTCTACTGCCGAAAACCAGAATGTTTTATGTTTGGCGTCGTGGTTAAGTGTGCGGACTCTAATCTGGGTGGACCGGGTTTGATTCCCTACTCCTCCACTTGCAGCCGCTGGATGACCTTGGGCAAGCCACAGTTCTGTCAGAGCTGTTCTCTCAAGGACAGCTCTCTCAGAGTTCTCTAACCCCCACCTACCTCCCAGGGTGTCTATTGTGGGGAGGGGAAGGAGGTTGTAAACTGCTCTGAGTGAAGGGCGGGGTATAAATCCAATCTCCTCCTCCTCCTCCTCCTCTCAGTTTTCAAAATCTGCTCCAGGCATTTTCTTATGGAGAGCGCAGCGAGGAAATATCCTAAAATAAGTTTAAATTTTTTTTTAATGACCAACAATAATAGGAAATATGCAAATTCAAAGTATGGTTGTGATTTCTTAGGATAAGTGTGGAAAGTCGGGTTGCCAGTTTCAGTTTACAGAAGGGACATGATCAATGTTCCCTCTAAGCTGTGGAGTCTTGTGAGCAAAAATTCTACTTTGTGAGCTACTGGCATTAAAGTTGTGAGGGAGCGATTTGGCCACTGCATAAATTAGTTTGCTCTGGAGCCATCCTCCCTGAGCTGAGACAAAAATGTGTGAGCCGGAGGCTAAAAAACTGTGAGCTAGCTCACACTAACTCAGCTTAGAGGGAACACTGGACACGATAGAGGTTTATAAAATTATGTATGGGGTAGAGAGAGTGGACCAAGGGAACTTTTCCTCCCTCTCCCAAAAGACTAGAACTCAAGGGCATCCAATGAAGCTGATGGGCAGTAGGTTCAGGACGGAAAAAAGGAAAAACTACTTTACACAGAGAGTGATTAAGATGTGGAATTTGCTGCCAGAGGATATCCTGATGGCCACAGGAATAAACAGCTTGAAAAAGACATTAGTCTATCAGGGGCTACTAGACATGGTGACTGATTCTACACAGCCAAAATGCTGTCATAAGAACATAAGAGATGCCAATGTTGGATCAGGCCAAAGGCCCATCCAGTCCAACACTCTGTATCCCACAGTGGCCAGAAATACCAGTGCCATCAGGAGGTCCACCAGTGGGGCCAGGACATTAGAAGCCCTCCCACTGTTGACCCCCCCCAAGCACCAAGATGACAGAGCATCACTTGCCCCAGAGTCCCTATCTATACCTTGTGGCTAATAGCCACTGATGGACCTCTGCTCCATATGCTTATCTAATTCCCTTTTGAAGCCGTCCATGCTTGTAGCTGCCACCACTTCCTGTGGCAGTGAATTCCAAGTGTTAATCACTCTTTGGGTGAAGAAGTACTTCCTTTTATCCGTTCTAACCCGACCGCTCAGCAATTTCATGGAGTGCCCACGGGTTCTTGTATTGTGAGAAAGGGAGAAAAGTACCTCTTTCTCTACCTGCTCTTTCCCATGCATAATCTTATAAACCTCAATCATGTCACCCCTCAGTCGTCGTTTCTCCAAGCTAAAGAGCCCTAAGCGCCTTAACCGTTCCTCATAGGGAAAGTGTTCCAACCCTTTTATCATTCGAGTTGCTCTTTTCTGCACTTTTTCCAAAGCTATAATATCCTTTTTAAGGTGTGGTGACCAGAATTGCACACAGTATTCCAGATGAGGTCGCACCATTGATTTATATAGCGGCATTATGATATTGGCTGATCTGTTTACAATACCCTTCCTAATAATCCCCAGCATAGCATTGGCCTTCTTTATTGCAGTCACACACTGTCTCGACATTTTCAGTGAGTTATCTACTACAACTCCAAGATCTCTCTCTTGATCTGTCTCTGCCAGTTCAGACCCCATCAACGTGTATTTATAGTTAGGATTTTTGGCTCCAATGTGCATCACCTTGCACTTGGCCACATTGAACCCCATTTGCCATGTTGACGCCCACTCGCCCAACTTTGACAGATCCCTTTGGAGTGCCTCACAATCCTCACTGGTTTTCACCACCCTGAACAACTTCGTATCATCCGCAAATTTAGCCACTTCACTGCTTACTCCCAACTCCAAATCATTAATGAACAAGTTAAAAAGCAGTGGACCAAGTACTGATCCCTGTGGTACCCCACTGCTTACACCCCTCCACTGGGAGAACTGCCCATTTATACTCACTCTCTGTTTTCTATTAATTAGCCAGTTTTTGATCCATAAAAGGACTTGTCCTTTTATCCCATGATTTTTGAGCTTGCTTAGGAGCCTTTGATGAGGAACTTTATCAAAAGCTTTCTGGAAGTCAAGGTAAACAATATCTATTGGATCCCCCTTGTCCACATGTTTGTTCACCCCCTCAAAGAACATTAACAGGTTAGTGAGACAAGATCTTCCCTTACAGAACCCATGTTGAGTCTGCCTCAATAGGTTTTGTTCATCTATGTGCCTACTAATTCTTTCCTTAATAATGGTTTCCACCAATTTACCCGGTATCGACGTCAGACTGACAGGCCTGTAATTTCCCGGATCTCCTCTGGAACCCTTTTTAAAGATGGGAGTGACATTAGCTACCTTCCAGTCCTCAGGAATGGAGGCTGATTTTAAGGAGAGATTACATATTTTTGTCAGGAGATCCACAAGTTCACAATTGAGTTCTTTCAGAACTCTTGGATGTATGCCATCTGGGCCTGGTGATTTATCAGTTTTTAAGTTGTTTATCAGTTTTAGGACCTCCTCTCTCGTCACCTCAATCTGACTCAGGTCTTTCAACACCCCTCCCGAACTCAGCGGCTCTGGAGTGGGCAAGCACCTCTCATCTTCCACAGTGAAGACGGAGGCAAAAAATGCATTTAGCTTCTCAGCCATTTCCCTATCATCCTTCAGTACTCCTTTTACCCCTTGGTCATCCAAGGGCCCCACTGCCTCCCTGGCTGGTTTCCTGTTTCTAATGTATTTGAAGAAAGTTTTATTGTTGGTCTTTACATTTTTTGCTATATGCTCCTCATATTCCCTTTTTGCATGCCTGACCACAGACTTGCATTTTATTTGCCATAGCCTGTGTTCTGTTTTATCAGCCTCACTGTGACTAGCTTTCCACCGCTTAAAGGAATCCTTTTTACCTTTTACAGCTTCCATTACTTTGTTTGTTAACCATGTAGGCTTTTTCTTATACCTGTTTGTGCCTTTCCTAACCTGCGGAATATATTTTATTTGAGCTTCTAGAATTGTAGTTTTAAACAGTTTCCAAGCTTCCCCAATGGTTTTGACCCTTTCTACTTTTCCCTTCAGTTTCCTCCCCACATGTCCCCTCATATCAGAAAAATTACCCCTTTTAAAGTTAAAAGTGGTTGTGTGAGTCTTTTTGGCCAATTCCCTATTTGTACAAATGTTGAACTCAACAACATTATGATCACTGTTCCCAAGCGGTGCAATCACTTTTACATCTCTCACCAGGTCTTGAGTGTTACTTAGGACCAAATCAAGGATCGCCTCTCCCCTGGTAGGTTCCATGACCATCTGCTCCATAGCACAGTCATTTAGAGTGTCTAGAAACTCAATCTCTTTCTCTCGACTAGAACACATATTGACCCAATCAATGTGTGGGTAGTTAAAATCACCTATTACGACACAGTGTTTTTGTCTAGCTGCTATCTTTAATTCATTCATCATTTTATAATCCTCCTCTATCTTTTGATCCGGTGGGCGATAACAAACTCCCAGTGTTAAGTTTCCTTTTGGCCCCCCTATTTCAACCCACAGAACTTCAAGAAGCGAATCCAATTCTCTTAGCCTCTCGATCTTTCTGGACTTTATACCCTCTCTGACATACAGAGCTACCCCACCTCCAACCCTTCCCCCCCTATCCTTCCGATATAATATATAACCGGGAATCACTGTGTCCCACTGATTTTCCTCATCCCACCAAGTTTCTGAAATACCCACAATGTCTATTTTTCCCTCTGACACCAAGCACTCCAACTCCCCGATTTTACCTCGGACACTTCGAGCATTTGTATAGAAACAGCTGTAATTTCCCATACTGGTTAAGCCTGCCACCTTCCTCTTGCAATCTCGAGACCTTGTCAGGCAGTCCATGTCACTAGCCATGGTCTCAGTGGACAATTTCAATCCACCTCCCTGTAGAAAAGCAACCGGTACCCCCTCACCTCTCTCAGATGAGCCAACCCGAACCAGAGACTTTTCATCTCCTGTCGGCTTTCCCCCAATATTCAGTTTAAAAGCTGCTCTGCCACCTTTTTGATTTTAAGTGCCAGCAGCCTGGTTCCTTCTCGGGACAAGTGGAGACCGTCTCGCCTGTACAGCTCCCTCTTGTTCCAAAAAGTATCCCAGTGCCTAACAAACCTGAACCCTTCCCCTCTACACCATCGTCTCATCCACGCATTGAGACTCCTGATCTGTGCCTGTCTCTCCGGCCCTGCGCGTGGAACAGGTAGCACTTCTGAGAAGGCTACCTTGGAGGTCCTGGCCTTGAGTTTCCTGCCCAGCAGCCTAAATTTCTCCTCCAGGACCTCACGACTGCATTTCCCCACATCGTTGGTGCCGACATGCACCACGACCACTGGCTCCTCCCCAGCACTATCTACCAGCCTATCTAAAACACGCGTAATGTCCGCTACCTTCGCACCAGGCAGGCAAGTCACCATACGGTCAGTACGCGGGTTCGCCACCCAGCTGTCTACCTGCCTAAGGATCGAATCACCCACTACCAAGAGCCCCCCTCCCACCCTGCCCAGGGATGGTTCCTTGGTGCAAAAGGATAACCGCTCACCAGCTGGGGAAGAGGTCCCTTCTGAGGGCACATTCCCCTTATCCTCAGCACGGTGCCCTGTTTCCCCTAGACCCTCATGCTCCCTGACAGCAGCGGGGCTGCCAGATCCAGAGTGGGACGTAGCTAACAAGTCCCCGAGAGTCTTTTCTGTGTGCCTAGCTGACTGTCTCTGCTTCTCCAGGTCAGCCACCTTGGCCTCAAGGGAGCACACACGTTCCCTGAGAACCAGGAGCTCCTTGCACCGAGGACACACCCAAGACTTCTGCCCAGTGGGCAGATAGTCATACATGTGACACTCTGTGCAAAACACTGGATAGCCCCCAACCCCCTGCTGGCATTCTGGCTTCATAATTCTTTTAAAAGAAGTAAATGTAATCCCCCTTTTAAATCCCTTTGTATTTATGTGTTTTTTTCTTGTCAAAGTCAAATTACTTTATGGGGAAAACAAAGAGCCTAGGGTTTTCACTTTCTGCCTCTTCTTGGGCGTCTCACAGAGCCCCTAGTCCAAGAGTCCCTGGGCTAAGAGCCACGGGCAAAGAGCCCTTTAGCTCGCCCTTCGGCTCGTGCCAGAGGCTCGTGCCTCTGGCAAGGTGCTGTGTGAGACGGGATGCTGGACTAGATGGACCCTCACTGGTCTGACCCAGCAGGGCTCTTCTGATGTTCTGATGAGGGGAAGGCCCCGACCTCTATGCCCTGTTTTTGGCCCTCCAGAGGAACAGGTTGAGGCCACTGTGTGAGACGGGATGCTGGACTAGATGGACCCTCACTGGTCTGACCCAACAGGGCTCTTCTGATGTTCGTCTGAGGGGAAGGCCTCGGCCTCTCTGCCCTGTTGTTGGCCCTCCAGAGGAACTGGCTGAGGCCACTGTGAGAGACGGGATGCTGGACTAGAGGGACCCTCACTGGTCTGACCCAGCAGGGCTCTTCTGATGTTCTGATGAGGGGAAGGCCTGGCTGGAGCAATTCGCTGGAGGAAGGCAGCTGAAAGGCAGCAGGAGAGAAACAGCAAAGTAGTAACCAGTCAGTCTTTGCCATCTCTTCACACATTCGCAATAAACGATAAAAAAAATGGTCATCAGCTAGCAGCCATGACAGGTTCAGAGGCAGTCTATCTTTGAATAATGGCCATTGGTGCTAAATAACAGGGAAGAAGAAGACAAGAGACTGGATTTGTACCCCGCCCTTCACTCTGAGTTTCAGGGCGGCTTACAATCTCCTTTCCCTTCCCCTCCCCTCCCCACAACAGATACCCTGGGAGGGAGGGAGGTGGGGCTGAGAGAGCTCTTTCAAGGACTGCCCTTGAGAGAACTTGTGACTGACCCAAGGTCATGCCAGCAGCTGCATGTGGAAGAGTGGGGAATCAAACCCAATTCTCCCAGATCAGAGTCAGCGCTCCTAACCACGACACCAAACGGGCCTGTGACCTTCATGTCCTGCATGTGAGCTTCCCAGAGGCACGCAGACGAAATGTGAAAAGCGATAAACAGGGAGCCCCAGAATATCAGGCACAGGAGTCCGGTCAGGAAGGGAGGTGGAAAGTGGCAACCCTACACAGTAGGCTAGGGTTGCCAGAGGGTTGGAGGAGAAAACATACTGTCCCTTTAACAGAGGCTTAAAGGGATGTTGTTCACCAGGAGATGCTTTTTATCTCCATACTATGAAAACTTTCAGTTGCTCATTTCCACACATTAAGGGACAGGACATTCTGGTTCAACCAGACCTGTTGCCAACCCTGTAGGCTGTGGCTCAGTGGTAGAGCCCCTGCTTGGCATGCAGAAGGTCCCAGGTTCAATCCCTGGTACTTCTAGTTAAAAAGAGATCTGGGCGCAGTAGGTGATGGGAGAGACCTCTGCCGCTGCCAGCCTGAGTAGACAACACTGACTGTGATGGACTGAGGGTCCGATTTAGTTGCAGTTTCATATATTCTAGGCCCGAGGCAGAGAAAGGCCCGGTAAAGAAGAAAACTGAAGTATGGAAACTGTGCAGAGACCGCCCTCTGGTGGCAGCTATAAAAACTCCACTCTGGATAGCCGTTGATTCATTTTGAAAATGAGGACTTTGAGTCCAGCCTAGGGTTGCCAGCTCTGGGTCGGGAAATTCCTGGACATTTGGGAAAGGCAGAGTTTAGGGAGTAGACGGAGCTCCGTGGGGTGTCATGACACAGAATCCCCCTTCCAAAGCAGCCATTTCCCCTGTGGGGAGCTGATCCCTATAGTCTATAGAGCCAGTTTGAAGTAGTGGTTAGAAGCGCGGACTCTAATCTGGGAAAACCGGGTTTGATTCCCTACTTCTCCCCATGTGGCTGCTGGTGTGACCTTGGGTCAGTCGCAAGTTCTTTCAGAGCTGTTCTCTCAAGGGCAGTCCTCGAAAGAGCTCTCTCTCAGCCCCCACCTGCCTCACAGGGTGTCTGTTGTGGGGAAGGGAAGGGAAAGGAGTTTGTAGACTGCTCTGAGACTCCTTCGGGTAGTGAAGGGCGGAGTGTAAATCCAATCTCCTCCTCTTCTTCTTCCTCTTCTTCTCCTTCTCCTCCTCCTCTCCCACAAGAGTTTGCCCACTGGGTAAGATCAGCATTGGGGGCCATCTAGGGCTGCCAGCCCCCAGGTGTGGCCCACTTTTACCACTGATCTCCCGCTGACAGAGATCAGCTCCCCTGGAGAAAAATGGCTGCCTTGAAGGGTGGACTCTGTGGCCTTGTACTCTGCTGAGGCCCCTCCCCTCCCAAGCCCCGCCCTCTCCAGGATCCACCCCCAAATAGTCCAGGTCTTTTCCAGACCAAACCTGGCAACACTAGGGCCATCCTCCATATACCTCAGCTGCCAGAGATGCTATGAGAGATGATGGAGGGCTTTTCTTCCCTTGGAGATCCTGAGACCTCTCATTCTAGAGAAAAGACGGCCAAGAGGAGACATGAGAGCGGCTCATAAGATGATGTACTAAGTGGATGAAGTGGCCAGAGGGAGCGTTCTACTCCCTATCCCACGATACTAGAGTTTGGGAGCACTGGATGAAACGGTTGTCAAACAGGTTTCAGAAAAGACAAAAGGAAATACCTCTTAACAAGTAATCAGTCTCTGAGGTTCAGTGCCAGTGGAGGTCCTGATGGCTAGGAGCCGAGATGGCTTGGAAGGGGGATCAGATGGCTTCGTGGAGAAGAGGTCCATCAATGGCTGTTAGCCATAGTGACTGAAGGGAGCCTCCACATCCAGAGGCAGTCAACCTCGGAATATCAGTGCTGGGAGGAAGTAAGTATCAAGGGAAGGCCTCGGTGTCTATGGCCTGCCATTGTACCTCTGGAGGAACTGGTTGAGGCCACTGTGTGAGACAGGATGCTGGACTAGATGGACCACTGGGCTAAATCCAGCAGAGCTCTTCTTACGTTCTTAGCAGGGGAAGGCCTTGACCTCTATGCCCTGTTGTTGGCCCTTCCAGAGGAACAGGTTGAGGCCACTGTATGAGACAGGATGCTGGACTAGATGGACCCTCACTGGTCTGACCCAGCAGGGCTCTTCTAGTGTTCTTATGAGGGAAAGGCCTCAGCCTCTCTGCCCTGTTGTTGGCCCTCCAGAGGAACTGGTTGAGGCCACTGTGTGAGACAGGATGCTGGACTAGATGGACCCTCACTGGTCTGACCCAGCAGGGCTCTTCTAGTGTTCTTATGAGGGAAAGGCCTCAGCCTCTCTGCCCTGTTGTTGGCCCTCCAGAGGAACTGGTTGAGGCCACTGTGTGAGACAGGATGCTGGACTAGATGGACCCTCACTGGTCTGACCCAGCAGGGCTCTTCTAGTGTTCTTATGAGGGAAAGGCCTCAGCCTCTCTGCCCTGTTGTTGGCCCTCCAGAGGAACTGGTTGAGGCCACTGTGTGAGACAGGATGCTGGACTAGATGGACCCTCACTGGTCTGACCCAGCAGGGCTCTTCTAGTGTTCTTATGAGGGAAAGGCCTCAGCCTCTCTGCCCTGTTGTTGGCCCTCCAGAGGAACTGGTTGGCCACTGTGTGAGATGGGCTGCTAGACTAGATGGACTACCGGTCTGGTCCAGCAGAGTTCTTCTTACATTCTTATGAGGGGAAGGCCTCGGCCTCTGTGCCCTGTTGTTGGCCCTTCAGAGGAACTGGTTGAGGCCACTGTGTGAGACAGGATGTCAGACTAGATGTGGAGGGACAGGATGCCGGACTGGAGGGACCACTGGGCTGATCCGGCAGGGCTGTTCTGATGTTTGCTTCTGATGTTCAGCAAGCAGGTGATCAGTGTGAATGTATAAATCAGCCAGATACCTCTGGTGCAACAAGATGTACAGTTAGTATATTTTCTGTGCTCTTTCCAAGAAAAGCTACTGCTATTTAGGGTCTGCCCCTCTTCCCTGGTTTGAGGCATTATGCCACTAAGACTGCGGAGACCCGGGTTCAAGTCCCCACTCAGCCCTAGAGAACTCACTGGGAGACGTTGGGCCAGTTGCTCTCTCTCTCTCTCTCTTTCAGCCAACCTCCCCAATGGGTCTTTTTTTGATTGATAGCTTCATGTATGCCCGAACTCCCTGGACAAAAGTCCGAATACAAATCAGATACATAAGTTACTCCTGAGGACCCCCTCTTTCTGCCTAGCCAACAAGTTGGTCCTGTATCCCAAATGACTGTAAACAATGCTGGTACCTTTAATGCATATCAAAGGCGCAAATCCCTTTGTTTTAGTGCATTTACGAGAGAGATTGTGTTGAAAAGAGAGGATTTTTAAAAAAACCCACAGCCAATTTTTAAAAACAACATTTTTTTTTTGCGGTATAATTACTACAAGCAGGGTGTTCAGCGTCCCCCTCCACTCCCCCCATCCTTTCTTCCAAGCTCTTGAAGACCCCTTGTTTTCTGGCGTGATATTTCGGTGCAACGAGGGAATTTTTCTTTTGCGCTGAGGACAAACTCACTCACATCTTCCCAGAGCATCCTGCGTGACCCATCTTGGCTTCATTCCTTCCCCTGCTTTTCTTTTCTCTTCCCTGTCTTTAAAAGGGGACGAGATAGATTCATCGAGGCTAAGTCTATTAGTGGCTAGCCATGGTCACTGAGGGGAACCTCCACATTCAGAAAAACAGCGCCAGGAGGCAGCCTCAGGGTAAGGCCTCGGCCTCTCTGCCCTGTTGTCGGCCCTCGAGAAGAACTGGTTGTGAGACAGGATCCTGGACTACAGGGACCCTCACTGGTCTGATCCAGCAGGGCCCTTCTGATGTTCTTATGAGGGGAAGGCCTCGGCCTCTCTGCCCTGTTTTTGGCCCTCCAGAGGAACTGGTTGAGGCCGCTGTGTGAGACAGGATGCTGGACTAGATGGACTCACGCTGGTCTGATCCCGCAGGGCTCTTCAGATGTTCTTATGAGGGGAAGGCCTCGACCTCTCTGCCCTGTTGTTGGCTCTGCAGAGGAACTGGTTGAGGCCACTGTGGGAGACGGGATGCTGGACTAGATGGACCCTCACTAGTCTGATCCAGCAGGGCTCTTCTGATGTCCTTATGAGGGGAAGGCCTTGGCCTCTCTGCCCTGTTGTTGGCTCTGCAGAGGAACTGGTTGAGGCCACTGTGTGATTCAGGAATGTGGGCTAGATGGACCCTCACTGGTCTGATCCAGCAGGGCTGTTCTGATGTTCTTATGTCTCTTCTACTCTGTAAGAATCCATGAATCTCAAAAATTATCTTTTGATTTGCTGAACCTTTGCCACCCCTTAAAAAGAGGCCAGGTATTTGCCCTCTAACTGTACCATACTGGTCAACATGCCTTCCTCGACCTTCGCCTCTCCTCCACGCCACCTTCTGATCCCTACCTCTGGCACAACTCCACCCCCCCCAATCACTTCATGATGTCTCTCTCCTAGGAGACCTGGGGGGACATGTCCTGCCCCTTGAATAGGGGCTTACAGGAAGGCAGCTTATTTGTTTGAAATGTGGTGTCGGAGGGGAGTTTTATGAATACTGTGGATGGCCAGACAGAGAAATCAGTGGGTTCTAGATCCAGTCAAACCTAAACCCTGCCCAGAAGTTAAAATGACTCAACTAAGGCTATCATACTATGGACTCATTATGAGAAGACAAGAGTTCCTGAGAAAGACAATAATGCTAGGAAAAGTTGGGAGGCAGCAGGGGGAAGCAAATCAGAGGTCCATGAGTGGCTATGAGCCACAAGGTCCAGATGGAACACCCTGTCTGGGGCCACTAATGATGCTCTGTATTCTTGGTGCTTAGGGGGCTACAGTGGGAGGGCTTCTGGAGTTCTGGCCCTGTTGGTGGACCTCCTGATGGCCCCTGGGTTTCAGCCACTGTGTGACACAAAGCATTGGGACTGGATGGGCCACTGGCCTGATCCAACACAGCTTCTCTTATGTTCTTAAGAGCAGAGGTCCATCAGTGGCTATTAGCAGCAAGGTATATAGAGGGAGAGGAGCTGCGGTGGCTCAAGTGGTTAAGACGCTGAACTGCAGGCTGTGGAAGGTCGGTAGTTCAGCAGTTCGAGACCCGAGTGTGCCGCATGACGGAGTGAGCTCCCGTCTCTAGTTCCAGCTCCTGCCAACCTAGCAGTTCGAAAACAAGAAATTGCAAGTAGATAAACAGGGACCACTTCGGTGGGAAGGTAACAGCGTTCCGTGCGCCTTGGTGTTTAGTCATGCCGGCCACATGACCACGGAAATTTCTTTGGACAGCGCTGGCTCTTCGGCTTGGAAATGGAGATGAGCACCGCATCCCTAGAGTCGGACTCGACTGGCTTTCGAGCAAGGGAACCTTTACCTTTACCTATATAGATGGGAACACTCTGTCTGGGGCAGTGATGCTCTGTCTTCTTGGTGCTTGGGGGGGGGGCAACAGGGAGAGGGCTTCTGGAGTTCTGGCCCCGCTGGTGGACCTCCTGATGGCCGCTGGGTTTTGGTCACTGTGTGACACAGAGGGTTGGACTGGATGGGCCACTGGCCTGATCCAATATGGCTTCTCTTATGTTCTTATGTTAGGAAGACCCAACAGGAGATGGGTGGACTCAGTCAAGGAAGCCACAAAGGCCCTCCGTTTGCAAAACCTGAGCAAAGCTGTTAAGGATAGGGATTTTCTGGAGGCCATTAATTCATAGGGTCACCATAAGTCAGGAGTGACTCCACGGCACTTAAGAAACACACACATGGAGAGGCGGTCAAGTTGCAATTGGCTTATGGCCACCCCAGCAAGGCGTTTTCAAGGCAAGTGAGAAGCAGAGGCGGTTCGCTGTTATCCGTAGAGGCTCAACAAGGTATTATTAATCGAGGGATGTTATTGACCTCCATGCCATGAAAAACTCCCACGGCCCATGTTCACACATTAAGGCTCTGTTAAAGGGGAAGGACATGTTTCCCCAGGCCAGTTGGCAACCCCGCTGTCTCTGACTCCAAAACCCATTTCCCCAGTTAAGCTCCTCCCCCCCACCCCCAATCTGGCCTTCTT
>NW_015171502.1:1380545-1395165 GCF_001447785.1 Gekko japonicus | reverse complement strand
AGGAGGAGGAGGAGGAGGAGGAGGAGGAGGAGGAGGAGAAGGAGGAGAAGGAGGAGAAGGAGGAGAAGGAGAGATATCCTAGACAGGTGCAAACTTAAATGCTATGGAGGCAAAAGGCTGCCTTGATTGGGTTGCCAACCTCCAGGAGACAACTGGAGATCTCCCACTATTACAGTTGATCTCCAGGCGACAGAGATCAGATTCCCTGGAGAAAAAAGGCTGCTTTGGAGGGTGGACTCTGTGGCATCGTACCCTGCTGAGGTCCCTCCCCAAACCCCGCCCTCTCCAGGCTCCACCCCTGAAATGTCCAGGAATCTCCCAACCCGGAGCTGGCAACCCTGTGTGTTCACCGGCCGTTTGCCCCCCAGGGCTACCTCCTTGGCCAGGTCGTTGGCTAGAATCCCTGTTTCTCTCCTGCTTTTCCTGCCACTCCAGTCCACCTTCTCCCTGGTTTCTTTCCTTGATCCTTCCACACAAGAAGTTCCCCGCAGAGCCCTCTAGGCCAGGCCCCAAGGCAGCTGCTTGGCTCGCCAACCTCCAGGTGGCCCCTGGAGTTCTCCTGAGATAACAACTGATCCCCCAGACTGCAGAGATCAACTTCCCCTGGGGGGCAAGAAGATGTACAGTTGGAAGGTGGGTTCCAGGGCACGGCATCTCCCCTCCACTCCCTGCCTTTCTCAAATCTCCAGGAATTTCCCAAGCTGGAGCTGGAAAGTCTAGCAAACTACTGTCCTTAGCATACAATATTATATTGCCTGTATACCTTGGCGCTCTATTTTGCTATAAGGGTTAATTGACACTACAGGGCTCTTTTTGTAGAAAAAGCCCAGCAGGAACTCATTAGCATAATAGACCACACCCAACAGCAGGAACTCATTAGAATATTAGGCCACACTGCTGACTGCACAGCTCATTACATTAGGCCGCACCCCCATGTTACCAGAAGTGTGGTCATCCAGCCACACCCACATTTTGCTTCTTATTCTGTTTACCTTGTTTGTTGTCAAAACCCAGGGCTTTTTTTGTAACAGGAACTCCGTTGCATGTTAGGCCACACACCCCTAATGTAGCCAATCCTAATGAGTTTCTGCTGTTGGGTGTGGCCTATTATGCTAATTAGTTCCTGCTGGGCATGGCCAACTTGGGAGCCAGCCGGAACTCCGTTCCGGCGCGTTCCTGCCCAAAAATAGCCCTGCTGATAGACCTTTCTGCCTTCATGATTTTTTTCTGTTCTGGAATAAGGACCTTGACCTCGTCGCCACTTAGAAATCCTCCTTTTTCGGCCCTAAATTTAAAAGCCTTGGCTGTCTTATGGCCTCTCTTCCGAGTGAAAGCTCTGAACCAGCTGGAAAGGTTAACACACACACGCCTGGGAACTCTGGTACTGTCAGGATACTGAACTTTCTACAGAACGGAGGTCCCCAACGTGGTGCCTGTGGGCGCCACGGCACCACCCACCCCTTTCCTGGCACTGACCTAGTGTTTTTAGAAAGGGGCGGGGCCAAGTGCAGCTTCTGCTCAGTAGGGCTTCTGACTGGCCATTCTCATTGGCTCTGCAGCTTAGAAGAATGTGATGGTTTTTATTCTCTTTCTCACTCCTCTTTCCCAGTGTATTTTTAAAAATACACTGGCACTTGGGCTTCCTGTCTGTGTGTGCGTGTGTGTTCACCTCCCCACAGTGGCCATTCTGTGACCTCACTCCCTGGCATTTTGTGGCTGGCTCCACCTCTCACAGCCATTTTGTACTTGCACCCACCCACCTCATGTCAAAATTCCAAAGATAGCCACAGTAGGGTTGCCAATCCCCAGTTGGGAGCAGAAGATCCTCTGGCTTGGAGCCCCTCCCCCTGCTTCAGGGCTGTCAGAAAGCGTGGGGTGGGGGTGGGAATGGTTGCTAGGAGCTCCATTATACTCTATGGAGACCGGTCCCCATAGGGTATAATGGAGAACTGATCTGTGGGTATCTGGGGCTCTAGGAGGACTGTTTTTTGAGGTAGAGGCATCACATTTTTAGCATACCTGGTGGTTCCTCTCCTGAAAAAAAACCCCATGTTTCAAAAAGATTGGACCCAGGGGTCCAGTTCTATGAGCCCCAAATGGAGGGAAAGCATTGAAAAGGAATGCAGTCCGTTTAAATGTGATGGCCAGAACTCCCTTATGGCTTGTCAGCCTCACCTGGCAACCCTAGTGACATCACAAAAGTGATGTTGCAGCCTTGCTCCTGGCTCCACCCACAGTGTTCCCTCTAAGCTGAGTTGGTGTGAGCTAGCTCACAGTTTTTTAGCCTCCGGCTCGCTCAGGAAGGATGGCTCCAGAGCAAATTAATTTATGCAACAGCCAAATCGCTCGCTCACCACTTTAAGGCCAGTAGCTCACAGAGTAGAATTTCTGCTTGCAAGACTCCACAGCTTAGAGGGAACATTGCCCACAAAGTCTCCTGGCTCCACCCACAAAGTCCCCAGATATGTCCTGAGTCGGACCTGGCAACCCTAATCCACAGGCTCGAAAAGGTTGGGGACCCTTGCTATGGGAAGAAATCTGCAGCCCATTTCCTGTTCCCAGGCTTCCTTGGACAGGATGCGTGACTTGTTCACACCAGCTTGAAAAGCACACGCCTAGTTTACGCACACAGTGTAGTGCAAAAGTTATTTGGTGTTCCTGAGCACGTTGGATTCTGGTCTAATTCAGCCTTGCATCTACAACTACCGACTAATCTACCTTCTCGACCTGTCTACACTACCTTCTCAACCTGTATATGCTACCTTCTCAACCTGTATATTTATTTCATTATTTCATTAAATTTATCAATTGCCCACCCTGCAAGCAGGCTCTTGCAGATATTCCTGAGCTCTCTCTCTCTCTCTCTCTCCCCCTCCTCCAAAAGATGCTGGGCCAGCAAAAGGTCCCCTGAACGTGGGGGGGGGGCGCCAAGCCCACCCTTCCCCAGCGTCTCCCCCTCTCCGTCATCCGTGTGTGTTCAACAGGACTTCCAGCCAGCAGGGGCAAGACGTGATGAACCGGCGGGAGTAGCTGGGCCCCCAGCCTTTGGTGAAGCTGATGCGGACGGTGTGGGCGTCGCACGGCCCATCGTCCGGGTCCCGCCACCCCTCCAGGCCGCTCGCGCGCTCGTAGTCGAAGGCCTTGATGGAGTAACCGGGGAGGATCTTGTGCACCGCCGGACCCAGGGTGGGAGAGCTGACAAACACAGGGTGGTCGCTGCGGTTGTAGGCCCAGACGTGGCCTCCTTCTCGGCTGAGCGTCAGGCCTTGCCCGATCTTGGCCCGCGCGCGCCGGACGGCCTGGCTGCGGCTTCGGGACACCAGCTGAGCCACGCAGAAACCGCCGCCGGCCGGGAGCTCGGAGAAGACGTTCACGAAGTCATCGTGCACGGGGTAGAGCCTTCCCACCCGTGAGCGGTACTCCCAGTAGGCCAGCTTACACCAGGAGCCATCTTTGAGGGAGTGCCGAGAGAGGCTGGTGTCTGCGGAAGGAGAATCGAGGAGCGAGTGAATCGAGGCGCGCCCTCCACCCCATGCAGGCTCCCAAAGGTCCCCCCCTCCAATTACAGTGTTCCCTCTAAGCTGAGTTAGTGTGAGCTAGCTCACAGTTTTGTAGCCTCCGGCTCACACATTTCTGTCTTAGCTCAGGAAGGATGGGGCTCCAGACAAACGAATGTATGCAGCGGCCGAATTGCTCGCTCATAACTTTAATGCCGGTAGCTCACAAAGTAGAATTTTTGCTCACAAGACTCCACAGCGTAGAGGGAGCATTAAGTAGACATTTCCTCCAGGGGAACCGATCTCTGTCGCCTGGGGATCAGTTGTAATCTTAGGCGATCTCCAGCCACCATACGGAAGTTAAAAGTAAGATGGATGGAACGGTAAACAGCAAAATACAAACGTGATATAACACCTACATCTTGGTATTCTCAAAGCTTAGTGCAACGGTCTTCACCTTTTCACAGCCTACCAAAGTTTCTATTTATAGACATTCCACCAAACCTCTAAGGATGAAAACGCGTCAGTCGATACATTAAACAGTCCTGTTTTATGGTCTGTTTTTCTTTTCTTTTTCACTTCCGCCTTGTAGTTTTCCATAGCACCTCCTGCGGTTTCCACAATCTGGGTTGGGAAATACCTGAGAGACTTTTGGGGGTGGAGCCGGGAGAGGGCGGGGTTTGGGGAGGGGAGGGGCCTCAGCAGGGCACAAGGCCACAGAGTCCACCCTTCAAAGCAGCCATTTTCTCCAGGGGAGCTGGTCTCTGTCGGCTGGAGATCAGTTGTAAAAGCGGGAGATCCCCAGGCCCCACCTGGAGGCTGGCAACCCACAACGGGACGTCTCAGACTCTGCTTCACTAAGGCAGAGCCTGTGTAGAATAGGTGGGGCCTGGGGATCTCCCGCTTTTACAACTGATCCCCAGCCGACAGAGATCAGCTCCCCTGGAGAAAATGGCTGCTTTGAAGGGTGGACTCTGTGGCCTTGTACCCTGCTGAGGCCCCTCCCCTCCCCAAACCACGTCCTCTCCTGGCTCCACCCCCAAAGTCTCTCAGGTATTTTCCAAACCAGACTTGGCAACCCTAGCGTAGAATGATTCCTCCAAGTTTTAATACTTATTTAATTATTCATTCATTACATTACATTTATTAATCGCCTAATCCCCACAACTGTGGGGCTCTAGGCAATGTATTTCCCATTGTTATTCACTATATAGACTTCCAGCTTGCTGCTGAATTCTGTCCTGTTTGTTAAACCTTCTAGTAATATCTGGTTTGTTAGAAGGCCCGTGATCTCTCTTCACAAACCCTTGCCAAATTTATCCAACTTGGCACTTCAAATCGGCTGCAGGTACGACACGGACGAGGAAGAGAAAAACGGATCACAAATCAGGACTGTTTACACGGATGTATCGATGAGCCTGTATTCGCCCTTGGAGGTCGGGTGGGATGTTTATAAACAGAAACTTTTGTTGATTGTGAGAAGGCGAGGGAGTTGCACAACCTGGAGGTTGGCAACTCTCACTGGACTCCGAGCCCTGCAGACCCAGTTTGGTGTAGTGGTTAGGAGTGTGGACTCTAATCTGGGAGAACTGGATTTGATTCCCCCCCAGTGCTGCCTCTAAGCTGTGGAGTCCTGTGAGCAGAAATTCTGCTTTGTGAGCTACTGGCATTAAAGTTGTGAGCGAACGATTCGGCCACTGCCTAAATTAGTTTGCTCTGGAGTCATCCTTCCTGAGCTAAGACAAAAAATGTGTGAGCTGGAGGATAAAAAACTGTGAGCTACCTCACACCAACTCAGCTTAGAGGGAACACTGTTCCCCACTCCTCCACATGCAGCTGCTGGTGTGACCTTGGGTCAGTCACAAGTTCTCTCAGAGCTGTTCTCTCAAGGGCAGTCCTCCAAAGAGCTGTCTCAGCCCCACCCACCACACAGGGTGTCTGTTGTGGGGAGGGGAAGGGAAAGGAGATTGCAAGCCGCTCTGAGACTCCTTCGGGTAGTGAAGGGCCGGGTAACAATCCAATCTCTTCTTCAGTTTGGTGTAGTGGTTAAGTGTGCGGACTCTAATCTGGGAGAGCCGGGTTTGATTTCCCCACTCCTCAACTTGCACCTGCTGATGTGACCTTGGGTCAGTCACAAGTTCTCTCAAGGGCAGTTCTCAAAAAGCTCCCTCAGCCCCACCTACTTCACAGGTTGTCTGTTGTGGGGAGGGGAAGGGAAAGGAGTTTGTAAACCGCTCTGCGACTCCAAGTGAAGGGCGGGGTATAAATCCAATCTCTTCTTCTTCTCTTTCTTCTTCTCCTGCCACCCTGGGCAACATCCCCTGCCAGGCCTGCGGGCCTGCCTCCATGCTGGGGAAAGCCTGAGCTGTGTGTGAAGAAATACGCTTTTTTTTGGACCCTGTCTGAATCGGGCCTTCCCAAGGGAAGTCTGGAGGAAGACGGATCCTGCGGCGCAGACGCCGACTGATGTGTGTGTGTGTGAGGCGCTGGGGGGCAGGGCTGCTCTAAAAACGGAACATCCTGGGACAGGGGAACTGGGGATTCCCACGAGAGCCCCGGCCCCTGCGGCAGAGCTGTGAGCCAGCACGTAGGCTGGGGACACCACGCCAGGGCCACGTCGCCGTCAGCTGGGCCGGAGGGGAAGCAGAGCCGGGAGGCGCCGACTGTGCTCAGATGTGGCGTTGCGGGCCGGGCGCCAGAGTCCCGCTTGGCTTTGTACGTCAAGGCACATTGTCTGCGACTCCGCAGGCCCAGCTTCCTCCGGGCAGGCGAGAACCAGAAATAACCGGGGGCAGCCGTTTGTTCTCTCCCCCCCATTTAGTTCTCAGGAAGGCCTTTCGGCTGCGCCTCCTCCCTTACGGCTTTTCCTCCTTCTGGGAGGGGGGCGGCCGCACGGAGGAGTCACAGGACAGTCCGCTGCAGAAATCTATAGTGGACGCCGGCTAGGTTTTGTTCTGGAGTTTGTCAGCAGAGACAGCCGTCTCTCTCTCGACCTCCCCGGAAAGAGATAAGGCTACCCACAGACACGACCTGGCAAAGAGATAAGGTTACCCACAGACACGACCTGGCGCTACCAGCCCGACCCACCCCCTGCAGCAGATTTGGGGCACCCTTCAAGAGGCCCCGGGTTTGAACCACAGCATCCCTCCTGTGTGCCCCAGATGGAAAGAAGGGCCCTTAGAGAGCCAGTGTGGTGCAGCAGTTAAGACTGTTGGACTACAATCTGAGAGACCCGGGTTCGAATCCTCACTCTGTCATGGAAGCTTGCTGGGTGCCCTTGGGCCAGTCACAAACTCTCTCAGCCTTACCTTTTTTTCCCCCCAATTCTGATGAGTTTTAATTTATGGTGAGCATAGACGGTAGCATCAAGCTCCAAGTTACCACTGTTTCTTAGAACCAGAAAGGGGGGGGGGAATCAGAATCCTAGTGTTTGACTGGCTCTTCAGAACATTTCTCCGTATTCAATAACTTTAAGGCTTTTGTATAAATGACAGGACACAGATTACTACACTCTCTCTCAGCCTTACCTACCTCACAGGGTTGTTGTGAGGAGAAAATGGGGGAGAGGAAGAAGAGGAGGAGGAGGAGATTGCATTCATACCCTGCCCTTCACTACCCGAAAGAGTCTCAGAGTGGCTTACAATCTCATTTCCTTTCCCCTCCCCACAACAGACACCCTGTGAGGCAGGTGGGGCTGAGAGAGCTCTGAGAGAACTGCCCTTGAGAGAACAGCTCTGAAAGAACTCGTGACTGACCCAAGGTCACACCAGTAAGTGCATGTGAAGGAGTGGGGACTCAAACCCAATTCTCCCAGATTAGAGTCCGCGCTCTTAACCATGACACCAAACCGGCTCCCAGAAGGATGTAACAGGAGAAGGATGTAAGCAGTTTTGGGTCCCCCACTGGGGGAGAAAAGAAAAATACAAATAAAGTAAAGAAACAAAATAAAAAAATAAAGTTGACATCTTCTGCAAAATCTGACATTGCTGAAGGTTGGCTGGAAGCCATGCATTTATTTACCCCACAAAAAAAAAAAAAATTCCCGAGTAGGCTGTATGCAGGCACGGTGCATTTTTAGGCACACAGCTCAGTATTTCTGCGCATGCCTTTCTAAACATGTGTTTGCATGTGAACTGCATGCTTGGAGAAGAGGAAGAAGAAGAAGAAGAAGAAGAAGAAGAAGAAGAAGAAGAAGAAGAAGAAGAAGAAGAAGAAGAAGAAGAAGAAGAAGAAGAAGAAGAAGAAGAAGAAGAAGAAGAAGAATTTATATCCCGCCCTTCACTTGGAGTCTCAAAGCGGCTTACAAACTCCTTTCCCTTCCCCTCCCCAGAGTCCCCACAACAGACACCCAGGTGCAAGTGGAGGAGTGGCGAATCAAACCCGGTTCTCCCAGATTAGAGTCCACACACTTAACCACTACACTAAACTGGCACGTGTGCCAGAGAGAAGACAAACCCACAAAGCTGCCTTCTACGGAAGAGACCTTTGGTCTGTCAAGATACAGTGCTGTCTCCCTGGACCGGCAGCCGCTCTCCAGGTCTTTCACATCATCTGACCTTTTCAGCTGGAGACGCCAGGGACTCAGCCTGGGACTTTCTGTGTGCCACGTAGATGCTCTACCACTGAGCCTCTCTCTAAGAAGCCACATCCCCTCTCCAGGGACTCAGGCAGAGGTCTTTCACATCTGCCTGGTCCTTTGACCTGGAGATGCCGGGGACTGAACCTGGGACCTTCCACGTGCCAAGCAGAGGCTCTACCCCTGAGCCACAGTCCCTCGCCAAAACATGTAGACCAAATCAGACTATTGGTCTATCAGGGTCAGTACTGTCTGCTCAGACTCACGGTAACCCTCCAAGGTCTTTCCCATCACCTACGAATCAATCCCTTTGAGATGCCGGGGACTGAACCTGGGACCTTCTGCATGCCAAGCAGAGGCTCTACCCCTGAGCCACAGTCCCTCGCCAAAACATGTCGACCAAATCAGACTATTGGTCCATCAGGCTCAGTACTGTCTGCTCAGACGCACGGTGACTCTCCAGGGTCTCCGGCGGAGGTCTTTCCCATCACCTATGAATCGATCCTTCAACTGGAGATGCCAGGGACTGGACTTGGGTCCTTCTGCATGCCAAGCAGGTGCTCAGACTGCGCCCCTGTGGTGTCTGTGCCCTAGGCGGCTGCCTAGGTCGCTCTAATGGATGCACTGGCCCTGGCTCTAGCCCTGAACCACAGCTCCTCCTCTCCATTTCAGGGCTAAACTACATGGGCCAGCTGAGTTCCAGGACTAGAACTCCTGACATGTAATATGGGTCTAGGAAGAAGCCATAAGAGGGCCTGGTCTGGATTTCAGCGGGGGGAGGTGTGTGGTGGCGAGGAATGCCTCATCTTTCCCCCCTGCATCATTTCCCTGATTAAAAATGACCGCATGATGAGCCACTTCAAGCCCCAGTAGGTCCCCACCCCCTGCTCTGGATGGCCCAGGCTAACCGGATCTCATCAGATCTCAGAAGTTAAGCAGGGTCGGCCCTGGTCAGTCCTTGGATGAGGGCAATGCTCCCTCTAAGCTGTAGATTCTTGTGGGCAAAAATTCTGCTTGGTGAGCTCCTGGCATTAAAGTTGAGAGCGAGCCATTTGGCTACTGCATCAATGAGTTTGCTCTAGAGATGTGAAGGCCCGGGAAAAAAACGGAAAAATTCGGAAAAAACCCAGTTTTTTTCCGTTTTTTTCCTGAAGCCTTTTTTGTTTTTTTCCGAAAAATTGGAAAAATTGAAAAAAGAAAAGAAAAGAAAAAAAATTGATTATGGAACGTTTTATTTTAACATGATGACTAAAATATTTTAAGACAAGGTGTTCAAATATTTTCCAAATCATTTCTAATATATATGGTATCAGATTGATCTAATGCTTGAGCAAGTCCTAGGTTCCAATTGAACTCTCCAGTGCAAGAACAAGATGCATTTCTTCCTTTAGGAGGTGCTATTGTCAGAAGAAAATAAAAAGGTTTCAGTTTTGTTTTTGCATGTGAGTGGGTATTCTGTTTGTAATGATTGTTTGGATACACTATATTTTTAATGTGCTAGTTGTGATAATTTCATGCCAAGTAAAAATGTTCATAGTCATATTTTATGTTCCTAAAGTAACAGAATGACTTTCAATCTAGAAAAGACAAAAGAAATGATAATGTAGCATTTTTTTCAATTTTTCCGAAAATTTCCGTTTTTTTCCGAGCTTCAAAATTTCCGGAAATTTTACATCTCTAGTTTTGCTCTGGAGCCCTCCTTCCGGAGCTAAGACAAAAAATGTGTGAGCCGGAGGCTTAAGAACTGTGAGCTAGCTCACACTATCTCAGCTTAGAGGGAAAACTGGATGGGAGTCGCAGGCAATGGCAAACCACCTCTGAACCTTGCCTCGAAACCCCCCTCAGGATCACCATTTGTTGGGACGGCAGGAATAAAAAGTACCCACATGACACTCGTCACTTTACTGACATTTGAGATAGTCAACAGAAGGGGGGGGGGAGCTTATCTCCCTCTTCCCCTAGCAGCCTGGCTCTGACCCTTCTCTCCACCCCCAGCATGCAGAGGTGCAGCTGTTTAACATCTGGCGACCCTGGGGGACAGAAGGAATGAAAAAGAAGAGGAAGAAGAAGAGATTGGATTTATACCCCGCCCTTCACTTGGAGTCTCGAAGCGGCTGACAAACTCCTTTCCCTTCCCCTCCCCACAACAGACACCCTGTGAGGTGGGTGGGGCTGAGAGAGCTCTGACACAAACTGCTCCTGACCTGGATGGACCCATGTTCTGATTCAGCTTAAGGGAGCTTCAGGGGTCCGCTTTACTCAGCCTTGGAAACAGGTTCTGGACTCACCCCAGGAGCCGTTCCCACCCATTGCAAATCCCCTGGCTGGCAGTCCCCCCCCCCTCCGGCTTCCTTCTCACCTTGCCAGGCTTTGCGCTTGTTGTCCAAGGCACTGGGCCACTTCAAGGGAATGGCAAAGGGGGAGATCTTGCAGTACGGGGGCGGAGGAGTCTCTGGAAGGGGGGAAGAAAACAGGAGAGGGGTGAATTCTCAGCAGGCGTCCCCCCCTGTGTCGGCTATAGAAGAGCCACGGTGTTGCGGAGCCCCGGCTTTGCAAGCAGAGAGGCTTGGCAGGACCCCTTCCAGGGGGTCACCACCAGGGGTCATTTCCTACAGGAGCGCACAGGAGCGGAGCTCCGGCAGTAAAGAGCCCAGGGGGCGGGCACATGCAACAAGCCCCGCCCCCTGCTCCCAGCAGCCCTCAGTCAGAGCCAGTAGCAGCCAGGTAAGTTGCAGAGCCCCCCCCTGGCCCCCCCAGTCCAAAACAGTCCAGTGGCACCTTTAAGACCAAGTTTTATTCAGGTACAAGCTCTCCCTCCTCTGCGAGGACAGATCTGCACGTTTCCCCCCCACCCCTCAATAGCTAGCAATCCAAAACAGTTCAGTGGAGCCTGAGCGGTGGGTGTTGCCTTCTGACACACTTCCGGTGACATCAGGGGGTGTGGCGTATGCTAATAAGTTATGCTAATGAGTTATGCAAATGACCTCATGCACCTCTTTTTCTACGAAATGACCCCGGCCACCACACCAGGTTGCAAGGAGCCAACTCTATCTGAAAGGCTGTCATTTGGAGGAGGGCAGGGAGCTGTTCCAGTTGGCAGCGGAGGAGAGGACCCGGAGCAATGGGTTCAAATTCCGTGCAGAAAGGTATCGGCTGGATCTTAGGGAAAAGTTTGTCACGGTCAGAGTGGTTCAGAGGTGGAATCATCAACTGCCTAGGGAGGTGGCGGGCTCCCCTTCCCTGGCAGCTTTCAAGAAGAGGCTGGATGAATATTTGTCAGAGATGCTTTAGGCTGGTCCTGCACTGGGCAGGGGGTTGGACTAGATGGTCTGTATGGACCTGTAATGTATCCAATAAGCTGCCATTGAATGCCTAATGTGTTATGAAAACATCTAATTGAAATCCTATGTTAAGCTTCGTCCTGGGCTAGGATCCAAATACATCCAATCACATTGCTAGCCCAGGAAGCACCTAACCAATCACTATCAACAAGCTCCCTGAGCGGGAATGTCCGTGATTGGTCCTTATGTATGCAACCTTATTGGTCGGTAAATGTACAGTAGGCGTGGCTACATTAGCCGGGAGAGTTTAAAAGCACAACAGCTGCAATGCAAAAGCTGCTCTGGCTATCAGATGTTGATCCGTGTTGGAGTTGTGGAATAAAGCTGAATCTTTGCTGAATCACTCTCCGACTACTTTGTTAAGCGAGCGACTTAACAGGACCCTTCCAACTCTGTGAGTCTAGGATTCTGTGAATTCCTGGATACACGGGGTTGGAGCCTGGGGAAGGTGGGCGGGGACCTCAGCAGGGTAGAATCATAGAACCATCCAATCACAGAGCGGGAAGGGGCCCTACAGGCCGTCCAGTCCCACCCCCTGCTCAGTGCAGGATCAGCCCAGAGCATCCTTGACCAGTGTCTGTCCAGCCGCTGCTTGAAGACTGCCAGGGAAGGGAATGCCCTAGACCCCACCCTCCAAAGTAGCCATTTTCACCGCGGGAACTGGTCGCCATGGTCCGGAGAACAGTCCTAATTCCAGGAGATCTCCAGGCCCCACCTGGAAATTCGCAATCCCTACTTGCCACACCGATAACCCCATGTCTGAGCTGCCCCCCCCCCCCCCTGCACCTACGGTGTGTGAAAGGGGAGGCTGGGCACGACACGGGGGTCTTAGGACCTAAGGAGTCTTCAGGTCAGGGTGGTCCGGGTCCACCGTGGAGACTGCCAGATGTGCTGCTCCGCTGTGAAAACCCCTGCAGACCATGCCAGGACACACAGAGCCCCCCGGTGGGGCAAACAGCAGTCCCCCAGGGCCATTTCTGACTGGGGGAAAAGCACAGGGAGAAAGCGGAAGGTCTTTCGCCTCGCACGTTGCACAGCCCTCACATGAACACATGAAGCTGCCTTCTACTGAATCAGACCCTTGGGTCCGTCGGGGTCAGGATTCTCTACCCAGACTAGTTGCAGTTCTCCAGGGTCTCAGGCAGAGGGTCTTTCCCGTCACCTACTGCCTGGTCCTTCCAACTGGAGAAGCTGGGGATTGAACTGGAGACGGTGGGGATTGTCTACTCAGACCGGCAGCAGCTCTCCAGGGTCCCAGGCAGAGGTCTTCCCCATCACCTACCACATGGTCCTTTTAGCTGGAGATGCTGGAGGTTGAACCTGGGACCTCCTGCATGCCAAGCAGATGCTCTACCACTAAGCTAAAGCCCCTCTCCGGGGTCTCCGGCAGAGGTCTTTCACATCACCTACTGCTTGGTCCTTTCAACTGGAGATGCCGGGGATTGAACCTGGGACCTTCTGCATGCTAAGCAGATGCTCTGCCACTGAGCCATGCCCTCTCCCCTCAATCTTTAAGAAGATGCCTTATACTGAATCAGACCCTTGGTCTATCAAGGTCAGGATTGTCTACCCAGACTAGTTGCAGCTCTCCACGATCTCAGGAAGAGATATTGCACATCACCTACTGCCTGGTCCTTTTTAATTGGAGATGCTGGGGATTGAACTGGCAACCTTCTGCATGCCAAGCAGAGGCTCTACCAAGGAGCCACAGCCCCTACTCAAGCCTAAAGTAAGTAATAATACTCAGTCTGACTGTGGCTGTCCAGACAAAGCTCTTTTGCATCACCTACTGCCTGGTCCTTTTAGCTGGAGATGCCGGGGACCTTCTGCATGCCAAGCAGATGCTCTGCCACTAAGCTAAAGCCCCTCTCCGGGGTCTCAGGTGGAGGTCTTTTACATCACCTACTGCCTGGTCCTTTCAACTGGAGATGGTGGGGATTGAACCGGGGACCTTCTGCATGCCAAGCAGATGCTCTGCCACTGAGCCACAGCCCCTACTCCGTCTGACTGCATCTCTCCAGGGTCTCAGGCAGAGATCTTTCACATCACCTACTACTTGGTCCTTTTTAACGGGAGATGCCGGGAACTGAAATAGGACCTTCTGCATGCCAAGCAGATGCTCTTCCACTGAGCCACAGCCCCCATCCAGGATCTCAGGTGGAGGCCTTTCACATCACGTCCTGCCTAATCCTTTAACTGGAGGTGCGCAGGATTGAACCGGGGGCCTTCTGCATGCCAAGCAGATGCTCTACCACTGAGCAAGGCTCCCTCTAAGCTGTGGAGTCCTGTGAGCAACAATTCTACTTGGTGAGCTCCTGGCATTAAAGTCGTGAGCGAGCGATTTGGCGGCTGCATGAATTAGTTTGCTCTGGAGCCATCCTTCCTGAGCAAAGACAAAAATCTGTGAGCCGGAGGCTAAAAAACTGTGAGCTAGCTCACACTAACTCAGCTTAGAGGGAACACTGCCACTGAGCCAAGTCTCCTCACCTGAATCAGCCCCTACATGTGGACCTGGTGTAGGAGCAGCAGGGGGGAATCTAACCTGTACCGAGTCTCATAGAGTTCATGGTGGGGATTCCAGCAGGGCAACCCTGTCGTTTTGTTGCAGTCAAAATAAAAAGGAATCTCACGGCGAATTAAAGACTAACAATATTCTGCCCTCCCGTGTACAATAATGTTTGACTGCCAATAAAATCATCAGATCTGAGTCCGGTAGCACCTTAGAAACCAACGAGATTGACAAGGTATGAGCTTTCTGGGGAGTCAGCATTCCCTTCCTCAGAGGCAAGTAGGAATGGAGGTCCCTGAGCCCTTTTTTCCCATTCAGAAGGCAGGAAGGGGATATAAGGGCACAGATCGCCAGTCCCATTTGTATCTGATGAAGGGAGATTTGACTCTAGGAAGCGCGTACCCTATAGCTCTCCTTAGTCTCAAAGGTGCAAAGGGAATCGGATCCAGCTGTTCTTCTTCAGACCAACATAGATGCCCTCTGAAAATAAAATTGTTGTTAGTCTTCAAGGTGGCACGAGACTTCTGTCGTGTTTTAACATTCATGTACATGCATGCTAGAGACTGGGCGCTTCCTCCCATCCTGCTCGAACATTGAATGTCAAGAAGAAGAAGAAGAAGAAGAAGAAGAAGAAGAAGAAGAAGAAGAAGAAGAAGAAGAAGAAGAAGAAGAAGAAGAAGAAGAAGAAGAAGAAGAA
>NW_015171502.1:1371237-1380464 GCF_001447785.1 Gekko japonicus | reverse complement strand
GGAGGAGGAGGAGGAGGAGGAGGAGGAGGAGGAGGAGGAGGAGGCATTAAATTTATACCCTGCCCTTCACTCAAAGTCTCAGAGTGGCTTACAGTCTCCTTTCCCTTCCTCTCCCCACAACAGACACCCTGTGAGGCAGGTGGGGCTGAGAGAGCTCTCTCTCGAGGGCTGCTCTTGAGAGTACACCTCGCTGGCTTCACGTGGAGGAGTGGGGAATCAAACCCGGTTCTCGAGATTAAAGCCCACCGCTCTTAACAGCGACACCACACCGGCCAGGGAGGGCCTTGAGCCCCAACGGATGACAACTTGAGCAACTCACATTGACAAGATGTGACCAAAGAATCCCCATAAGGTAAACAGAGAGTTGGCAGGGAGACGATTGGGTCCGTTCCTGATAAACAGGAACAACCAGAGGAAACTCCATCAGCCACAGTCTGAAGCGGAGACATTGAATAGGAGCCCTATGAAAGGACTCCCTGAGACCGTCTTGCTCAGGATTGCTACGACCGGAAACAATCCTGGTCTTTCCTGAGATCTTTTTATCTGGAGATGACAGCATTGCTGCGGGGTAGCCGTGTCGGTCTGAAGCAGCGGAGCAAAGTTCGAGTCCAGCGGCCCCCAACTGGGGGCGGGTGGCGGGTAAACCCCCGCTTTGGAGGCCCGATTTCCGCCGCCGCGGAATCGGGCCCCGGGGGGAACTCCGCCCTTCGAAGCGCAGCAAGGCTCCCCCACCGCCCGGGGTCGTTTCGTAGAAAAAGAGCTAGGGGAACATTAGCATAACTCATTAGCATATGCCACACCCCCTGACATCACCGGAAGTGTGTCATAAGGCCACACCCCCTGACATCACCGGAAGTGTGTCATGAGGCCACACGCCCCGCCCCCAATGGTCCCGGCCGCCACCGCCGGCCTTGCAGCTCCACTGCCGAGCCCCATGAGGGGCCCGGCGGTGGACCTGCAAGGCCGGCGGGAGTGCAAGGAAGCCCCGCAAAGGCCCTCCCTGGCCCCAGGCAGGCAGGGGTGGGGAGAGGCAGGGAGGAAGCAACTTACCCTCCCTCTTCTCCTGCCTCCTCCTGGCTGAATGAGGGCCGGAAGCGGGGCGGCTGGAAGCAGGGGGCGGGGCTTCATCATGTGCCCCGCCCCCCGTACCTCACCCGGGGGAACTGCGATCCCCTGCGTTCCCCCCCGAAATGACCTCTGCCCGCCACCAAGGTAAATAGACCTGGCAACCCTATTGAAGACCGACAAAGTTTTATTCAAGGAAGAAGCATGGAATGGTTCTGAAGAGGTCTGTATCTGAAGAAGTGAGCGTGCCCACGAAAGGTTCTACCTTGAATAAAACTCTGTCGGTCTTCAAGATGGGCAGCCGTGTTAGTCTGTCGGTAGCAGCAGAAAGGAGTCCAGCAGCGCCTTAAAGACTTAACAGAATTTGTGGCAGGGGAGGTGCTTTCGTGAGTCACCGCTCAGTGTTCACGCACATGCACCCTAGAGAGCATCACGTAGTTGATTGGGTGTCTCGTCCTGAGGATGGTGTTGACTCACTCAGTGTAATATTCCTTGAGCCCCAGCGAGGAAGGCAGACTATAAATAGTGTAAATAGATTTTTTTAAAAACAAAAGATTCCTGATTGGATTGGGAGGGGAAGGCAGGTTAAACCCCCCCCCCCAACATTGCAAATATACGTAGAAACCAGGGCTTTTTTTTGTAGAAAAAGTCCAGCAGGAACTCATTAGCATAATAGGCCACACCCAACAGCAGAAACTCATTAGCATATTAGGCCACACCCCTGACTGCACCACTCATTAGCATATTAGGCCGCATTCCCATGTTGCCAGAAGTGTGGTCATCCAGCCACACCCACCTTTTGCTTCTTATTCTGTTTACCTTGTTTGTGGTCAAAACCCAGGGCCTTTTTTGTAGCAGGAACTCCTTTGCATGTTAGGCCACACACCCCTAATGTAGCCAATCCTAATGAGTTCCTGCTGTTGGGTGTGGCCTATTATGCCAATGAGTTCCTGCTGGGCATGGTCAACTCGGGAGCCAGCCGGAACTCCGTTCCTGTGCGTTCCTGCCCAAAAATAGCCCTGGTAGAAACTATTTTATTTAGAGTTGTAATATGTGCAATAATATATCATATGTTTTTAAGATGGTTATAAATAAAGAATGTCAAAGAAAAAAGAAGAGAAACTATACGTAGAAGCTCATCGTCACGTGCTAGAAGAAAAGAGCAAGAGTCCAGGAGCACCTTAAAGACAAATGAAATTTGTGGCAGGGGAGGAGCTTTTGTGAGTCAGGGCTCACTTCTTCAGATAGATCAAGATGGGTCGCCGTGTGAGTCTGTCTGTAGCAGTAGAAAAGAGCAAGAGTCCAGCAGCACCTTCAAGACTAACAAACTTTGTGGCAAAGGATGAACTGTTCACTTCTTCATATGCAGCTAGAATGTGAGTCTGTCTGTTCTTATATCTTGGGGAGTGGATTAGTTTCAGATGCTGAATGACAACAGCAGGCGGATAATAGCAGGCAATGACAATCTCAGAGGGAGAGCAGAAAGAGAGACTGCTGAATTGCAACTGAGTATGAAGCTCAAGACAAGGCATCCTCCTGGGCTGAATCGAGACCTAGGCTTCCTGTCTCATTACCAATGCTGATTTCTCCATGCCTTCTACCCCTCCGTACGTCACACCTACTCCAATCACACCTGCTAATGTCATTTGCCTGCTGTTGTCATTCGGCATCTGAAATCACTCCACTCTCCAATTATAGGGACAGATGGACTCACATTCTAGCTGTTTTTGAAGAAGTGAGCAGGGACTCACAAAAGCTCCTGCCTTGCTACTGGACTCTTGCTCTTTTTTACTGCAACAGACAAACTTAATTTATCTCCATGTGCTAGGGCAGGGGTCCCCAACCTTTTTTGAGCCTGCGGGCACATCTGGAATTTGGACAAGGCGTGGTGGGCGCTGCCTTGGGAGGCGGCGGCCACAAAATGGATGCCCCAGGAGGCGGAGCCACCCACAAAATGGCTACCTCCGCTTCCCTTCGATCACACAATGAATATCCTTGTGGCAGCAGTTGCTTCCAATGCAACATTTTTAAAAACTTGCCCGGCACCAGGATAGGTGTCGGGCACCGCTTTGGGGGCCCCTGTGCTAGGGCCAGACCGAAGCCGGACATCGCCGTTGGCCAGTCATCTCCAAGTTCCACTCACCGGGGGTAGCGAGCCGGCTGAGATGGTGCGGGTTGCAGCAGTGGACGGCGCCCTCGCCCCCCGGGCTCCTGCAGCAGCTCAGGCGCTTGAGTTCGTGGGGGTGGCGCAAGTCCGGCCAGCGGTAGAGGCGGCACAGGAGCAGTGGGGCGGGCAGGCCCGGCTTGGACCCTCGCGGCTCCACCCAGACGCAGCCCAGCTCCCCCGCTCCCCGGCTCTCCACCGCCCTCAGCAGCAGCTCCAGTTCGGTGTCCTTCAGCTTCTTGAAGAGGGCGTGGGCGGCCGGTTTCAGGGCCCCGTGGCTGTCATCCGGGCCGGGCGTGGTGCAGCGAAGCCTCCAGAGCCGCTGTATTAAGCCGGCTCGCCGCGATCGGAACATGAGGCTGGAAGCGGCCGGGAAACAATAACAAGACAAATCATGTGTTGGCGGTGAGACGAGAGTGTTCCGAGTACCGCATGTCCTCGTGTGATATTTGGAAAACGCAGATTTGGCCTCTCTGTTGGGCTTCGCCCCCCCCCCATTCTCCAATTGGCCGATGTTTTACGAAATTAACACAACCAGTGATAGACAATGCAGATGACAAGTACCTTCTTAAGAGATACATTTCCCGTAAGGCTTCATACCACAGAGAATGCCTCTTCTAAAAATGGCATCGGAAGAGGCATTCCCTCCTGAGTTAAGAACCGAGAAACCTTCTTCTGGAATCAGAAGAGGCATGCTTTGGGTATGACTGAGAAGAGGGTGCCCCTGCTCAGACAAACGTTTGAGTCCAGTGGCACCTTTAAGACCAACAAAGTTTTATTCAAGGTATAAGCTTCTGTGTGCATGCCAATGTTTGATAGAAGAGGAGTGTCTATTCCAGGATGATACTGGAAGATGCATTCCCTCCAGGGCATTAGAAGACCTCTGACCTGCCATATGCCGCACTCTGCACCCGTTAGGTATCAACAAGCTCTGCACTGTCCCAACAGACTCCGCCCCCTGCTATGCCAAGCACCTCCCCTTACCTCCCAGCCCCCCCTTTCATCTCAGGGTCTTAGTCTGAAGATACTGGGCATCCCTCATCTTAGGGAACGGCTCTTAGGGAATTATCCTAGGGAATGCCCCTTCTTGAACACATGAAGCTGCCTTGTACTGAATCAGACCCTCGGTCCACCGAGGTCAGTATTGTCTACTCAGACTGGCAGTGGCTCTCCAGGGTCTCAAAGGACCAGCTTCCACATCACCTGCTGCCTGGTCCTTTTTAGTTGGAGATGTCGAGGACTGAACCCTGGGGCCTTTCTGCCTGCCAAGCAGAGGCTCTTCCCCGGAGCCACAGCCCCCTACTCAGACATATATGAGAACCCATCACTGGCACTGGTAGTTCGAGGTCATCATCGTTGTTAGAGGGTCCACTGTTGACGACAAGGAGCAGGGGCTCTTCAGTGGCAGCACCCTCACTGTGGAACTCCCTCCCTAGGGAGGCCTGCCAGCTCATTTACAAAAAAAACAACAACCACAACTGAATGAGAAAAGCTGTGGTGGATCCCATCTGGTTCTGAATGCTGATTCCCGCAGTTAGACGCTTCTAGGAAGGCTCCAAGGAGGGCATGAAAGCAACAGCTCTCCTTTCCCCCGGCAGCTGATATGCAAAGGTATACTGCCTCTTAATATGGTGGCTCCATACCTCTAGTGCAGTGGTGGCGAACCTATGGCACGGGTGCCAGAGGTGGCCCTCAGAGCCCTCTCTGTGGGCACGCGTGTCATTGCCCCAGCCAGGCCCAGACCATCATTAAAGTGTCGACTTCTCTGCCAAATAATTTTAAGTAAATGAAAGCATTTGGGATCCTTACTTTGTTTGGATCATCTTAAGTTAATGTATGAGTTGTTTTTTCTAAAGTAAAACCTCAGTATTCAGGTTAAAAGAAGATCAAATCAGTCAATCCTAAAAGAAATCAACCCTGACTGTTCCCTGGAAGGCCAGATAATGAAACTGAAGCTCAAATACTTTGGCCACCCAATGAGAAGGGAGCACTCACTGGAGAAGAAGACCCTGATGCTGTGAAAGATTGAAGGTCAAAGAAGACGGGGACGGCAAAGGATGCGGTGGTTAGACAGTGTCATAGATGCAACGAACATGACATTGAGCCAACTTCAGAGGACGGCGGAAGACAGGAGGGCCTGGCGGGAGCTGGTCCATGGGGTCGCGAAGAGTCGGACTCGACTGTGCGACTGAACAACAAATTCAGGTTAAATTGCCGTGTTGGCACTTTGCGATAAATAAGTGGGTTTTGGGTCACAGTTTGGGCACTCGGTCTCTAAAAGGTTCGCCATCACTGCTCTAGTGGCTCAGAACACTATTGTTGGCTCCTTCTAATCCAGCATCCTGTTTCCAAGAGGGACCAGCAAGATGCTTTCTGGATACTGCGTGTCCCCGCCCCACCCTGCAAGACACGTGCGTGTAAAGTGCTACCAAGTTGCAGCCTACTTAAGGTGACCCTGTAGGGTTTGCAAGGCAAGAGACATTCAGGGGTTGGTTCGCCATCGCCTGCCTCTGCATAGCGACCCTGGACTTCCTTGGTGGTCTCCCGTCTAAGCACTAACCAGGGCTGATCCTGCTTCGCTTCTGAGATCTGACAAAATCAGGCTGGCTAGGGGCATCCATGTCAGGTCCCTGAAGTGGTGGTCAGATGTATATCACCTCTCACGAGATGCGTTTCCATTTAGCTATGGAAGCTAATAATCATTAATAGACTAATCCCCCCCCCCATGGATTTGTCTAGATCCCTTTTGAAGATGGTTAGAAGGGGAACGACTTATCCCAGAGCCAGGAGGCAACATCAGGAGAAGGCCTCGGCATCTATGCCCTGTTGTTTGGTGTAGTTTGGTGTAGTGATTAGGAGCACAGACTCTAATCTGGGAGAACCGGGTTTGATTCCCCACTCCTCCACATGCAGCTGCTGGTGTGACCGTGGGTCAGTCACAAGTTCTCTCAGTGCTGTTCTCTCAAGGGCAGTTCTTGAAAGAGTTCTCTCAGCTCCGTCTGCCTCACAGGGTGCCTGTTGTGGGGAGGGGAAGGGGAAGGAGATTATAAACTGCTCTGAGACGCCTTCGGGTAGTGAAGGGTGGGGTATAAATCCAATCTTTCTTCTTGTTGGCCGTCCAGAGGAATTGGCTGGCCACTGTGTAAGACAGGATGCTAGATTAGATGGACTATTGGTCTGATCCAGCAGGGCTCTTCTTATGTTCTTATGGAAAGGGAGAATTCCACCCCCACCCCCCGCAAGGACAGATACAGATGGGTAGCCGTGTTGCTGATCTGAAGCAAGCAACAGGACGAAGTTTGAGTCCAGCGGCACCTTTAAGACCAACAAAGTTTAATGCTGGGTATAAGCTTCCGTGTGCATGCACACTTCTCCAGGAGGCTTATACCCAAAATAAAACTCTGTTGGTCTTAAAGGTGCCACTGGACTCCAACTTTGCTCTGCTGCTTCAGACCAACAACACGGCTACCCACCTGAATCTATTTTATTTTTGTTGTTATGCTAAGCCACCTTAAAGGCTCTGCAGAGCCATTTGGGGGTGGGATATATAACTCTTCAAAGGAGTGGGAATAAAAAAGTCTAAACTACCTCACAAGACTGTTGGGAGGATAAAAGGGAGGTAACCCTCCTCCTCTTACTGGCCATCCTGAGAAAGGGGGGAAACGATCTGATCTGAACGTGTCAGATCAACAGCAGGGTAGGAAATATTTGGAAGCACACCCATGCCTGCCCTTGCTCACAGATCTGAAAACAGGTATGCACAAAATCTGTCCGAAGTCTGATGCAAGCGCATACTTTTGCCAACCGGCACATGTATTCCAGGCGGCACCAGTCGGGCTTTCACAAATGCGGCTGCACAGCAAACAAAATCCAGCAGAACAATTCTGGGTCCGCGCATCGATTTGTTTGCACACGCCGCGCAACACGCGGATAGACATCAGCTGTTATCAGCAACGGGCGATGTCAGAGTTTACCTGAGTCTGGGAACTCCACCCCCCCCCCAGTGTTCCCTCTAAGCTGTGCATGGATGAGCGGCCGCTCATTAACCCAGGAAGCCCCGCTCAGCAGCAATCTGGAGCCGTGCAGGGTCTTGCACTGCCCGTTGCCCATTGCTCAGGACATGAACTGCTCCACTCAGTAGGAGGGGAAAATGAGAGGGAATACTGATGAAGAAGAAGAAGAAGAAGAGTTTGGACTTATACCCTGCCCTTCGGTACCCGAAGGAGTCTCAGAGCGGCTTACAACCTTCTCTCCCTTCCCTTCCCCACAACAAACACCCTGTGAGGGAGGTGGGGCTGAGAGAGCTCTTTCGAGGACTGCTCTTGAGAGAACAGCTCTGAAGGAACTTGTGACTGGCCCAAGGTCACACCAGCAGCTGCATGTGGAGGAGTGGGGAATCAAACCCGCGCTCCTAACCCCTACACCCCTACACTGTTCCCCAGTCTTCTTCCCTGCTAGCATACATAAACAATTGTTAAAGTATATCTCCTGGCTCTACCAGCAGCGGGAATCTTTGGAAATATTTGCAAAGTTTCGATTTAGGATATGAGATGCTTTCTGGAGCGTAAGAAGAGCCCTGCTGGACTGAGGCCAAAGTCCACCTAGTCCAGCATCCTGTTTCCCACCATGGCCTTTGAGAAGACACGAAGGCAGCCTCTCTGCCCTGCAGACTGATATTCAGAGAAACACTGCCTCTGAACATGAAGGTTCTATTTCGTTATCATGCCTAGCAGAGGTGGCTGATCACAGAATCACGGAGTTGGAAGGGACCTCCAGGGTCATCTAGTCCAACCCCCTGTACAAGGCAGGAAATTCACAAATACCTCCCCCCCAACCCCCCACCCCCGTGAACCCTGCTCCACGCCCAGTGTAGCTGTGGTTGGTGGAAATAATTGTGTTTGGCTGATCTTAGGTTTTACGACTCTGCTAAAGAAAGGCAGTTTGCGTATTCTTTCCCCCACGCACCTATGGGCAACAAAAACACTATTAGGAAACCTGGTATTTGCATATAAAAAGAGATAATAATAATAAGAAGAGGAGATTGGATTTATACCCCGACCTTCACAACCCAAAGGCGTCTCAGAGCGGCTTACAAACTCCTTTCCCTTCCCCTCCCCACAACAGACACCCTGTGAGGCAGGTGGGGGCTGAGAGAACTCTTGACAGAAACTGCTCTTTTTCAAGAACAGCTCTTATCAGAACTACGGCTTGCCCAAGGTCATCCAGCCAGGTGCAAGTGGAGAAGTGGGGAATCAAACCCGGTTCTCCCAGATTAGAGTCCGCGCACTTAACCACTACACCAAACTGGACCCACCATCGCACCAGACTAGCGGCTCTCCAGGATCTCAGGCAGACGGCTTCATATTATATACTACTTGGCCCACTAACTGGAGATTCTGGGGACTGAACCTGGGACCTTCTGCGTGCCAAACATATGCTCTGCCACTGAGCCACAGCCTGTCTCCCTCAAGCTGGGGGGTATCTGCACCCCCTCTGTTTGGCGATCCACCTTGGCACATCATGCGCAGGGGGAGACAAGTGCTCCGACATGCCAGTCACACGCCAGAGCTCCGACATGCCAATCACAAAGCCTGACGCATCAGGGCACAAACACACTTCCATGAGTTTCTCCCACACACACACACACTCCCCAATAACCAGTGACGCCAGAGGGCAAGGGGCCCCATGCAAAGCCAGATTTGAGGACTCACTCACTGTGGAAGCAAGGGGTGGGCGAACACACCGCTGGGTGCAGACCCGCCAGGAGACCGGGACGGCTCGGCTCTCGGACTTCCTGACAGGGCTTTTTCTCTCTGGCTGTCCCCTCCCCTCCCTTCCCTGGTCCAGCCTCTCTGTGTGGGAGTCAGTGGCCACGGGGAGGAAAGGGGAGGGCTGGAAAAAGCCTTGGTCTGGAGACTGTGGAGAGGGGGGGGGCTGTGAAGAGGCAGCTGGACAGCTGGGGCAGTCTGATCCTAAGAACATAAGAACATCGGGAGAG
>NW_015171502.1:1367644-1370830 GCF_001447785.1 Gekko japonicus | reverse complement strand
CGGGGCCACGACCATCCGAGGGGAAACCATAGAGTTTTCCCTCGGATGACCGTGGCCCCGCCCTCAGCGTGCCCGGCGTGGTTGCGTCACTTCCGGGTTACGCGTATGTCGGGGTGGGGCTCCCCCCGGGGCCCGATCTGCTGCCGGCGGAGAACGGGCCTCTGGGGTGGGGTTTTCCCCGCCCCCTGGGGGGACTTGGCAAGCCTATGTCTCACCCAGCAGCCAGCCAGTTCCTCTGGAGGGCCAACGACAGGGCAGAGAGGCAGAGGCCTTCCCCTGGTAAGGACAACAGAAGAGCCATGCTGGACCGGACCACTGAGCGTCCATCTGGTCCACCATCCTGTCTCACACAGTGGCCAACCAGTTCCTCTGGACAAACCAACGACAGGGCATAGAGGCCAAGGCCTTCCCTTGATGTTGCCTCCTGGCTCTGGGATTCAAAAGATTAGTGCCTCTGAACATCGAGGTTCCACTCAGTCACATGAAAGTCTATACCCAGAATTAAACTTTGTTTGTCTTAAAGGTGCCACTGGACTCAAACTTTGTTCTATCCCTTCAGACCCACAAATCTACCCACCTGACAGACACCCTGTGAGGTAGGTGGGGCTGAGAGAGCTCTGACAGAAACTGCTCTTTTCAAGAACAGCTCTGACAGAACTATGGCTTGCCCAAGGTCCTCCAGCAGCTGTGAGTGGAGGAGTGGGGAATCAAACCCGGTTCTCCCAGATTAGAGTCCGCGCACTTAACCATGACTACACCAAACTGCAAGCCCAGAACGGTCAAACAGAGATGCAGCAGGCAGCCTCCTTTGCAAGCAGGCACTCTGGGCTCTCTCGGGAGCCTATCGTGATTTAACTGATGGATCTTCTAGCAGCGTGCCTGCCGTCCTCTAACGGCATGGGGTTTCAGCAGAGGTCATTTCGGGGGGGAACGTGGGGGATCGCAGTTCCCCCGGGTGAGGTACGGGTGGGGTGGGGCACATGACGAAGCCCAGTGGAGCTGCAAGGCCCGCGGTGGCGGCCGGGACCGTTGGGGGCGGGGTGTGTGGCCTTATGACACACTTCCAGTGATGTCAGGCGGTGTGGCCTTATGACACACTTCCGGTGATGTCAGGGGGTGTGGCATATGCTAATGAGGTATGCTAATGAGTTTCCCTAGCTCTTTTTCTACGAAATGACCCCTGGGTTTCGGGATTATGTGGTGTTGTAGTCAGAGTGCTGGACTCAGATGTGGGGGACCCAGCTTCGAATCCCTGTTCTGTTTTGGGTGCCCCATTGGGTAGAAAGGCGGGCTATAAATGAAGTTAATAAAATGAATTGACTGCTGACCGCTCAGAGGATGAGGTCTTAGAGGCCATGCTGAGGCCTTCATTGTGGCCCCTCTGTCCTCCTGAGTACCTGGGAAGCGTGCCAGCAACCTTCATTCCCCCAATAAGCAAACAGGGGCAACGCTACCGGGATAGTAGAGAAGAGCAGGAGTCCAGTAGCACCTTAAAGACTAACCAAACGTGTGGCGGGGCGGGAGCTTTGGTGAGTCACGGCTCACTTGTCTCACAAAAGCTCCTCCCCTGCCACAGAGCCAGTTTGGTGTCGTGGTTAAGTGCGCGGACTCCAATCTGGGAGAACCGGGTTTGATTCCCCACGTCTCCACTTGCAGCTGCTGGATGACCTTGGGCAAGCCATAGTTCTCTCAGAGCTGTTCTGTCGAGGACAGTTCTGGAAAGAGCTCTCTGAGCCCCGCCTCCCTCACAGGGTGTCGGTTGTGGGGAGGGGAGGGGAAAGAAGGTTGTGAGCCGCTCTGAGAACCCAAGTGAAGGGCAGGGTGTAAATTCAATCTCCTCCTCCTCCTCCTCTTCTTCTTCCTCTTCCTCTTTTCCGCTGCTTCAGACAGACTAATGCGGCTTACCCATCTGCCTAGGTAGAATTCCTGGGTGTTCAACAGGCAGAAATCCAACAAGATACATTCCTCGGACGCTGCCCCAGGCCGGGGAATGCAAGTGGGCGGATCTGCTGGTTGGTTTTCCATTTTGTTTAAAGCGTAGGAAGTCTGCCAGGGAGGGAAGGGGGGGGGGAGATGCCAATCGCCCTGGAGCCAGGAGGGCTGTCCCTTTAAAAACAGAGAGAGGCCCCTTTGATGGCCCAAAGCCCACCGTCATTTGCACTTCCTACTCCGACTTCCCAGAAAGATAAGCCGGCTTCGGCTGGCGCCAGCTCCACTCCCTCCATCCCCTTCAAACAAGAAGCTCTAACGCTCGGGGCACGAGGTGCCACGGGGTGCCCGGGTACCCAGCCGTACCCCCCCTCCCGGATCAGGCCTAGCAGGGGAATCAGGGCCCCCCAGGGGTCAATGTACAAGGCCACTTGGGGGGGGGAATCTGTGCCAAGTGCGCCCCCCCCCCCCCCCCCCGCCGCCGCAAAGATCTGGCACAGTTTGCCAATTCGGGGTCAGCAAATGCCAGGGCAGTGCCCGTTGACTTGTGGCATTCTCTGCTCGGCTGGGGCCTGGCCAGCCAGTGACCTTTGGGGAGCTCCAGCCAGTCTGGTCCCTGTGCAGAGAGAGGATCTTATCGGAGGAGGCAGGAAACAGTCTGGAGCTGAACTGGAGACCGAGGGGGGGGGGCTGGCCCCAGCCCAGGAATGGGGAAGTGGGACACCAAGATGACAGAGCATCACTTGCCCCAGAGTCCCTATCTATACCTTGTGGCTAATAGCCACTGATGGACCTCTGCTCCATATGCTTATCTAATTCCCTTTTGAAGCCGTCCATGCTTGTAGCCACCACCACTTCCTGTGGCAGTGAATTCCAAGTGTTAATCACTCTTTGGGTGAAGAAGTACTTCCTACTGGCATTAAAGTTGTGAGCGAGCGATTTGGCTACTGCATCAGTTTGCTCTTGAACCATCCTTCCTGAGCTAAGACAAAAATGTGTGAGGTTAAAAAACTGTGCGAGCTCACACTAACTCAGCTTAGACGGAACACTGTAATTATGAGCTTTTGTTCAGTCGCACAGTCGAGTCCGACTCTTCGCGACCCCATGGACCAGATCCCGCCAGGCCCTCCTGTCTTCCGCTGTCCTCTGAAGTTGGCTCAATTTCATGTTCGTTGCGTCGATGACACTGTCCAACCATCTCATCCTTTGCCGTCCCCGTCTTCTTTGACCTTCAATCTTTCCCAGCATCAGGGTCTT
>NW_015171502.1:1335315-1367070 GCF_001447785.1 Gekko japonicus | reverse complement strand
CTGCCTAAATTTAGTTTGCTCTGGAGCCATCTTTCCTGAGCTGAGACATGAATGTGTGAGCCAGAGGCTAAAAAAACTGTGAGCTAGCTCGCACTAACTCAGCTTAGGGGTAACATCAGAGGTCATTTCGGGGGGGATCGCGGGGAAACACAGTTCCCCCGGGCGAGGGGCGGGGGGCGGGGCACACGACGAAGCCCCACCCCCTGCTTCCGGCCGCCCCGCTTCCGGCCCTCATTCAGCCAGGAGGAGGCAGGAGAAGAGGGAGGGTAAGTTGCTTCCTCCCCGCCTCTCCCCACCCCTGCCTGCCAGGGAGGGCCTTGGCGGGGCTTCCTCACACTCCCGCCGGCCTTGCAGGTCCACTGCCGGGCCTTATGATGTCAGGGGGTGTGGCATATGCTAATGAGTTATGCTAATGAGTTCCCCTAGCTGTTTTTCTACGAAATGACCCTGGGTAACACTGTTTGTGAGGTACTGGCATTAAAGTCGTGAGCGAGCGATTTTGGCTGCTGCCTAAATTTAGTTTGCACTGGAGCCATCTTTCCTGAGTAGGGTTGCCAGCCTCCAGGTGCTTTCATTTACTTAAAATTATTTGGCAGAGAAGTCGACACTTTAATGATATGGGCCTGGCTGGGGCGATGGCACGCGTGCCCGCAGAGAGGGCTCTGAGTGCCACCTCTGGCACCCGTGCCATAGGTTCGCCACCACTGCACTAGAGGTATGGAGCCTCCATATTAAGAGGCAGTATACTTTTGCATAGTTCGTGCCATAGGTTCGCCTGAATATTGTCTAATCCTCCATCCTGTTTCACACAGCGGCCAGCCAGATGCCTCTGGGAAACTCAAAAGCAGAGCAGGGGTATTTGGTGCCCGATGGTGTATTGCCCTTGCACATGGAGGAGACGGGGCTCAGCAAGAGAGCCTCTGCTTTACAGACAGAAGGTCGCAGGTTCAATCCCCGGCATCTCCAGTTAAAAGGACCAGGCGGCAGATGATGTGAAAGACCTCTGCCTGAGATCCTGGAGAGCCGCTGCCAGCCTGAGTAGACAATACTGATCTTGATGGACCGAGGGTCTGGTTCAGTAGAAGGTGGCTTCATGTAGATTTCATTCAACTGTTATAGCTGGTAGACATCAACAGACTTCTCCTTTTCCTGACCGCTTTTTTAAAGTGGCCTAAGCGAGCGCCGGTTGTGGATCTACCTTGTGGCAGTGAGTTAAGAACATAAGAACATAAGAGACGCCAATGTTGGATCAGGCCAAAGGCCCCTCCAGTCCAACACTCTGTATCACACAGTGGCCAGAAATACCAGTGCCATCAGGAGGTCCACCAGTGGGGCCAGGACATTAGAAGCCATCCCACTGTTGACCCCCCCCCAAGCACCAAGAAGACAGAGCATCACTTGCCCCAGAGGCCCTATCTATACCTTGTGGCTAATAGCCACTGATGGACTTCTGCTCCATATGCTTATCTAATTCCCTCTTGAAGCCGTCCATGCTTGTAGCCGCCACCACTTCCTGTGGCAGTGAATTCCAAGTGTTAATCACTCTTTGGGTGAAGAAGGACTTCCTTTTATCCGTTCTAACCCGACCGCTCAGCAATTTCATGGAGTGCCCACGAGTTCTTGTATTGTGAGAGAGGGAGAAAAGTACCTCTTTCTCTACCTGCTCTATCCCATGCATAATCTTATAAACCTCGATCATGTCACCCCACAGTCGTCTTTTCATAAGCATCATGTGAAGAAGTGATCAGTGTGCCCTGAATCTCTGGCCAAACGCTCTCTTGCGACAACATGGGTCCCAATGAGAGACACCTCAAATTTAAAGGTATTTTATCGGCATTTCAAAATATACAAAGGAAGGCCCCAAAGTTTGGAGGCACATTCAAGTTAAGCTATTGAGAGGGAGTTGTCTCCCTGCTGGGTGTGTGAGAACTCGCTTTTGACTGTGGGAAGTATTTGGGGGAAGGAGGAGATACCTGCATTCAAGGAAGCAAGGACAGCTTTAATCATAGAATGTTAGAGTCGGAAGGGACCTTGCAGGTCATCTAGTCCAACCCCCTGCACTGTGCAGGAGCATAGCCGAAAGATAGCCCTACATACCTACAACATACCCGAAAGATGGTCGTCCAGCCTCCGCTTGAAAACGACCATCAAAGGAGCATCCACCACCTCCCGAGGCAGATTGTTCCACTGCTCAACCACTCTTACAGTTAGGAAGTTTCTCCTGATATTTAGCCGGTAATGACTCCCTTGTAATTCCCACCCATTAGATCTAGTCTTGCAATCCGGAGCAAGAGAGAATAGATCTGCTCCATCTTCTACATGACAGCCCTTCAAATACTTGAAGACTACGATCATGTCCCCTCTAAGCCTTCTCTTTCCCAGGCTAAACATACCCAACTCTTTCAGCCTTTCCTCATAAGACTTGGATTCCAACCCTCTCACCATCCTGGTTGCCCTCTTCTGGACACGCTCGAGCTTGTCAACATCCTTCCTAAAATGTGGTGCCCAAAACTGGACACAGGACTCCAGGTGAGGCCTGACCATAGCAGAATAGAGCGGAACTACCACCTCCCTTGATCTGGACACAATGCTTCTGTTAATGCATCCCAAGATTGCATTAGCTTTCTTTGCAGTCACATCGCACTGCAGGCTCATGTTTAGCTTGTGATCAACCAGAACACCCAGATCGCTTTCATATGTGCTGCTGTCAAGCCAAGTCCCTCCCATTCTATATCTATGCCTTTGATTTTTTGTACCTAAGTGTAGGACTTTGCATTTATCTCTATTGAAATTCATTTTATTTGTCTCAGCCCACTGCTCCAGCCTATCTAGATCATTTTGAATCCTGTCTCTGTCTTCTTCAGAATTAGCAATCCCACCTAACTTCGTGTCATCTGCAAATTTGATAAGCATCCCCTCTATGTCTTCCTCCAGGTCATTTATAAAAACATTGAACAACACCGGGCGTAGGGCCGAGCCCTGCGGCACTCCACTCGAGACTTCCCTCCACGTAGACGCAGAGCCATTTACGAGCACTCGTTGGGTACGATTTTTCAACCAACCATGAATCCATCCAACAGTTGCACCACCCAGCCCACACCTAACCAGCTTGTCCTCAAGGATATCGTGAGAAACTTTGTCGAATGCTTTACTAAAATCTAGATACACTATATCCACAGCGTTGCCAGAGTCAACCATTTTGGAAACTCTGTCAATGGTTGGCATGGCAGGGGATGTAACGAAGCTGAGGGTTACGAACCTCCAGGTGAGTCCTGGAGGTATCCCAGAATTACACCTGATCTCCAGACATTCGGCTGCCAACTCTGAGTTGGGAATAGGGTTGCCAAGTACTCACCTCTCCTGGAGTGGGGGAGTCCTGGCTTGCTCCAGGAGCCTTTGCGTGTGAAGCGCGCGCGCACCACAAGCACATCACACGGAAGTGACGTAGGGGGTGGGGTTCCCCCCGGGGCCCGATCCGGCGCCGCCAGGGAACGGGCCTCCCGGGCGGGGTGTTCCGCGCCCCCCCGGGGGACTTGGCAGCCCTAGTTTGGAAATACCTGGAGATTTTAGGGGTGGAGCCTAGGGTGGGCGGGGTTTAGGGAGGGGAGGGACCACAGCGGGGACGTGGCGCCATAGAGTCCACCCTCCACAGCCACCATTTTCTAAAGGGGAACTGATCTTGGTCGTCTGGAGGTCTGTTGTGATAGCGGGAGATCTCCAGGTGCCACCTGGCGATTGGCAACCTCACAGCAAGACAACAGAGGTCCGTTTCCCTGCAGAACATGGCTGCTTTGGGGGGGGGTGGACTCTATAACACATGCCAAATAAAGCAGTTCCGATCCACTCCGGCGACCGTTTGCAAGTGGATGTTGCCATTTCACACAGTAAAATCCACTCGCAAAGTGCATTGGAAGTGCGTTATTTAGCGCGTGTGGTATGGCTGCCACGTCCCCCAGGAGGGTGGAGGTTCCCCCGCTCAAACGGTCCCTGATTTGCCAGTCTGTATCAGGCCAGCGGGGGGAGACCCGCCCCCATCAGAGGTGACATCATTGCGTCGGGCACGTCACAGGCTGACGCTCTAGCAATCAGTGTGAAAACTCTATGGGTGACATCATTGCGGCACGCACATGCGCACGCATGAATGTCCCGGGACGGGACCAACGATCCCCCGCTCTAAACGTGAGTGACCTGGCAACCGTAGTGTGCGGAAGCACCTGTACATAGCATTACACCCCGCTGAGGTCCCTCCCCCCCATGACTCTTGCCTTCCCCCAGGCTCCACACCCAAATCTCCAGGAACTTCCTCACCCAGAGCTGGCAATTTTAAGCCTGTGGTCTTGGCAGCACCCGTCATCTGCCCTGAGATACCTGGGCCCACCGGCTCCCAGCATGCAACGGGGGCATGCCCCAGAGGATCCCATTGCATGCTGGGAGAGGCACTTAGAAGAACCAAAGCACACTTCTGCTGATGCGGATGGGACTTAAAGGGGTGTGAAGGAGTGGGCATGCTCTCTCTCTCTCTCTGCTCCCTCCTCAGGCAAGGTGTTATGGCTAGGGTTGCCAGCAGGGGTCATTTCGTAGAAAAAGGGGTGCAGGAGCTCATTAGCATAAATCATTAGCACAACTTATTTGCATATGCCACACACACCCTGACCTCACCGGAAGTGTGTCAGAAGGCAACACCCACCGCTCAGGCTCCACTGGACTGTTTTGGGTTGCTAGCTATTAGGGGGGTGGGGGAACGTGCAGATCTGTCCTCGCAGAGGAGGGAGAGCTTGTACCTGAATAAAACTTGGTCTTAAAGGTGCCACTGGACAGTTTTGGGGCGGGGGGGCCTCTGCAGCTTACCTGGCTGCTTCTTGCTCTGACTGAGGGCTGCTGGGAGCAGGGGGTGGGGCTTGTTGCATGTGCCCGCCCCCTGGGCTCTTTACTGCCGGAGCTCTGCTCCTGTGCGCTCCTGCAGGAAACGACCCCTGGTTGTCAGCTCTGGGTTGGGAAACACCTGGAAGTTTGGGTGGGTGGAGCCTGGGGAGGGTGGGGGTCTGGGGACAGGAGGGACCTCAGCGGGGTATACTACTCTAGAGTCCGTCTTCCACAGCAGCCGTTTTCTCCAGGGGGACTGATCTTTGCAACCTGGAGACCAGTTGTAATTCGTGGAGATCTCCAGCTATTACCTGGAGATTGGCAACCCAGTGTTGTGTGCCCCGTGAAGTGGTATGCTGGGGTGGGGCGCTGCAGAGCATCTCGCCCACGGATCCCCAAAAGCCATGTATGAAAACCACACAGCCATGCATATAGCCCTTGAGGCTGGGGGCGTGGAGGAGGAGGACTGCAAGGTCCACACACACACCCCGCCACCGGCACGGGATGCGGCAGTAGGGCTGCCAAAACGAGATTCGGAAATGCCCAGAGATTTGGGGTCTGGGGAGGACAGGGACCTCAGGGGGGGTACAGTGCCACAGAGTCCACCCTCCAAACCTGAAAAGTACGCAAACGGAGAGTGATTTCAGCAAAGCGTACTTTATTCTATCCGGAACAAGACGACTTTGGCCGGCTCGCAGGCCAGCTTATATTCCCCAAGAAACCGCCACCCAAAAGACCCCCCCCCACTTCCCAATAGGTTATTTACAGCTGCCGAGAGTCCCATTGGCTCTCGGCCAGGAACCTAGCCCCCTGATTGGAGCGGGCTAGGATCCGCATAGTCCATTGTCTCTTGGAGCGAAGCTCGACGTTTGTCTCTGGACTTGTCTGGATTTGACACACCACAAAAGCAGAGAACAAGTATAAAGAAAACAGTTGTGAGTGTCTGACCCACAAATCAAGCAGTCAACAAGACTGGCAAAGCAAGCCATTCTCTCCCCGGGGGTGGGGGACGGACTGATCTCTGTAGTCTGGAGATGAGCTGTAATTCCAGGGGATCCCCAGGTCCCAGCTGGAGGCTGGCGTCCCCAACATGGGAAGAGGCCTCTCTAGCACACACAAATCCACAAAACGAGGCCTCAGATACAATCCCAGACAAAGCAGTGAAGTGTAGTGGGTTAAACGCATGAAGAAACCACGGAGACTGATGTAGCGATCAGCATGGTTTACTGGTACACACAACAAAGACAACAACAACAACAACAAAACGGCCGGCTGGCCAACTATATACATACCTGGGGACACACCCCTAGGTCCCGTTGGTGGGTTTAAATCTCCCGCCATGGTCCCATTGGTCCCCCAGTGGAGACACCTGATCCTAGAGCCTAGTCCCCATTGTTACTCCAGAGTAAGCTCTGGAGTGTTCGCTGGGCCCTGGTGGCGGTCAGCGGACACAACAGCAGAGAGGGTCAAGCTCAAAATAAACACGGAGGGTTAGGTTGCCAGCTCTGAGCTAGGAAATACCTGGAGATTTTTGGGAAGACACCTTGGGAGGCCAGGATTTGGGGAGGGGAAGGACCTCTGTAGGGTACAGTGCCGGAGTCTACCCTCCAAAGCAGCTATTTTCTCCTGGGGAACTGATCTCTATTGTCTGGAGGTCAGTTCTGATAGCAGGAGGTCTCCAGGCCCCACCTGGAGGCTGGCAACCCTCCAGAGGGGAAGGAATCAAAGGCAGAGATGCCCACTGGCTAGAACATTTGTATCCCAGGCCGGTCTGGTTCTGTATCTGTAATAGAGGCTTGATCTGCAGAAATCAATTGTGCACTAGTGGTTAGAGTACTGGCCTGGGCCTGGGGAAGACCCGAGTTCAGATCCCTGCTTGCCCTGAAACTGGTAGGGTGGGTCTTGGGCTATTAACTCCCTCAGCCTAGCCCACCTCCCAGAATTGCCGTGAGCTTAAGGGACAGAGCAATCTATGCCACCCAGAGCCCCTTTAAAGACAGGCAGGATACAATAGTCGTTAAATAAATAGAATTTATTTAGCTTGACTGTTGTTTAAAGCACAGCTGCAAGGGCTTGAGACCAAAAGCAGGCAGCCCCAATCACATCACATCACATAATCACATCACATCACTGTCTGTTCCGCTATCCTTAATAAACAAAACAAAAAGTTCCCCGCATGAAGAAAACTAATATAGCAGGGTGAAGAATTCTAACCTCCTTCTTGAGGAGCTAGCTTTCAACAAGCAGGAAGCGGTCATTCTGGAAAAAGGGATGACTGGGCGTAGAAGGAGAAGAAGCCCTTGAGTAGAGTTGTATTAAAGAGAGAGCTGAAGCTTCTCTGCCCCTATGTGAAAAGTTGCGGCTGCTGATCACGCTGTCTTTGACTGGTCTGTCGAAGTTACGGGAGGCCCTGGCATCTTTTGCATCTGCCCACCCCACTCCCCCCCCCCCAATTCTAAAGTGAAACTGGTTTCAGAAGGATCGCAAAGGAGTTCCATGCTGGAACCTGCAGGTGGTCTTCTTGGGACAGCTGCAGATGCCCAGAATTTGCACTTCAAGGCCAAAGTCTCCCTTGGGCTGTTGTCGTATCATTTCTAGGGCGGCAACAGATCGAAATGCAGCTTGCCACCCGCTCTTCTTGCTCCCTTCTTCCCGCGAGGCCAAGCGTAGTTTCTTTTGCACTGCTTTCCAAAATGCTGTCATACTCCCCGTCCTTGGGAACACTGGAATTTTACCTTGCAGGGGGACTGAAACAAAATATCAACCAGGTTGGAAAGAAGAAGAAGAGATTGGATTTACACCGCCCTTCACTACCCGAAGGAGTCTCAGAGTAGTTTACAAACTTCTTTCCCTTCCCCTCCCCACAACAGACACCCTGTGAGGTAGGTGGGGCTGAGAGAGCTCTTTTGAGAACTGCCCTTGAGAGAACAGCTCTGAAGGAATTTGTGACTGACCCAAGGTCCCACCAGCAGCTGCACGTGGAGGAGTGGGGAATCAAACCCGGTTCTCCCAGATTAGGGTCCACGCACTTAACCACTACACCAAACTGGCAAGACCAAGAGAAAACTTCCTTATTTCTCACATTCAGATAGACTGCGCCTGCTCCTTATTTCTCACATTCAGATAGACTGTCACCCTTGGTGACAACAGCTTCCAAGGGACACGCACCGCCACTTTTGTCCCTTCCCAAGGCTGAGTGGCTTACTGTGCTATTTTGAGTTGGACTGCAAGGCAAAGCGGAAACAGTGCTCTTGGCCTCCTGCCCACACTGAGCCTCTTAACAAGCTCTGGGTATCTGCCTCCACTGGCCATCTATGCAAACATGCTGATGAATGATTCCACTTTGAAAAGAAAACATAATATCAATGTCTAACAATGTATGACACTCAATTACCAATTTGCACCCCAATTTGGGCTTCCTCCACAGAACTGGGGCCACTACCAACTCACCCTCCTCTTATTACTGAAGAAAAGCACGTTTTTCTTAATAGGGATGCTTCCAAAACTCAGCTCAACTTAACTGGATCTTCTGCATTTAGTGGAGTGCCTCATGCATGTGCATAAGAACATCAGAAGAGCCCTTGCTGGATGAGACCAGTGAGGGTCCATCTAGTCCAGCATCCTGCCTCACACAGTGGCCTCAACCAGTTCCTCTGGAGGGCCACCAACAGGGCAGAGAGGCCGAGGCCTTCCCCTCATAAGAACATCAGAAGAGCCCTGCTGGGTCAGACCAGTGAGGGTCCCTCTAGTCCAGCCTCCTGCCTCACCCAGTGGCCTCAACCAGTTCCTCTGGAAGGCCAACAAAAGGACAGAGAGGCTGAGGCCTTTCCCTGATGTTGTCTCCTGGCTCTGGGATTCAGAGGCTTAGTGCCTCTGAATGTGAAGGTTCCCTTCAGTCGCCATGGCTAGTAGCCACTGATAGACCTCTCCTCCATGAATCCATCTAATTCCCTTTTAAAGCTGTCTTTGCCTGTAGCTATCACTACATCCTCTGGCAGTGAATCCCACGTTTTAATCAATTTTCTGGACTTCTTGGTCTCTCCGTATTCCTTTTTGATTTTCAGGCTTTATGTAAAGCTCTCCACTTGTACAATTTGTCTGTCCTGAACCTACTGCCCATCAACTTCATTGGATGCCCTCGAGTTCTAGTATTTTGGAAGAGGGAGAAAAGTGTCTCTTTGTCAACTGTCTGCATAATTTTATGAACCTCTGTCATCTCCCCCCCCCCCCCTTAGTCATCTCTCTTCTAAACTGAAAAGTCCCAGACTCTTTAGCCTTTCCTCATACGGAAGGTGTTCCAACACAGTATTGCTGAGGAAGGAAAAAGATATAGACAAAGGAACAGAAACCTGTGGGAAACTAGACGTGCTCTTATGGTGGAATTAATTCTAGACATTCCCCCAGTTAAACTGGGATTCAAGAAACGGAACACAGAGGGGGGGGGGGAATCTGGGACGAAGAAGTAGAGCAGAGATTGGATTTATACCCCACCCTTCACTCGGAGTCTCAGAGCGGCTTACAAACTCCTTTCCCTTCCCTTCCCCACAACAGACCCCCTGTGAGCAGTGTTCCCTCTAAGCTGAGTTAGTGTGAGCTAGCTCAGTTTCTTAGCTCCTGGGTCACACATTTTTGTCTTTGCTCAGGAAGGATGGCTCCAGAGCAAACTGATTTATGCAGTAGCCAAATCACTTGCTCACAACTTTAAAGCCAGTAGCTCACAAAGGAGAATTTTTGCTCACAAGACTCTGCAGCTTAGAGGGAGCATTGCCTGTAAGGTAGGTGAGGCTGAGAGACCTCTTTCAAGGACTGCTCTTGAGAGAACAGCTCTGACAGAACTATGGCTTGCCCAAGGTCATCCAGCAGCTGCAAGTGGAGGAGTGGGGATTCAAACCTGGTTCTGTCAGATTAGAGCCTACCACGCACTTAACCACTACACCAAACTGAATAAGGAATGGAATGGGAGAAATCCTCTCCTCGTTTCTCTCTGCCCCCCACCCATTAAAACAATCTTCACCAGTCAATGAAGATACCCTTGTGACTTACTTGATGCCTCCCGCCTTTCGGTGATGGTCTGCCGGCACATCGATGCCTTGAGTGACACGGCCGCACCCGGGCTCGGTCGAAGAACAGCAGCACAACACGCAAAGACCTCACCACTAAGGGCAGGGGGCACCACGGCCGGGAGGGGTAACACAGCACGGCACACGAACTCGGGCACCCGCGAGGCCCCCCTAGTCCAACACCTCCTTCAGGCACCAGCAGCAGAGAAGGACGTAAGCGCAGTCGCGGAGCGTTTCCAGGCACCAATAGCTGAAGTTGCCCGGCACGTTGCCCTTGAAGTAGGGTTGCGCCATGCCTCGCGCCGCCCGCCACAGGCCGTTGCGACCCAGGGGGGCCGCCGTGGTCCAGGGACGTGGGCCTATAAACCTCTGCAGAGGATACATCGTACTGGGAAAGATTTTGCCTCAGAGCTGGGTTCTGCCTGGCGTGTGATGCTGTCCCTGCTTTTACTTGGGCTCACTGGAAGCTTCTGTATTCTCCGAGCAGTCACAGGGGGCCCTGTCATTCATGCCCCGTGGAAGCTTGGGGGCGGCTGCTAGAACCTGCATTGTTCCCGTCCCCAAAGGGGAGAGAGTTCAGCCTATTTCACACACACGAGCGTGCCCCAGAACAACAGAAGCGCAGAGTCTCATGTTTGGCTGTCATTGTGAGCTACCAGGAATGTTTTTAATGGAAAGGACGTCCTAAAGGGATTTTTAAAAAATCACCTCTCATCCCTCATTTCAAATTGGATGGTTGCCCACTTCATTCTGCCAGGGTTCTTCCTGTCGTTGGCCCTCCAGAGGAACTGGTTGGGGCCACTGTGTGAGACGGGATGCTGGACTAGACGGACCACTGACCCAACAGGGCTCTTCTTATGTTCTTATGAGGCCTTGGCTTCTGTGCCCTGTTGTTGGACCACCAAAGGAACTGGTTGGGGCCCCTGTGTGAAACAGGATGCTGGACTAGATGGACCACTGGTCTGATCAAGCAGGGCTCTTCTTATGGAGGCGGCCTTGGCCTCTCTGCCCTGTTGTTGGCCCTCCAGAGGAATTGGTTGGCCACTGTGTGGGACCGGATGCTGGCCTAGATGGACCCTCACTGGTCTGATCCTGCAGGGCTCTCCTGGTGTTCTTATGAGGGGAAGGCCTCGGCCTCTCTGCCCTGTTGTTGGCAGTCCAGAGGAACTGGTTGAGGCCCCTGTGTGAGACAGGATGCGGGACTAGATCGACCCTTACTGGTCTGATCCAGCCAGACTCTTCTTATATTCCAGTGTCTTTGGCAGCTTGGTCGCTAGGAGAAAGGCTGCCACTTAGAGGAGGCCAGGGAGCTTTTTCCTGTTGGCAACAGAAGACAGGACTCACAATAATGGGTTTAAATTACAGGCAGAAAGATTCCAGGTGGATATCAAAAATTTTTTTTAATAGAGTTGTTCAGCAGTGGAAATCGCTGCCTAGGAAGGTGGTGAGCTCCCCCTCACTGGCAGCCTGCAAGCAGCGGCCGGACAAACACTTGTCAGGGAAGAAAGGTTAAAGAGGTTAGGGCTTCTTACTTTGGAGAAACAACGACTGAGGGGTATTGTGATAGAGGTTTACAACATTATGCACGGGGAAGAAGAAGAAGAAGAAAAAGGAGGAGATTGGATTTCTACCCCACCCTTCACTACCTGAAGGAGTCTCAGAGCGGCTTACAATCTCCTTTCCCTTCCCCTCCCCACAACAGACACCCTGTGAGGTAAAAGAAGAGATTGGATTCATACCCCACCCTTCACTACCCGAAGGAATCTCAGAGCAGCTTACAATCTCCTTTCCCTTCCCCTCCCCACAACAGACACCCTGTGAGGTAAAAGAAGAGATTGGATTCATACCCCACCCTTCACTACCCGAAGGAATCTCAGAGCAGCTTACAATCTCCTTTCCCTTCCCCTCCCCGCAACAGACACTGTGAGGTAGGGCCAGTCACAAGTTCTCTCAGAGCTGTTCTCTCAAGGGCAGTTCTCGAGAGAGCTCTCTCAGCCCCCACCTGCCTCACAGGGTGTCTGTTCTGGGGAGGGGGAGGGAAAGGAGATTGTAAGCTGCTCTGAGACTCCTTCGGGTAGTGCAGGGCGGGATATAAATCCAATCTCTTCTTCTTCTCTTCTTGTTGTGAGGGTAAAACACAGGAAGCGAAACCATTATATTCCACCCTGAGCTCCTGAGGGGACAGGCCAGATAAAAATGGAGGAAATAAACAAGGGTAGTTTATAAGGAAAATAACCCACCATGTCAACAGAGAACAGTTTAAAAAAAACAACCCAGTCTTGGGAATGCAATACATAGGCTTGTTTACAACTTGTGGCTCGTGTGGCCACAGTGAATCGCGGCTCTCAAAGGGGTTGGACCCAGACCATACCAGCAATTCCAACCAGTTCCCTCCTTCCGCTGCAGGCCCCCCCCAGCCCATTGGCATTGCCAATCTCCAGGTGGGGGCTGGAGATCTCCTGAGACTACAACTGATCTCCAGTCTGTGGAGATCAGTTCCCCGGGAGGAAACGGCAGCTTTTGGGGGGGACGGGACTCTGTGGCATTACTTCTCGACGAGGCCCCTCACCTCCCCAAAACTTGCCATTCCCAGGCTACACCCCCAAAATCTCCAGGAATTTCCCTACCCAGTGTTGGGAATCACATGGCACATGCCATGCCTCAGAGTCCCCTCTCCTCCTGGGGTAGCATTTTGTGGAAGTCAGTGAGGCCGCAGTGGGAAGGGGAGGAAGGAAACTTCCTTTCTGCCGCTGGAGCATTCGATCTGGATCCAACCCAACGTGCTAAAAAAGGCATAAATGTTAACGCCAGGACGGGACCTTAGGTGAGGGAGGACAAAAACCGAAGGAGGCGATGCAGAAGCTTGAATCAACAGGATTTACTAACTTGGCCCCCTGGGCTCATTTAACGTAGGGGCGCAGTGTGCATAACCTCCTACTGGCCGTCGTGTGGGGCAGCCCCCACAGGCTGGTGGCGGGGCCCGAGAGGCTGCCGGATGGCACTCCAGTATGTGTCCGTGGAGGGGCACTGGGTGCTTTTCACCACAGGCCTTACAGGCCTGGCCCAGTCCTCATTGTACTCTAGGAAGGCCGAGAGTTGCCGGGGCAACCAAGGCAACTGAAGGCTCAAAGGCGGGAGGTGCGTTCGTCCTCTTCATTCTCTAGCTTGTAGGCCGGCCGGTAGCATTCCCGCCCCCGGGCGTCCGTGTAGCGCAGGGCCGGGTTCTTCTGCGTGTTGTTCATGCTCCCCAGCGAAGTGTAGCTGCCAAAATTGGGGGAGAAAGGTTAGGGTTAGGAGAAGAGGTCACTACTAACACACGTGAAACTCTCTTTGTTATGCTGCTCAGCAAGGGTGTTGTTTCCAAGGAGACTCGAGAGTCAGTGCCGGAGCCCATTTTGTCTTCACAACAACCCAGTGAGGGAGAGAGATTGACTGGTCCAGGGCCCCCCAGTGAACTTCACAGGAGAGCTGGAATCTGAACTCAGGTCTCACCAGCTCTGGCGCAGTATTCTAACCACTGCACTGCACTAACCCTCTCACCTAAGCTTTGACCCATGGTAAGGTAAAGGTAAAGGTAAAGGTTCCCTTGCTCGAAAGCTAGTCGAATCCGACTCTAGGGTTGCGGTGCTCATCTCTGTTTCAAAGCCGAAGAGCCAGCGCTGTCCAAAGACGTTTCCGTGGTCATGTGGCCGGCATGACTAAACACCGAGGCGCACGGAACACTGTTACCTTCCCACCGAAGCGGTACCGTTGGCAGGAGCTGGAACTAAAGACGGGAGCTCACTCCATTATGCGGCACCCGGATCTTGAACTGCTGAACTACTGACCTTCCACAGCCTGCAGTTCAGTGTCTTAACCACTTGAGCCACCGCAGCTCCTTGACCCATAGTACTTGGGTTCAAATTTCTGCTCAAGTCCCATGGATGACATTTTGCCCATTCACAATCTCTCAACTAAACCACCTCACAGGGCTGTTGTAAAGGCTGAAAAAATTGTGTCTACTGTGCTGTGGGAGATGGAATGTCGGACTTGGAACTGGGGCCAAGTCCCTGCTCAGCTATGAAACGCACTGGCTGTCCTTGGGCCGGGTCAAGCCTACCTTGCAGAATTGTTGTAGCGACAACACAGTGGGAAAACCTACATGTTACTCTGAGCTTCTTAAAAGAAGGATGGGATACGAAATACGAGTTTTCACGATTAGGGCTGTCAAGTTTTAGTCAATCAGCTGGACAGTTTTTAAATGATTAACTCTGCATATGATTAAAATGCTAATTCTAAAGATACAACATGCTGGTTTTTTTGTTTTTGAATGATACATGCGTGTGTCCCGTTAGGCCAGGTGTCCCCAACCTTTTTGAGCTTGTGGACACCTTTGGAATTCTGGCACAGGGTGGTGGGGCGCAGCCACAAAACGGCTGCCATGAAATGGCTGCTGCAGTAGGCAGAGCCAGCCACAAAATGGATGCCACAGCTTACCTTCAGTCACACAGTGGGTGTGGTCAGACGCGCCATTTGATCTGGTGTCGTGCCAGTTCAGAAATGGATTTTATCTACGCGATCACACAGTCAACATCTGCCTCCCATCCCCAGCCGTCGCTTTCCGGCTCAAAACTGCTTTAACTCTGAGTATTTTGATACCAGGTCCCCAAGTGGTGTTTTCCTGATTCTCTGGTTCCAGATGCATTTCCCCCCTGTGTGATCGCTCCACCGGTGTCGAGTCACTTCTGGTTTAAACCCCCTCCCTGCTCGAAAGCTGCCCGAGGCTTCCGCTTTTCGCCCACCATTTTTTAAAAAGCGTTGGTGGTGTGCGCATAGGCGGAAGTCCGCCACTGCGTTACTAAAAACAATGTTTAAACGGTGCCTAGTTTTAGTGTTTAGATGAGTTTGGGATCTCACGGAGGCCATTTTCGGGGTAAACATTTAAATGGAAGTGTTCCTGTAAAGTTTAAAGGGAAGTGTTACAGCAGCCGGGTTGAAGTGGAAATCGCTGTTCTGCGCACATGCGAAAATTTTAGTTCTACAGATGGCTTCCTGTCCGCATGCCCAAACTAAGAGAGAGGAAAAAACGTGTGGATGGCGGGAAGTGATGTGGCTGCGCGGCGATCCGGAGCAAGGAGGGGAGTGTGATCGCGTTTCTCCAGGTTAAAAAAGACCGCATCGGGGCCGGAGCAATTTAAACTGCTCCCAGCACGCCGTCTGACTGCACCCAGTGATGGAGCTGCTGACAAAGCAATGTTTTTAAAAATCTTCACAGCCAATCAGATTTCCAGTAGCCAATCAGAAGACTTGCAGGACTTGCACAGCCAATCAAATTTCCAGTAACCAATCAGAAGACCTGTTGGACAAAAGCCCCACCTGGCTCCGCCCACTTTCTAAACATACTTGGCGGATACCAGCTGGCAGGCACTGTGGCACCCACAGAAACCACGTTGGAGACCCCTGCATTAGGCCACCATCCTGAAAGAGGTATCCCCTATTCTCTTTCATACCTTCTTGGGTGATAAAAAGGCAGAATGCCTCTTCTAGTTCCTTGCCTCGTGTTTATGTTAAAAATAGTGAACTTTTAGTGAGAGCCAGTTTGGTGTAGTGGTTAAGTGCGCAGACTCTAATCTGGGAGAACCGGGTTTGATTTCCCACTCCTCCACTTGCACCTGGCTGGATGACCTTGGGCAAGCTGTAGTTCTGATAAGAGCTGTTCTTGAAAAAGAGCAGTTTCTGTCAGAGTTCTCTCAGCCCCACCCACCTCACAGGGTGTCTGTTGTGGGGAGGGGAAGGGAAAGGCGTTTGTAAGCCGCTCTGAGACTCCAAGTGAAGGGCGGGGTATAAATCCAATCTCTTCTTCTTCTTCTCTTTTAAAGAAAAGATTAATTTGAGGCCCCTTTTTAATGGATCCAGAGATTTTTAATCGGTTCGTTTTAGTGATTAATTGACTACATGCTAGGGCCTTACTCGTCTCCTGGCACTTTGCCTTCTCACACCCCCTTGAAAAGTCCCATTGGCGTGCTTACCCCTTATCATAAAGGATGCAGTAGGGGAGATACAGGCTGCGTAAGAAATTCCAGATATCCCGGTATGTCCAATCCTGGGGGGGAGGGGGAACCACAAAAGAAAAAAATGTTATCAGCAGGACTGGTGTGGGGGGTACTTTCTTGCACCCCCCCCCCCCATTTATGCACTGAGGTAACCCTAACTCCAAAGTGCTGGATAAGAACGTAAGAGAATCCAATGTTGGATCAGGCCAGTGGCCCATCCAGTCCAACACTCTGTGTCACACAGTGGCCAAAAATACCAGGTGCCATCAGGAGGTCCAGCAGTGGGGCTAGGGCACTAAAAGCCCTCCCACTGTTTGCCCCCCCCCCCAAGCACCAAGAACATAAGAGAAGCCATGTTGGATCAGGCCAATGTGGCCCATCCAGTCCAACACTCTGTGTCACACAGTGGCCAAAAACACCAGGTGCCATCAGGAGGTTCACCAAAAGGGCCAGAACTCCAGAAGCCCTCCCACTGTGCCCCCCCCAAGCACCAAGAATACAGAGCACCACTGCCCCAGACAGAGTGCTTCCTCTAGGCGTTGTGGCTAATAGCCACTCATGGACCTCTGCTCCACATGCTTATTCAAACCCCTCTTGATGTTGTCTGTGCTTGTAGCCGCCACCACTTCCCGTGGCTCTGAATTGCTCCCCCACCCCAAATTCTGGCTTTCCACAAACTATACAAAACTGAATTATTTGAGAGGGCTTTTCCACACAGTCAATGGGGTAGCCCTGCCCATCTTGTTCTGTCTGAAGAAGTGAGCAGTAACTCACAAAAGCTCCTGCCCTCCCACAAATTTTGTTATTCTTTAAGCTGCTACTGGACTTCTGCTCTTTTTCTGAAGAAGTGAGCCGTGACTCACCAAAGCTCCTACCCTGCCACCAATTTTGTTAGTCTTTAAGGTGCTACTGGACTCTTGCTCTTTTCTACTCTACCATGAGCTAGTTTGGTGTAGTGGTTAAGTGTGCAGACTCTAATCTGGGAGAACTGGGTTTGATTCCCCACTTCTCCACATGCAGCTGCTGGATGACCTTGGGCAAGCCATAGTTCTGTCAGAGCTGTCCTTGAAAAAGAGCAGTTTCTGTCAGAGCTCTCTCAGCCCCACATACCTCACAGGGTGTCTGTTGTGGGGAAGGGAAGGGAAAGGAGTTTGTAAGCCGCTCTGAGACTCCGAGTGAAGGGCGGGGTATAAATCCAGTCTCTCCTTCTTCTTTTCTTCTAGGAGGAGACAGTCTCCCGGTGGCCGGGAATCTCTGCATATTGGAATGAGACAGCCCTCAGAGGCCGAGACAGCTGGTTCTCTTCTCCTGGCACACCCGGAGAAGGAAGCCATTGGGTGCAAGCTGAAGAGAGCAAGTGCCAAAGGGCTCTGGGCCATTAGCTTGTGGACAAGGCCTGTGGGAGGCGGGCTGGCAGATGGAGAACAGCACAGGACAGGTTTGTGTTTTCTTTGTTGGGTTCCTTTTGTTCTGACAGCTTTGTGGTTTGGACACTGTCCCACAAATGTTTTGGGTCTCCTCAGGGAGCGGCACAGAAATGCGCCAGTGAAGAAATAACTCTGTGTGTGTGTGTGCATGTGTGTGTGTGTGTGTGTGAGAGAGAGAGAGAGAGAGAGAGAGAGAGAGAGAGAGAGATGGCATTTGGCCACTAAAGTAAAGGTAAAGGCTCCCTTGCTCGAAAGCCAGTCGAATCCGACTCTAGGGTTGCGGTGCTCATCTCCGTTTCAAAGACGAAGAGCCAGCGCTGTCTGAAGACGTTTCCGTGGTCATGTAGCCGGTATGACCAAACACCAAGGCACACGGAACGCTGTTACCCTGCTCACCCACAGCTGTACCCCCCTAGGCTGTAGGGTTGCCAACTGTGGGCTGGGAAATCCCCGGAGATTTGGGGGTGGAGCCTGGGGAAGGTGCAGTTTCAGGAGGGAAATCAGCAGGGGGGCACTCTCGGACTTCCATTTGTCATAGAGTCCATGGCACAGGTGTCGAACTCTTTTGCTATGAGGGCCGGGGATCTGATATAAATGTCACTTTGTCGGGCCGGGCCACGTGTGCCATAAAACGTAATGCCAGGTACCAGATATATAAACTGTATAAAGGACAGCAGCTGGTAAGTTCCGAATTGGTGTATCCTCACTGCAAGGCCCCTTGGGGTGGGGGGTGCAGAGGAGAACCCACAGAAGTGGACCGGAGTGCAGCGTTGGGCAGATGCTCCCACGATGCTTGACTGCCGCAAACAAGGTTGTTCTGCCATGCTGAAGCCACAATCTCCCCTGTTCCCTCCCTTGCACTAGTTGCTCACGGGCCACATAAGAGCCCTGGACGGGCCAGTTCCGGCCCCCGGGCCTTAAGTTTGACACCCCTGCTCTATGGTAGACCATAGAGTCTGCCACCCCAAAGCTGCCATTTCCTCCAGGGTAGAGTTGTCATTCCCCTGGCGGTGCCAGAGAAACTGCCGATTTTCAGGGCTTCAGCCTCCTGCCAGCTGGCAGGAGAAGCCCCACCTCCAAACAGGGAAGTCGCGTGGGGATGCTCGGGTATTTAGGCAATATGTATGGTTTTGAGGCCTCAAAACCATAGAATTTGCCCAAATACCAGAGCGCCCCCACGCAACGTCCCCGCCCACCCAACAGAACGCCCACCAGAGTCCCCCGATGAATGAACGGTAAGGCCCAGCAACCCTACTCCAGGGGAATGGATCTCTGTAGTGTAGAGGTTACTAAATTCCAGGAGCTCTCCAGCCCCCACCTGGAGGTTGGCAACTACTCTACTAAGTAGGGGTTTAGCCACACACCCCTCAAGTTTGTCTGCATTGAGGCTGGCAAAATCTGGACACGGGAGCCCCTTTACTATAACTTACACACCCTTTCCCAGCCCAACGCAAAGGCCTTTTCCCATTGCCACCCACCAGGAGAGGATTGATGCGCATGTACGGGGGCCAGTCGGGGTCGGTCATGTGGAAGGGCGTCAAGGTGCAGGAATAAGGGTCGGTCCGCCGGGTACCCATCAACACGGCCTCCAGCTCCGGATGCTGCAGCTTCAGGTCGGCCAGGGCCTGCTTGATGTTCCCGTGGACCTCACAGACGTGGAGGTTATACCTGCGGGGGGAACAAGAGCACGTCAGAAGGTGTGAGGGGCTGGGGGGTGCAAACCAGGAACCTTGCGGCCGGCCAGCGTGTGCTTAGTATGGGTCTCACAATACCTTCCAAGTGCAGGAGAAAAAGGAAATGTACAGCATCCGCCGTTCCAATTGGCCAGCAGTATGGAGCTTCTGGATTGGCTGGCAATATGGAGCATCTGGATTGGTAGGCAGTATGGAGCCCCTGGATTGGTCGGCAGCACAAAGCCTCTGGATTGGCCTGGCCCAATATAAATACTGGGAATCTGGCTCTCTGAGTGATTAACACATGGAATTCACTGCCAGAGGAAGTGGCGGCGGCTACAAGCATGGACGGCTTCAAAAGTGAATTAGATAAGCATATGGAGCAGAGGTCCATCAGTGGCTATGAGCCACAAGGTATAGATAGGGGCTCTGGGGCAAGTGATGCTCTGTCTTCTTGGTGCTTGGGGGGGGCAGCAGTGGGAGGGCTTCTAATGTCCTGGCCCCACTGGTGGACCTCCTGATGGCACCTGGTATTTTTGGCCACTGTGTGACAGAGCGTTGGACTGGAGAGGCCTGTGGCCTGATCCAACATTTGCGTCTCTTATGTTCTTATGTCACTGCCCAGTTAACAGAATGGTAACTTCTACTTGTTGTAGTTCAATCTCCATTTTCCATGACTTACCTTAGGGGCTATGGAACTGAAGCACAAAAGCTTCAGTTCCATAGCTTGTGTGGGATCCTCAGGTAGGGTTGCCAGCCTCCAGGTGGGGCCTGGAGATCTCCTGGAATTACAACTGATCTCCAGACTACAGAGACCAGTTCCCCTGGAGGAAACGGCCGCTCAGGAGGGGAGTGTCTCTGTGGCTGGACCCCGCTGAGGTTCCTCTCCTCCCCAACCCTGCCCTGGTTCCCAAATCTCCCGGAATTTCCCAAACTGGAGTTGGCAACCCAGCATGCAAAAAAACCCCCAATGTCTTCTACCAACTCAGCCTAGCTCGTAAGGTGGCCCACACAGTAACATCAAGACTAGACTACTGTAGAACAGAATAGGAAGTTTATTGTATGTGGCCATTGGCTGTCACAATTTCATATAAAACTGGCTCCCTAATATCTTAATCTTAACATTTAGATATTAAGTCGACTAGGCTACTGTAAAGCGCTGTACATTGGTCCTCCCTCGAAATCAACTTGGAAACTTCATCTGGGCCAGGATGCCACAATAATAACAATAATAGTAATCACCGTGTGGCAATGTGTGTAGAATAGCCAGAAGATCCTAAGTGTGTCTGGCATCCAGAGGCTCTTAGCTCTTTTTGTGCAATGCACCACTAGGTGGCGAGCTAGACTTGTTTTGGGGCCGAGAGAGCTCTGAGAGAGCTGCACCAATGTTCCCTCTGAGTTAGTGTGGAGCTAGCTCACAGTTTCTTAGCCTCTGGCTCACACATTTTTTGTCTCAGCTCAGGAAGGAGGGCTCCAGAGCAAACTGATTTATGCAGCAGTCAAATCACTTGCTCACAACTTTAAGGCCAGGAGCTCACAAAGTGGAATTGTTGCTCACAAGACTCCACAGCTTAGAGGGAGCATTGGCTGTGACTGGCCAAAGGTCATCCAGCTGGCTTCAAGTGGAAGAGTGGGGAATTGAACCCGGTTCTCCAGATTAGAGTCTGCCGCTCCTAACCACTATGCCACGCTGGCTCCCATATGGTCCTCAAAAGGAGAATGTACCAGATATTAAACTGATAAGAACAGATACTGCACTTGATCTTAGCCAAAAGGCCGAGAATGCTGCCGCTTGGCTATTTCAGTGGGAGCCGGGCAGGCATATGATTCCCGTTTTGCAGGCACTCCATTGGGCGCCCATTTATTTACCAGGCTCTATTTAAGGTACTGGCCATTGCACACAAAGCCCTCCATGGTCTTGGTCCCTCTTCTTTGCGGGACCGCCTCTCCCCCCTGAGTTCCGCCATGGCAACTTCGCTCCGCCATGACAACTACTTGCCCATCCGCTTCACTGGATGCCCTCAAGTTCTAGTCTTTCGGGAGAGGGGGGAGAAGTTCCCTTTCTCGTCTCTCTCCACCCCATGCACCGTTTCATCAACCTCTGCCATGTCCAGTGCTCCCTCTAAGCTGTGGAGTCTTGTGAGCAAAAATTCTGCTTTGTGAGCCACTGGCATTAAAGGTGTCAGCGAGCAATTGGGCTGCTGCATCAATTAGTTTGCTCTGGAGCCATCCTTCCTGAGCAAAGGCAAAAATCTGTGAGCTGGACGCTAAAAAACTGTGAGCTGGCTCACATTAACTCAGCTTAGAGGGAACACTCTTTGTGAGCTACTGGCTATTAAAGCTGTGAGGGAGCGATTTGGCTACTGCATAGATTAGTTTGCTCTGGAGCCTTCCTTCCTGAGCCAAGACAAAAATGTGTGAGCCGGAGGCTAAAAGAATGTGAGCCAGCTCGCACTAACTCAGCTTAGAGGGAACACTGTGAGCTACGTGTGGACTGGAGGCTAAAAAACCTGTGAGCTACCTCGCACTAACTCAGCTTAGGGGGAACACTGTTTGTGAGCCACTGGCATCAAAGTTGTGAGCGAGCGATTTGGCTACTGCCTACATTTAGTTTGCTCTGGAGCCATCCTTCCTGAGCTGAGACAAAAACGTGTGAGCCGGAGGCTAAAAAAACTGTGAGCTGGCTCGCACTAACTCAGCTTAGGGGGAACACTGTTTGTGAGCTACTGGCATTAAAGTCGTGAGCGAGCGATTTGGCTGCTGCATAAATTAGTTTGCTCTGGAGCCCTCCTTCCTGAGCGAAGGCAAAAATCTGTGAGCTGGACGCTAAAAAACCGTGAGCTACCTCACACTTAACTCAGCTTACAGGGAACACGGGTCACGTCCCCTCCCTTAGTCGCCTCTTTTCTAAACTGAGAAGTCCCGGACTCTTCAGCCTTTCCTCACAGGGAAGGTGCTACAATCCTCTAATCGTCTTGGTCGCCCTCCTCTGTACTGAGTCTCAAGGCTCTTGGGAACTGCACTTTCGTGAAGGTGGCCAGTTTTCCCCCAGCCAACGACGCCATTTCCTAGGCCTTTCAACAAAGCCAACTGCTCCTTACCGCTCAGCCGTGACGCCGATGAACTGCTCCATCTCAGGAAATGGGGAGACAGTGCGTATGTTCAGCGCCTGCAGCTTCTCTGTCCTTTCCGGGTATCGCCTGCAAGGGAGACGTGAAGCTGTTTAGGTGTTGAGCAAAGTATGGTTGAAGGCCAGAGGTCATAACTTGACCATTCCCACAGAGTCACAGACAGATTCATGGATGCTAGGTCTATCAGTGGGCGGCTAAGAGGCCATGGTGACTAAAGGGAACTTCTGCATTCAGAGGCACTAAGTCTCTGAATCCCAGAGCCAGGAGGTAACATCAGGGAAAGGCCTCGGCCTCTCTGCCCTGTTGTTGTCCCTCCAGAGGAACTGGTTGAGGCCGCTGTGTGAGACAGGAGGCTGGACTAGATGGACCCTCACTGGTCTGATCCAGCAGGGCTCTTCAGATGTTCTTATGAGGGGAAGGCCTCGGCCTCTCTGCCCTGTTGTTGTCCCTCCAGAGGAACTGGTTGAGGCCGCTGTGTGAGACAGGAGGCTGGACTAGATGGACCCTCACTGGTCTGACCCAGCAGGGCTCTTCTGATGTACTTATCAGGGGAAGGCCTCGGTCTCTCTGCCCTGCTGTTGGCTCTCCAGTGGAACTGGTTAAGGCTAGTGTGTGAGGCAGGATGCTGGACTAGATGGACCCTCACTGGTCTGACCCAGCAGGGCTCTTCTGATTTTCTTATCAGGGGAAGGCCTCGGCCTCTCTGCCCTGCTGTTGGCCCTCCAGAGGAACTGGTTGAGGCCAGTGTGTGAGGCAGGAGGCTGGACTAGATGGACCCTCACTGGTCTGATCCAGCAGGGCTCTTCTGATGTTCTTGTGAGGGGAAGGCCTCGACCTCTCTGCCCTGTTGTTGGCCCTCCAGAGGAACTGGTTGAGGCCACTGTGTGAGGCAGGATGCTGGACTAGAAGGACCCTCACTGGTCTGATCCAGCAGGGCTTCCCTTAAGATTTTCTGGATACAAGCTTTCAAGAGTCAAAGCTAACAAAGACTGAAAGAAAGAGAGACCAGCCTAAAGTCATCCAAAAAGCAAGGACCGGAATGTAGGACTCTCTAACTACCACACCTCTGTGGCAGCCAGGGCATGGGGGTGGGGTGGAGAGAACTGTTGTAGGCCTGTAGAGTCAAGGCGAAGAATCGAGAAGACACCTTGTGGATATGTTCTCCCAATTTTTTTACAGCAATAAGGACTGGAAACGTGTGCCTGTCTTTGAAAGTACCCAGAGATTTATTAATTCATTTCACTGTTGATCTATTTCCCCCCACAGAAAACTCAAGACAGATTCACAAGTTCTGCAGAAATGTCTGTGTTCTGGGCTGCTACGGTGCACCTGGCTATTCAATCAAGGCTGGGGAGACTCTCAGAAAAAGCATTGCCAACTCCAGGTTTGGAAATACCAGGTAAATTAGAGGGTGGAGCCTGGGGAGGGCGGGGTTTAGGAAGGGGAGGGACCTTGGGAGGGTGTAATGCAAGGGTGTCAAACATGTGGCCCGGGGGCCGGATCAGGCCCCCAGTGTGGAACTGGCCCTCTCCTGCTTCCAGTTCTGCTGCTGCTGCTGCATCATAGCTTGCTTCGCCAGACTCTCCTAATCACTCAGCCATTTCATGTTTCAACCTGGGTCCTACACTCAAAGCATGAGATTTCTGTGGTGAATGTCAATGAATCAAAAGTAAGTTTGCAGCTTACAGACACACACTTGAACAGCAGCAGACTCAAGATTGCAACAGCACAGACATTCTGATGCAATAATTCAGAGCAAGAGGTGACAGTTCTCAGATACTGTTCAATAAACAAAATATTGCAAGAGTGCTAATGTTTTAAGCATGTTTTATTTAAAGTTTTAAAAAAATCTTTAATTGTGTTTGTGTCCTTCATCAAGTTTATATCTCCACTACCTGGCATTACATTTCATGACACTCATAGCCTGGCCCAACATGGTCTCCTTTATGTCAGATCTGGCCCTCGTAACAAATGAGTTCGACACCCCTGGTCAATGCTCCATCTAAGCTGTCGAGTCTTGTGAGCAAAAATTCTACTTTGTGAGCTACTAGCATTAATGCTGTGAGCGAGCGATTTGGCTACTGCATAAAGTAGTTTGCTCTGGAGCCATCCTTCCTGAGCAGAGACAACAATGTGTGTGCCAGAGGCTAAAAAACTGTGAGCTAGCTCACACTAACTCAGCTTAGAGGGAACACTGCCCCTGGTATAATGCCTCACAGTCCACCTTCCAAAGCAGCCATTTTTCTTCAGGGGAAGTAGAATAAATGCTTTAAATAAATAAATAATAAACACATCGAGTAGACTGTTGTCGTCTGGACATCAGTTGTAAGTCCGGGAGACTTGAATGATAAAAGGGTTGGAACACTTTCCCTATGAGGAAAGGTTAAAGCGCTTAGGGCTCTTTAGTTTGGAGAAAAGACGACTGAGGGGTGACATGATCGAGGTTCACAAGATTATGCATGGGAAAGAGCAGGTAGAGAAAGAGGTACTTTTCTCCCTTTCTCACAATACAAGAACTCGTGGGCACTCCATGAAACTGCAGAGCGGTCGGGTTAGAACGGATAAAAGGAAGTACTTCTTCACCCAAAGAGTGATTAACACATGGAATTCACTGCCACAGGAAGTGGTGGCGGCTACAAGCATGGACGGCTTCAAAAGGGAATTAGATAAGCATATGGAACAGAGGTCCATCAGTGGATATTAGCCACAAGGTATAGATAGGGGCTCTGGGGCAAGTGATGCTCTATCTTCTTGGTGCTTGGGGGGGTCAACAGTGGGAGGGCTTCTAATGTCCTGGCCCCACTGGTGGACCTCCTGATGGCACTGGTATTTCTGACCACTGTGTGACACAGAGTGTTGGACTGGATCGGCCTTTGGCCTGATCCAACATTGGCGTCTCTTATGTTCTTATGAGACCTCCAGCCTGCACCTGGAGGTTGGCAACCTCTACCCAGAAGCCTTTCTTAATTTAGCGTAGGGCGGACCAATGCAAAAGGGGCGGGGGAGATAGAGACAGTACCTCTGCACAACGGCATGGAAGAGGTGCAAGAGAGCCGTGCAGTCCTTCCCACCATTGAACCCGATGCAAAGTTTTGACAGCGGGTACCGATCCAGGGCTTCCTCGATGGTCTGGACCGCTGCTGCCACCTTCTGGCCAACAGGAGAACCTGCGGACAGCAAGAAGGGTGAAAAGACTAGTGGACAGGAAGCTGGCAAAGTTATTTTCATTCCTTTCTTTTCTTTATGTTATAGTCCACCTTTTTCACTTGGACTCAGGGTGAATTACAGTAGAATTGACAGATCCAGATAGTCAGCCGTCTTGGTCTGAAGCAGGAGAACAAATTTAGAGCTGGTGACACCTTTCAGACCAACAAAGGTTTATTCAAGGTATGAGCTTTCGTGCGCAAGGCACACGTTTTCAAATACACTGGAATGGCAGATGAGGTTCTAAACTTATAGGCAGGGATTTAACAGCAAATTAACCTGTAACATGATGAGGTTTAAGTTATGCAAAGTGAAAAGTAGTTAAGGTTATAAGGGGTCAACAGTTGTACGGCAATAAATATGTCACAACAGCTGATAAATGTACCACTGACAGAACGGGATATTCCATACACAGTGCCATAAGATTAGGGATGTAGAACCACGCAGAAGTCTAAAAAGACAGAACCGAAGCAAAGCATGAGAGGTGACCCGAAACATTAAATGATGCAGAAGTTACCCAGTTAGGATCCTGGTTTCAGCAAGCTCTGCACAGTAGTACAGCCCACAGTCCCTAAGAATTTATCCAAGTAACTCTGTGAATCGTATAACGAATGGACAGTAGGAGCGTGAGACATGTATGCTGATTTTCAATACAAATGTTGTCAGATGGGTAAAGAAAGAGGTACTTTTCTCCCTCTCTCACAATACAAGAACTCGTGGGCACTCCATGAAATTGCTGAGCGGTCGGGTTAGAACGGATAAAAGGAAGTCCTTCTTCACCCAAAGAGTGATTAACACTTGGAATTCACTGCCACAGGAAGTGGTGGCGGCTACAAGCACGGACAGCTTCAAGAGGGAACTGGATAAGCATATGGAGCAGAGGTCCATCAGTGGCTATTAGCCACAAGGTATAGATAGGGACTCTGGGGCAAGTGATGCTCTGTCTTCTTGGTGCTTGGAGGGGGGGGTCAACAGTGGGAGTGCTTCTAATGTCCTGGCCCCACTGCTGGGCCTCCTGATGGCCCCTGGTATTTCTGGCCACTGTGTGATACAGAGTGTTGGACTGGATGGGCCTTTGGCCTGATCCAACATTGGCATCTCTTATGTTCTTATGTTCTAACGTTCAGATGTCATAAAAGTGCTGTTCACGAATGGAGCTGGGGCCCAAACGCTGCGTCCCCACGCTATTGGGTAGGAGGGACCCTGTCTGCTGCCTCTCCACGCTCTGATGGGCTCAGAAGAACTGTTGGGAAGTTGGAGATGGGGGGGGGGGACCTCAGCCTTGCCTGCTGCTGCCTGCCTCAACAGCTATGTGTATCTAACACTGGAAAGGCTGCTTGACTTGAATTCTCACCCCCTGCTCGGTGCAGGATCAGGCTAGAGCGTCCCTAACCAGTGTTTGTCCAGCCACTGCTTGAAGACGGCCGGTGAGGGGGAGCTCACTGCTTCCCTAGGCAGCCCATTCCACTGTGGCACAACTCTGACTGTCAAAAAGCTTTTCCTTAAGATCCAGCCGGTACCTTCCCACCCTTAATCTAAACCCATGATTGCGAGTCCTCTCCTCTGCTGCCAACAGGAACAGCTCCCTGCCCTCCCCTAAGTGACAGCCCTTCCAATACTTCAAGAGAGCCATCCTGTCCCCCCTCAGCCTCCTCTTCTCCAGGCTAAACATTCCCGAGTCCCTCCGCCTTTCCTCCCAGGGCTTGGTCTCCAGGCCCCTGATCATCCTCCCCGCTCTCCTCTGCACCTGCTCTATTCTGCCCCCATCCCTTTTGAAGTGAACTTGAAGTGAAGCTTGCCTGGGCTAATCAGATCAGGGCTTCGTCAGATACTTTTGACTCTCGAAAGATAAGGCTTTGACTCTCAAAAACTCATATCCTGAAAATCTTGTTCATCTCTAAGGTGTGACTAGACTCAAAACTTGCTCTTCTACCGCCAACCAACATGAAAAATAGATTCTTTTGAACTATGGTGCTGGAGAAGACTCTTGAGAGTCCCTTGGACTGCAAGAAGATCAAATCAGTCAATCCTAAAAGAAATCAACCCTGGAAGGCCAGATAATGAAACTGAAGCTCAAATACTTTGGCCACCCAATGAGAAGGGAGCACTCACTGGAGAAGACCCTGATGCTAGGAAAGATCGAAGGTCAAAGAAGGCGGGGACGGCAAAGGATGAGATGGTTAGACAGTGTCATAGATGCAACGAACATGAAATTGAGCAAACTTCAGAGGACGGCGGAAGACAGGAAGGCCTGGCGTGTATGAATGGCTGAGTGTGTGAACTGCTCTCTATCGTAGGCATTGTAACTCTTCCCAAGATACCTCCCTTGTCTAGGGACAACCTTGAGCCAAACAGTGCCAGCTTGCTACTCTAGATAAAGAAACGGTATATTCACAGGTGTGTGTGGGGGGGAGTGAGCGTGAATGCTAGGCAGGATGGCTAAGACATGCGATTGGACGTATGGAGGGCTACGTTTGAACTGTCTATATCTTTCCCGCCAGATCCTCAGTTCTGACACGGTACTGATCTAGCCTGGAACATGATTATTTCTCAATAAACAAAACACTGCAAAGAGAGTGCTGTTGAGAGTAACTTCGTCCAGGGGTCTGGCACATGGCTACCCTCTGAAGGTATACTGTAGGGGGTCGGCTAACCCCCGGCTGATACGAGTGTCCGGCATCCCCTCATGGTGGAGTTGCCAACCTCCAGGTGGCCCCTCGAGCCTCGAGATCTCCTGCAATTACAATTCATCTCCAGAGGAGCAAGATCAGTCCACCTGGAGAGAACGGCTGCTTTGGAGGGGGGGACTCTATGGGATCATACCATGCTGAGGACCCTCCCCTCCCCCAAACCCCGCCCTTCCCAGGCTCCACCCCCAAAATCTCCAGGTATTTCCCAACCTAGAGCTGAAGAGAAGAAGAAGAGACTGGATTTATACCCCGCCCTTCACTACCCAAAGGAGTCTCAGAGCAGCTTACAAACTCCTTTCCCATCCCCTCCCCACAACAGACACCCTGTGAGGTAAAAGAAGAAGAGGATTTATACCCCGCCCTTCACTACCAAAGGAGTCTCAGAGCGGCTTACAAACTCCTTTCCCTTCCCCTCCCCACAACAGACACCCTGTGAGGTAGAAGAAGAAGAAGAAGAGATTGGATTTCTACCCCGCCCTTCACTACCCAAAGGAGTCTCAGAGCGGCTTACAAACTTTCCCTTCCCCTCCCCACAACAGACACCCTGTGAGGTAGAAGAAGAAGAAGAGACTGGATTTATACCCCGCCCTTCACTACCCAAAGGTGTCTCAGAGCGGCTTACAAACTCCTTTCCCTTCCCCTCCCCACCACAGACACCCTGTGAGGTAGGTGGGGGCTGAGAGAGCTCTGACAGGAACTGCTCTTTTTCAAGGACAGCTCTTATCAGAACTACCGTGTTTCCCCGAAAATAAGACAGTATCTTATATTAATTTTTGCTCCCAAAGATGCACTAGGTCTTATTTTCAGGGGATGTCTTATTAAGAAGAATACGGCACACTCTGTCAGGGCAGAGCGAGCAGCAGGCGGCAGCTTGTCCTGGCGGCGGCGCGGGCTCTCTGATTAAAAGAGACCTCACACTTCCTGTCTGCTCCGGGGGGCCTTATTATCGGGGAGGTCTTATTTTCGGGGATGCCTTATATTTCAGCGAGAGGCAAAACTGTAAGTAGGTCTTATTTTCGGGGGATGTCTTACTTTCGGGGAAACACGGTATGGCTTGCCCAAGGCCATCCAGCCAGGTGCAAGTGGAGGAGTGGGGAATCAAAGCCGGTTCTCCCAGATTAGAGTCCGCGCACTTAACCACTACACCAAACCCGACCTCCTGGACCTCGCTGGCAGCAGCGCAGGCCCCGGAGGAGATGGAGGTACCTGTAATAAAATACACTTAACGGGTCCTGACCCTACCTGACTTGGCGAGTGTGTACACATCCGTGGCCGCCCGGGAGACGGGGTCTGTTACGAAAGGTACCACGGTGCCCTCGGGCAGGTTCTCCACCAGGAAAGCGTGGGCCTCCTCCAGGCGACTCTCCGACTCAGAGTCCAAGGTGAGTTTGACCCGGAAGTAGTTGCTAACCCAATCTGGGTAGGAGCCCAGGCTCGTGTGACGTCTGAAGCGCCCATAAGCCCGGTCTAGTATCGGGGCGATGCGAGTCTCCTCCGAGTCCACATAGATCTCCCGGGAATAGAAGCGGGTCTGCTCATTGCGGAAGAGATGGCCGAGCCCCTCGAGGGCCCGCTCCATTAATGATGGAATGCCCGGGAAGATGTAGACGTTACGGACGCTGATGAGGGGGTACTTGAAGGCGAGGCCCGTTTTCTGGTCGACGCCGTAGTTGAGGAGCGAGGATTCGGGGACGCGGGCCAGCTTCATCTCGGGACACTCTGCGTCCGTCTTGGCGAAGAACTTCTTCACCAGGTCGACCATCTCTGGGTGGGGGAAGACCTTTTCCCCAAAGGCCTGCGCCACGGCCTCAAAAGTGACGTCATCGTGGGTGGGGCCGATCCCGCCCGACGTCAGGACGTAGGTGAACTTGCAGGAGAAGGATGAGATCTCGGCGGCAATGGGGTCCACCTCGTCGGGGACCACGGAGATCTTGGCCACCTTCACGCCCAGCGACCGCAGCTTCTTGCACATGAAGAAGGAGTTGGTGTCGTGGGTGTACCCCTGCCAGAACACAGAACCATCGTTGCCGCTAAAAACCTACCCAATTCTATAACTTTAGGCAGGCCGCGCAAATCTGCATACCTTTTCATCTTCTGCTTCCCTTGTATCTCTTGCCACCAGACAAAGAGTAGGGTAGCCAGCAGTGCTCCCTCTGAGCTGAGTCAGTGTGAACTAGCTCATAGCTTTTTAGCCTCCAGCTCACCCATTTTTGTCTCAGCTCAGGAAGGAGGGCTCCAGGGCAAACTAACTTATGCACGAGCCAAATCGCTGGCTCACAACTATAATGCCCGTAGCTCACAAAGTAGATTTTTTGCTCACGAGACTCCACGGCTTAGAGGGAGCGTTGTGTGGCCAGCTCTGGGCTGAGAAATACCTGGAGATTTGGGGGTGCAACTTGGGGAGGGCGGGGTTTGGGGAGGGGAAGGACTTCCATGGGGTATAATGCCAGAGAGTCCACCTCCCAACATGGCCCATTTTTATGGTATTGTGTGTGTGCGTGCACGCACACGTGCCTGGAAGTTATGGCTGACTTCTGGCGACCCCTAGTGGAGCTTGGAGGCAAGGGACGTTCACAGAGGCGGCTTGCTATTGCCTGCCTCTGCATCCCAGACCTGGTATTCCTCGGAACTCTCCCTTCCAATTACTTACCAGGGTCGGCCCTGCTTAGTTTCTGAGATCTAACAAGATCGGGCTTTCCTGGGCTATCCAGGGCAGGGCCAAAATGGACATTTCGAGTTGAACTGATCTCTGGTTGTCTGGAGACTAGTTGCAACCCCAGGTTGTCTTCAGCCACCACCTGGAGGTTGGCAGCTGTAACAGAGATACAAGTAGCCCTACCCTCCAGGCCTTTCCCACAAATAAAGGACTTGTCTGACAACACTGGAGAGGTAAATGCCCACCTCTGATAAATCAAGACCTTAGAACTTCATCGCTATTGGAAGACATGGCATATAAGACAGCAACTGCATATGGACTTGTTTTAAGATGTTTGGAAACCCTTCCTAGAAACCTATGTGTAGATCTGCTACCACTGTTCTTATATTTATTCTTTCTAGTGGCTGGATTTTGAGTATTCCCCCTTCTTGTTCTTTTTTTTTTTTGTTTTAAAGGAAATTTTAAAAAATCTAGGCACACATGATAATAGCTATATGACATCTCCATATTCTGGGGCAGTTTATCCTTGAACACCAGCTGTTGGAAAGTAATCGCAAGGAGTACCCTGAGTCCTTCTTGCCCTGCTTGCAAGATTCCTAGAAACATCTGCCTGGCTTAGAGACAGCAGCCTCCAGGTGGGACCCGGGGACCCCCCCGGAATTACAGCTCATCTCCAGACTACACTAATCAGTTCCCCTGGAGAAAATGGATGCTTTGGAGGGTGGACTCTACGGTGTCATACGCCACTGAGGTCCCGGCCTTCACCTGGCCCCATCCCCAAATCTCCAGGAGTTTCCCAACCTGGATCTTGCAATCCTCCATCCGAACCCCAGGAACCTGGCAGCCCTAGTTAGATGTCTTCCCCCTGGGTCTGATTCAATGAGGGGGAAGAAGAAGAAGAAGAAGAAGAAGAAGAAGAAGAAGAAGAAGAAGAAGAAGAAGAAGAAGAAGAAGAAGAAGAAGAAGAAGAAGAAGAAGAAGAAGAAGAAGAAGAAGAAGAGGAGGAGGAGGAGGAGGAG